>NW_026622764.1:1970606-2302483 GCF_023065955.2 Ursus arctos
AACTGTAAAAGCCCTTGTGAGAGCCTCACCCATTTGCTTTCTACACATTTGAAAGGTAATTACAAAAAAATTTTTTATGTTTAAAAATCTCCCATTCTAGGGGCGCCTGGGTGGCTCGGTCGTTAAGCGTCTGCCTTTGGCTCAGGGCGTGATCCCGGGGTCCTGGGATCGAGCCCCACATCGGGCTCCTCCGCTGGCAGCCTGCTTCTTCCTCTCCCACTCCCCCTGCTTGTGTTCCCTCTCTTGCTGGCTGTCTCTATCTCTGTCAAATAAATAAATAAAATCTTTTTTAAACAAAATCTCCCATTCTCTAAAACAAATCTCAAGGTTCCTCCTGAGATTTGCACTTATGGTCTCACTGGCCCTCAAGAGAGGCTGGGGGGACAGTGGGCACCAGTGGGTCAGGGGCTGTGGACACTGGATCCCCCACCTGCCCCACCTACATGGGGGGGTCAGGAACGGGGGGAAGGAAGGGCAGGTGAGAAGCAACAGGTTCAACAAAGGCCGCATCACAGATTTGACCCCATGACAATTTTCCAGGGGCAGAGACAACAAGAAGGGAATGAAGAGAAGGTGGAAACCCTTCCAAGCCACACAAACAAAGACACCTCCCAGCCGGGGCCTCGGTGGTGGAGGCGCAGATGCTGCCCCGGGGGCCCGTCGCCCGCCCTGCGGAGGGCAGCCTGTGGACTATGCTCCCCAGCACACAGGACAGCTGAGGGAGCAGGGGACATAGTAAACGATGAAGGAAAATTCTCCTCTTGGTTAGGAGTTGCGTTTCTCTCTCTCTCTCTCTCTCTCTCCCGGTGAAATTCCTGCAAAAGTGTACTTGTAATGCAAGTGAATAGGGCTCTTTTGTTGTTCGCAAGCTGACCCATTTGGCTGTTGCAAAAATCAAACAGGAATTGATTTTGAGGACCTGACATGCAAGTGAAAGGAACACAAAGTGCAGACGAACACCACACCAGGTCCGGAGCCGGTGTGCGGATCGATTCCGTACCTGCGTCAGGTGTCCACGGCCATCACGAGACCAGAGAGACAAAGCCAGGCTTCCCTCCCACACCCGGCCTTTGGCCCACGGTGTATTCTTCTAGGAGGCACTGCTATTCTTATTTTCTGTTGAGAGTTATGTTGTTGTTTTTTTTTTAAGTCCCCCTGACCCCAGGCGCTATTTATAAAACGCCCAGTGAAGAAGCAGAGAGAGGAGGAGGAGGACGGGAAAGGGGGGGCAGCAGCAGTTTCTTACATTTAACCCCAAACACTATTCACCCGTAAGTAGTGGATAATAATCAGCAAAGAACCTGGCAGCCTCCCTACTTAGGCATTCTTGTTCTCATTAACGGGCCTGGCATTCCTCATTACGGGCCATTCTGTTCCGCTCAGGAGCACCAGAGAAAAGGACACTCACCACTCACATTATGCAACTTGCTTCTGCTAATTTTAGTGATTACCCTGGGACTGGACATATCATTAATCTCACTTCTTATGCCTAGTTTATTTCAAACAAATCGGAGGTATATTATTATCCCAGGGCTCAGGAAACGCACGCCCTCGGCGGGGCCGCGCTGCCAGGACAGGCTCTGGGAGGAACATGACAGCCCCGACCGTGAAGCCGCAGCTCTCTGCCCTTGCTCTCCGCCAAGACCTTGCACGGGCACTGGCAGCTTCGTTTTGCTCACGTCATCTGGGAGTTATGTTTTATAGAGACACTCTCATAAACTCCTGCTCACTTCTGGAAAAATGTCACAAAAGTATGCAGAAATATATACGTGGGGGTCTGTGTAAAGATCAGTTCTCGAAATGGTTTGCAAAGTATAAATGGGTCATAAGAGACACTGGAAATAGTCATTGTTCACTGTGGGGCCACAGAGAAAAGAGCAGCCAGGCCAAGTGCTGCTCAGCACGCACTGAATCCCCAGAGATGATTCTAGAACAGTGAGAGAAATCCATCCTCCCTGGATGTGCCACAGAGAGGAAGCAAGGAGGACACGTTCAAAGTGTATAGGACATGCGTGTTGTAGTGAGCCAACCAAGCCCTCCAACATCCTTCAGCATTGGGCAGGGACACAGAGGGACACAGGCATGCAGCTGCCTTCCGACACTGCCCCAGGCCATCCCCCATCTGCTGAGTTAGCCTCAGCACCTGCCGCGGTCAGCCGCTGTGACAGCAGATGTGGCTGTGGGTGTGAAGGGCACAGGCAGAATTCCTCACCTGCCTTGGGTAAGTCACGCTCAGCCTCAGCGTCCGTATCTATAAAATGGACAGAGTACCAAATGCACTTCTGGGGACTGTACGCAAAAGTTGGACAGAATCTTATTCAAGGTCTCGAAGAAAGCCAATGAGAGCCTGTTATGTTTGAGCTGCACAGAAGAGAATTATAATTAAGTGCGCTACCAAGAAAATCTCCATAGAATACTATCTTTCGTTTTCAATCATCCACCCACTCACCCTTTAATCCTCCACTCATCAATCCATCCATCCACCCACCTACTCACCCACCTGCTACCATCCACCCAGCTGCCCACTCACTCACCCATCTGTCCATCCACCCACTGTCTACTCACCTTCCCATCCACTCATCCATCCATCCACCCACTCATCACCCATCCATCCATCCATCCACCCACCCATCACCCATCATCCATCCATCCACCCACTCATCACCCATCCATCCATCCATCCACCCACCCATCACCCATCATCCATCCATCCACCCTCACTGAGTAGCTCCCAAGCGCCATGCCTTGTACTCAGTACCGGGATATAACAGCAAGCAAAGTAGACAGCCTTTGGCTTCATGGAGTTGACCATCCAGTGGGAGGTCCTTCAGAAAATAACCAAATTCACACAACAAATGCAGAAGTACAGCGCTAAGGGGAAGAAACTAGGCAAAGTGAAGTCAGGGCAGTCCAAGGCATCTGCGCACACTCCAGAGGCAGAGGCCAGGCTGAGATGGGATGGAAGGACAGGGGTCACTGGGAAAAGGAGTAGAAAACAGGATGGGGGGGATTTGAGAAGTGGAAAGGACAGGTGTGTGGGCAGCCGTGTCACTCGCCTGTGGCCGCCATAACAAAATATCACAGACCGCCGGCTTCAAACAACAGATGTGTACCCTCTCACAGTTTTAGGGGCAAATGTCTCAGATTAAGGTGCTGCGGGGTTAGCTCCCTCTGGGGGGTCTAGGGAGGGCCTTCCTGGCCTCTCTCCCAGCTTTCGGTGACCACCGGCAATCCTCAGCATTCTTTGGCTTGGACCACTTTGCTAAGTCACTCCAATCTCTGACCCCATCACCACATGGAGTATCTCTGTGTCCAAATTTCTCTCCTTTCTACAAGGACACCAGTCATTGCATATGGGTCCCCCAATCCAGTATGACTCATCTCAATTTGACTAAAGCCACAAATACCCTACTTTCAGATAAGGTCACGTTCACCAGTTCCCGAGTTGGGACTTCAGTGTATCATTTTAGGGAACACAATCCAACCCACAAGAGCTGGACATTGAAGGTGAGAGTAGCCAGAGATGAAGCTGGGTGGGGGCAGGAGGAAGACCCATAGGCCTGGCAGGCCTGGAGAGGGATCTGGGAGAGGAGGTCAGGGGTCCGGGATGCCGAGAGTGGCTTCCGCAAACTTGTTGGTGTGCTTCCCCAGCACCCCCGTGTCAAGGCACGGTGCCGACCGCGGGGAACGCAGAGAGTCCCCGCAGCAACGGAGGCGGCCAGGGCGGCCATGCGTTACGATGCAGTGAACCCGAGGTGGTCTGGGAGGGGAAGGGCAGGCTGCAGAGGTGAAGCCGGCAGGACGTGGTTGGAATGGAGGATGAGGGAGGCCGCGTCAGGGCCACCTCAGCGATCTGTCCTATGCGCACGGGGGAAAATACCAACTTTCATACCAACTTTCTTTCAGTTCTCAAACTCTGAGTCTTTCCCTCTTCAGGCCCATGAACTTGTTATTCTGTCTGCCTAGAATCTTCTCTCTGCTCCATGCTGACCTGACTCCTTCTCTTCCTCTCAGGGACACTGACCACTCAACCCAAGGAAGCCTTCCTGGCATTCTTTCTCAGCACCCAGCTCCCCACTGCCCTTGGCACCATGTAGAATGGCTACTTTCTTTCAGTATTTGTTTCGGGTCCTCCCCTTCCTACCAACACTACTCAGAGCATAAGCTGCAAGCTTTGACCCTGCTGTCCACCACTCAGATGTACTGAGTATGGTCAGGCAGACTGTTTGCAGTGCAAGGACAGCCCCTGAGGGACATGGTGGTAGCTGAAATCCATCTGGGACTCTGTTTGCCAAGCTACCCACCCTGGCACAAAGGGGCTGGGTCTACACGGAGAAAGAGTGTCTGTTCCAATTCCCAGCACAGGAACGCCCGGGCAGGTGGCAGCCCTGCCCCATTGACACTCACCCTCATGCAGGATCTGATGCACCGACTCTTGACGACTCTAGGGTATAAAAATGGTTTGACTAAGGCCAGATCTTTTAGGTCCGAATTTAGACGTAGGTTTCCAAAACACGGCAGGCATTCAGCCACCTGGTCAGTGATTAGAAAGGCAGATTTGGGGCCTTCTACACCTACCCTCTCTGACTCTGCCAGGTGTTCCCATTGCTTCCACGTAACGAAGAGAAGAAACATTCTGGCCACTAAAAAAGAGCAACATGCCCTCCGTTAGGACGAAACCAAGGCTTTGCTGTAGACCTTCCTCTGTCCAGGGATGCTTACCACTGGTTTCGAGTGCAAACACAGAATGTAGTTGTTCATACACTCCTCGAATCACACGTGCTGTGCGAGCAGCTGAAATACCGCCAGCTCGGACGTGGGCAGCGTGAATGAGAACGCACGACGGGTTTTGTGGGTGAGGTCCACGGGATAAGAGATAAGGTCCGACACCCTGTGGACTACTGCACACGCACTGGAACGCACACATCAATCTTCACTAAACTGCGTTTTAAAAATTACTACACTGCCGCTACCAAACCCCAGTTTATAATGTGGTATCATTCCTGATCTGCCTAATTACACACGGCGTATCTGTCAGGCAGTCCGCGAAGCCTCCGGCGACGGCTGTGCCCAGCCATTCCTAAGCCACCTAAGACCCGGCTGGGCGGCTGGGCGGGGGGCCAGCACGGCCCTGCAGGAGGCGCCCGCGCGGCCGGGAGACGCACTTTAAGACCGGCTTTGCCCCTTGTTACCGTATCTCTCGGAGACCAGACCGGGCGACTCTCGTTCCTGTCATGTTAGCAGCCCCGAGCTGCCGCTTCCCACAGCCGACCCGAGTCTCTCCAAGAGCCAGCCCACGACAGAACGTTCCATCAGACTCGCATTAGCACCATCCGTACCCCGTCCTGGGTTTGCACACGGCGTCAGGCGCTCCCGGGGAGCCCTGCAGCTGGGGCTGCCGCCCGGGGCGTGGGACCCAAGTCGCCGGTGGCCGCACCAGGCACCTGTGGGAGTGAGCAGAGCCACAGGCCACGAGCTGAAGACCTCCCCGCCTGTGGGGCACGGCCACTCTCCTTCCTTAGCATCCTTTCTCGGGGTCCCGGTGCCGTCAGCCCCAACCCTCCGCAAGCCTGAGATGGAGCTGAGAATGGGGAGGGGGAACAGGGCGAGCTGCCCTCCACGAGGTGACCACCCCCAGCACAGACCCGCATCTTCCTGGTGACCGAAGGCCGCGCCGGGACCTGGGCAGCTTCCGTGGAGAGTCATTGCTCTCAGCTCCGAAGGCACCGGGAGCCAAGGGCAGGAGGCAGGGCACGTCCCACCCGCGCAGTGCGGCCAACGGCTTTGCGGCTCCCGAGAAGCAGCCTCCCGGCGATGCCAAAACAGAAGCGGTGATGTTTTGTGCAAGTATACATGGATAGTACATCATTACCACCACCCCCGAATCCTTCACTGAACCCCGACGAGTCACCTCGCTGGCGCGCGGCCAGCCTCGCACGGTCACAACGTGCACCTGAAGGAACGCAGGGAACGGGGAAGGCGAGGGCCGGGGGAGGAAGTTTTAGCAGAACACACAGCACTTAGGAATTCTACAATGACTGGAAAGAAGGTTCTAAAATGGCAGATTTCATTTGACATCCTTTATGGAAACGTATCCACTAAATTCTGAGAGTTAATACTTATAAATAATGATTCCACGTCAGGCACTGCATTTAATGTCAGGACAGACCTGTAGCTCTAGCATCACGAGAGTGCTTGCCTGAAGGTGAGTAACCTGGCACTGCAAGGTGAAGTAAATGGGTTGACTTAGAGCCTTCTAGACCGAGCCTGAAGGTCTGAGACATGCCCAGGGAGCTCCCTCTTAGCTGCTGTTTTACCTTCTGCACATGCACAGAATCAAGTTACTATCAGCGTGACAGGATACTGAGCGGGAATCACCAGTGCGAGCCAGCACTCGGGCCGTTCCTTCCAGCAAGAGGGGTGGAGAACCCGCACCACTCACTGCCCCCCACCCCTCCAGGTCAACCACAGCCAAAGAGGCCATCCTCAAATCGAAGGAAAAGGCAAGGCATACGGGAGACGGTACTCTGGTGGAGGCCTCTCCCTCCCCGTGGGCGCCTGGCGGGGAGCATGGACGGAGGGAACTAGGCGCACACCGTCCCATGGTGCCCCGCACCCCCTGCGAAGGACAGGCCATTGGAGAGGAACCCCTTCCCCCACCCAAGGGAGAGAGTGAGCATCGGGACGGCTGCCCCACACAAGTCGAGCGTGGCCAGGCACTGAGCCTGCTTGGTGGTGCCCTCGACAGCAGGTTGAAGTCAGACCCCCAGCTACAGAAAAGCTTTGGCCTTTCTGCCTGGTCCTCTCTCTCTGCTCCAGCGTGGAAGGAGCCAGAACCACACTTTCTCCCAGCTCAGTGACGCAGGCTGCACTGGGAGGGGCAAAGGAGCAAACAGACTGGAGGTAAGACTGAAGAGTCAAACTGGACGAGGCCAAGGCTGGCCTTCTGATAAGAGAAAGGGACCATGAGTTGTGGGATATCTTTAAATATGCCTGGCAGGTTGTTTTTGAAAGTATTAACTGGAAAAACTACACGAAACTGAATAAACATAATTCAAATTAATAGTCTTAAAACAGTGTCCCCAAAGAATGATTCTGCCACAGGATTACAAAGTTCATTGGAAGTACATTATTTCGTTGTTATTCCAAAATATTATAAATATATGCACATCCTCCAAAAGCAGAAAAAAAGTGAAAAAGAAAAAAACAGTATTGACCCAAGATCAAAAATTATGCATAAAAAGAACAGCATTATACCTGCTCATAGGTGCATGAAAAGAGTATTATCTGTTAAGCAGGGGGGGAAAGGCAGAGATTGGAAAATATCCTTTCTTTTAGTAACAAATGTCTGAAAATGGCCATTCACTGCCTTGGCAAGTTCCAGCTCTGCTGTTAACACTAGAAATTGAACTGTAATCCTTGAGACCATTAGACTCTTCAGACCATCCCCTCAGAGGAAGCAAGCCATTATCCGGAGCGAGTTTAGAGGCATTTTTATGTTCTTCCCACTGTATGAACAACTGCCTCTCAAAATTCACTTAAAAGTAGACGTTAGCATGAAAAGAGTACAGGCTCTGGGGCTTGGCCAGGCTTTAGGCCCCCCTTACCACGAAGCCGCTGATGGAGGAACTGCTCGTCTTCAAGGCTTCTTCCAGGGCTGAAGGCTGCCCCACTCCCCTCGCCAGGGCCGTGCTGAATCTAGCGGGCCCCTCCACTAGGACCAGACCATGGCCGGTCAGAAAGGCTGTCAAGGGACAAGGTGGAGCCCCAAGTCTATTTTCTCTGAGGGCCTCAAACCCTGCAGAGCTTCCTCTTGAGAACCCTTTTTCACGTCCCCTATGGACACAAGCAAGAAGGTGTGCTCACCAGTGGCCCCGAGTTTTGGTCCCCTTTTCAGTTTCTTTCATTGGCACATAAATCCCTTGAAAGCTAAAATTATCATCTCTTACCTAGCATTCTACACACTGTCCCCTTCATACCAGTAGTACTCCTCACACACTAGTATCCCTCACACTAGTACTTCCCACACTGGCACCCCTCAAACACTATTACTGTCACATGAGTATCCCTCACACACTAGTACCCCTCACACTAGTACTTCCCACACACTATTATCCCTCATACCAGTACCTCCCACACTGGCACCCCTCAAACACTACTATCGCCCACACTAGTACTCCTCACACACTAGTATCCCTCACACTAGTACTTCCCACGCTGGCACCCCTCAAACACTATTATCCGTCACATGAGTATCCCTCACACGCTAGTACCCCTCACACCAGTACTTCTCACACACTATTATCCCTCATACCAGTACCTCCCACAATGGTACCCCTCAAACACTACTATCGCTCACACTGGTACTCCTCACACACTAGTATCCCTCACACTAATACCCCTCACACACCAGTCCTCTCACGCCAGTACTCCTCACATACTATTCTCTCTCACACTGGTATCCCTCACACTAGTACCCCTCATACCTTCATACCCTCACACCCTCCTAGTAGCCATGGGAGGGGACAGGAAGCCAAGAATAGTCAAAAGCACAACTCACAGCCTGAAAACCCAAAGTGGGTGGGGGCTTTCAACTTGAAATGCACCGGGGGAGGCAGCTTCACTGATCATTTCAACTTCCCATGGACGGAGAGCCCAGGCTTGTGTAGCACCGTGCTGACGAGTACACAAAGCCCAGAGCAGCTCCTCACACAGTGGCCACCCCGTGAGACACAAACACAGACGGTAAAGGCAAGCCATTTTGTGTTAGTGATTAACAAGAGGGGATCAAAACGGGCATGAGGAGAGATCAATTAATTCCGCCTTGGAGAGGAAATGACAGTACAGAATCAGGGAGAAGGGAGTTCCAGAGAAGGTAATGGTGTGGAAAAAGTGTGGATGCTGTTATTGAACAGGATGCCTTCCCACCTTCAAAAATATAGAATAACATGTCAAATGGAAAGTAAATGTCCCCCTCTTTGAGTTAGCTGCCAACTAAAAAGAAGGTTCACTCTCTGAAAAAAAGGCTACACATTGCAGGTTCCTGGGTTTCTCGATCAGAATCTAGCTTGCTACAGAGCCTTACTTGAACTTCAGCAACTTAATTCTCTTTGTGAGCTCGAGGCTAGCACAGGCCTTCCCTGCATGAAATCCTCAGCAAATAAGGACGTAACAGATATATTTGGGGCCAGGCAACAGGTTGCCATCTTTTGAACATGAAATTTATGGAGACTGTCCTTAGGGGCAATACCTGCATTTATCAAGTGAAGTCCCAAATATACTTTAGGCAGTTGCCATCTAAAAGATCTTTCTAGAAACTCCAGTACAAACCAAAAGGTACACAGTCATGATGTTATTTGGTGATACAAACAGGCATACTCTAGAAAACAGTGATTCTAGAAAAAAAGCTTTATTGCCACAGCGCTTACTATCCATGCACCAGCAGCACACTAGGTCCGGGACACACGTGCTCAAACCATGGTCCTCCTCCTCCATGAGCTCCAGGTCCAGTGGGGGTCAACACAGACTGGCTTTTTTGGCCACACTCTAAAATACTGGGGGCACACTCAACCTTCTTCCCTGAGGAAAAGGAACTCTGAAATGCTCAGACATCATGGAGTCTGGCAGAAACATAACTGGACCATGTGTGATATGGCATGCTTATCTCTCACAGCGTGGTATGACCAGAGGGCCAAAATCTGCCTAGTTGGGCCTTAAGGAAAATAAGGACTCATCAACTCAGAGGTGACTGCGGGGTCAGTGAGAGGGAGCGCTATGCCTGGAGAGCAGCAGCGTAGGCCCGGCATGAAGAAGAAAGGTGGGAAGCAAATGGGAGACAGACAGGACTGAGGAGACGGGAGTGCAGGTGCCATGGGAAGAGAAGTTTCCAGAGGAGGGAGCGTTCCAAAGTTTCAGTGAAGACAGATGTTTGGTAACATGTCATCATCAGCAGTGGCCACATTGCAGGGAGCTGAGGAAAGAGAGTGGGAAGTGGCGACGGCTCTGGGTAATTCTGGAGGAGAAAGGAAGGCACGGTGCGCTCCTTCGCTCTGCCACGGACTCGACAAGGATCCACTGAGAACAGTCCCGTGCTGGACATGGTCAAGGTGCTGGGGACACATGGGGGTCAGTACCTATTGCCGCCACAGCAAACTGCCACAAGTTCAGTGGCTTAAAGCTACACCCGTTATTCTGTCACGGTCTGGAGGTCAGACATCCAGCACTGGTCTCCGGGGCTAAAGTCGGGTTGGTTGCCTTTTCAAGCTCCCACACACCTCGGCGTGGTCCACCTCCACCGTCCGCACACATAGCCACGTTGCCTCTCTCTGGCCCATCCTCTGTCGCCACATTGTTCTCTCTGGCTGAAGCCAGGCAGGTTCTCTGCTTTCAGGGATTCTGTGGTTAGACTGGGTCTTGGGGACAATCTGATTGATCCACGATGATCTCCTACCCTGTCCTGTTGGCCACACAAGAGGCACACTCCCAGGCTCTGGAGATTGGGCTGGGGACTGCTGAGGGGCCATCGTTCAGCCACCCGCAGAGACACAAAACAAGCCCAGCCTGCTGGCACGGAGTCCAGTTCACATGGCCAGCCTCAAGCTCTGGCCACACGCGTGACGAGGTGTGCCCACCGCAAGCCGAGAGCTGGCAGGTCAGCAGGAGTCACCCTCTCCCAGGAGTGGGCAGCCTGAGGCTTCCCCCTGGAACAGCGGAGAAGCCCACGCTGAGCTGGGGCAGAGGGACGCAGAGCGGGCACCGGAGCCGGAGGGCAAAGGCCTGGGCTTGCCGGTGGGGGAAACGGGAGCCGCTCGCTGGAGGGGGGAACGGGCAGACACAGGGTAGGCTGGGCGGAACAGCCTGGTGGGGCCGTGGGCTGTATGCACAACGGTGACTTTCTCCGGCAGCTGAGGGACCACTGAGGCTGGGGAAAGAGTGGAGCAGAGCCTGATGGAGCGGGGGGCAGAGTCGACAGGTAGGTGGGAGTCAGTGGTGCCAATAAATCGTGGGGCCTAGTGACAATGGTCAGACACATCGGCCAGTCCGGGCTGGCCGGAGAGGGGCGCAGAGGCAGCAAACCAGGGTGTCTGGGTGGGGCCGAGGTTAGCCGTGGGTGTCACTGGGGTCAGAGGAGACTTAGGGTTTGCACCTGAGGGTGTTCAAATGGGCCTTGTTCCCGTGCCTGCTCTCCTGTTGTCTTAGGTGAGTGTGGGTGCTGGTGTGCACACGGGCAAACACACGCACATGTATGAGGGTGACCGTGTGCAACAGTGTGCGCGCACACGTGTGTACGTGGGTGTGGGCATGAGCGTGTGCACACGAGCTCGGGGGAGGGCACACGGTGGGGAGGCCAGGCCTGTCTTCCACCTGGGCTCAAGGCGAGCTGCCTGGCACAGGGAGGGGCAGCTCCCGGGCGAAGCCCACTTCCCGGGCGAGCACGGCCGAGCCTGCAGCACTGGAGAGACTAGTTCCCCAGAAGTACGCATGCGTTTTGCTCTATTCTGGCCAGTGCCTGCTTGGGAAAGGAGGGGGCACCTGTGTATGGACGTGGCTGACCTCATTTATCTTGGCTTCTAGGCAGGGACAAAGGGTGTATGTGACAGAAGCTGGGATTCTCCCCAAGAGCAGTGCAGACTCCCCCAATCTCGCATGTAGTTTTGGGGGCACACGAGGGGCTCAGGTCCAGCAAGCTGCCTAAGCCTGCTCTCCTCAAGGCAGGTGGGAGAGTGCAGGCCCCCGAGGCTGCCACGTAAACACGTTCATGTCATTGGTCCCGATGCGCGTGCTGACCCTCCATCAGTGAAGGCCATCAGGCCCACACAGATTCCTCCTGGTCCCCCAGGAGAGGCTGTGAGTCACGGCACAAGGCGGGACGGACAAGGGTCTGACCTACCACGGCAGAGCCTGCGACGGGCTCCCTGTTGCTACAGCCTGGACACAGCCCTCTGCTTCACAGGCCTAGACAGCATCTGCACCGTCCACTAGCCCTCCTTATTCTTCTAGGGTAGAGAGACACTGTCACCAGCAGAGGCTCCTCGGACACGTGGCAGCTGAGACCCCACTCCCAAAACAGTGTCTTGACCGGAGCAGGGCCTGATAAATCCTTGACCAGCTGAAGGAGCAGACCCTGACAGGAGCTCCAAAGTGTCCACACAGTGTCCTCTGACCTCAAGCATTGACGGGGGCAGGCTGCAGGTGGAAACCACAACTGGGAACTCGTCTCATGCCTCCCAGACCACGGCACAACCCTCACGAAAACTCCCAAGTGACCGCTGCCAGGCCTCGTGTGCCCTGACCCCATGCGAAGGACAGAAAGATGCAGAAACAGCGACTATTTCGGGCTCAAAACCCAAATTTCTTAAATGCCCTCTCAGCGTCAGGAGACGGGCTCCTGGCATCACTCGATGTGTGCCCCGATGCAACGTGCACCTTCTGGTCCCACTGTCAGCAGAAAGCCACCCGGCTCCTGGGCTTTCCTCCCTGCTGAGCTGAACAACGCAGTCAGGGCGGGGGGGGGGGGGGTGTTCCATCACTATTTCCAATGTTTTTCACAAGCTTGATTTGAGAAGGGAGGATTCCCCCCATATTTTCGGTCTGATTATCAGACGGAGGTGGACAATGGATTGATAAGAGCCACTCAAGGAGACACAGCTCTCGTGTGTAACAGCTCCTCCAATCATCAGATGCTACTAAACGATTATTGATCCTGCTCACATCGGGTGACAACTGAGCATTTTCCACTTCTTTAAAGTGCTGTTAGCTAGAGACTCCAGTCAATGAAGAAGCAGATTTCCCTTAAACACAGCTCAATACAATAAACAGCTCACACTGAAAGTTCAGAGTTCTTTAATCTCAGTGAAACAAATCACTACCCAGCACAAACATACAGGCTTGCTCGCTGCTAAATGCTTTATTGCAACACCAGCACCCAAGGAGGGCATTTAATATGTAACCTTAGCTACCACTCAGACCCGCTGACGGAGAGGGACCGTCCCCCCTCTGCTTTCAGCGGTTGAAACACAGGGATAGAGAGCCGGGTCTGGGAAGTGGGGGTGGTAACTGAAGGGACAGTCGTCAGCCACCAGACTGGATTTTTTACAGCCTCCTGCGACGTCCTCCAGCCCTGGAGCCGCAGATAATGGTCTGGCGCAGGCTCTCAGGACGTGCAGACAGTGGGCCCACTGGGCAGAGTGCTGGTCAAACGAGTATCTCCGTGAGGCTCTTGTCACACTGGCTGTCCCGGGCATCTGGTCTGGCCAGAGACGAATGGGTGCTATTCTCCAGATGGGCCAAGCTTTTGTTGTGGGTCCGCGGCAAACCCATAACATAAAGCCAGGAAATCGACGAATAAGGAAATCAGCAGTAACTGTGGAACTAATCTCCCTGTGGCATCTGTAGTTAGCAAAGGGCTGACCACTGAGGCTTGGGGTCAGGTCAAGTGACAGCAGAAGTCAATGAACAGTGGTTTCCGTTATTTACTTTGACATATTTTTTTCCCAATGTGAATGGCCTCACATTTTATTGTATTAAAATAAAAGCACGGAATTTCTTCAGACAAAGGCACTGGCATCACTCTGGGGCAAGTGACCGGCTCTGCAGAGCCCCCTGCCCTTGGCTCGCCCACCCAGCCACTGGGCATCTGGTAACTAGTGTTTCGTGCAGAGAGCTGAGGTCGGGGAGAAGAGCCCTGGCAATTCCTGGAGGACAAAGGCATCGCAGAAGGAGGGGCTCTGCGGGGAAGGGAGCGTGGCGCATCCGGCTAGAAGGACGGTACGGAGCTGGGCGCACACGGATTGAAGCGGCCCACGCTGTCCGATCCTCTCTTCGTGAACCCGGTGGGCACATGTTTATGTGTCTGGGGTCCCAGAAGGGCCACAGGTAATCCTGCGGCTGAGCAGTGAAGCCCCACCAGTGCACAGTGCAGGGAGGGGGCGGAGGACGAGAGCGCGACGGACACGGGCTCAGCTCGGGCGTCCAGAGGCCCCCGCAAGGGGGACACTCGCGCCGACCCCTCAGGGGCAGAAGCAGGGGCAGGAGCACAGCAGACGGCGGGGGCTGCAGGGGTGGGGGGGCAGCAGCGCCCGGAACACACGGCAGAGGGAGCGGCAGTGCCTTCGAGAGCGCACGGGCAGGGACTCCGACAGGTGTCTGCACACCCTTGTATCCACAATGGCCAAGAGTGGAGGCAACCCCAGCGTCCACCGGCAGATGGGTGACAAACAAAATGTGGTCCACGCACCCACGAGCGTCCCTCACACACCTCAACAGGGATGGGCCCCGAAGACTTCGTAGTACAGTACGTAAGCCAGACACAGAAAGACAAAGACCGTGCGGTTCCGGACACAGCAGGGACCTAGGGTCATCAAAGCCGCAGAATCAGAACTTAGAACCGAGGTCACCCGGGGCTGGGGAAGGGCCGGGGGTCTGGAGATTCGTGGGGACGGGGTTTCAGTGCGGGCAGAAGAGAAAGTCCCGGAGCTGGCCGGTGGGGTTGGTTGCCCGGCAGCGGGAATGTGCTGCACGCCACTGGCTATATGCAGAGTGGTTAGGACGGCGAGGGTTACCGTACGTGGGCTTCAGTTAGCACGCTGGAAACGAAGGAACCTGCAGGCGCTCTGGGTGACAGGAGACCGAGCGGGAGAGCGAGAAGAGCTCTTTCACTTCATCTGCATCGAGCATCTTCTGCAGGACGCAGGCGGGAGGAGGCAGGCCACGGCCAACTCTGCATTCTTAAGGAATGCCTCTGACTTCCAATGGAGGAGGGGCGGGGAAGGCCTGTGGGGGAGCTGGGAGCTCGGGCACCCCTGGGTGACACCCTGCACTCGATAAGGGCATGCAGTCCTCAAGGAGGCCACAGGGACGCAGGCTGTCAGTGGAGGGCCCAACACAACATGACAGACATGCCAAGGGCTTCCTAAGTGCCAGGCTCTGGTCCCTCCAGCAGACAGCACTGCACGAGAGATGGTAGTGCCCCGTGGACACAGACAACGGAGGATGCTATTGAGGTAACAGTCGCAGGGACTCGAGAGGGCAGGCCAGCGGCTCTGTGGGCCTCCAGGAAATGGATGCTTTGCCCATTTCCAGCACTCAACGTGCAAAGACAGGAGGGGACCACATTCCAGCAGCACTTCTCCAGGTGCATGCTTTGCTGTTCGTGTTTTGTTTTCACTGTTTTCAGTGTAATGTTTTTTAAATCTTTGACGTGACTGCCTCTCGGCTGGCAATGCATTCTGTACTTGGCCACAGTCTCAAGAATCCTGCTGGCATTCATTAAAAGAACGAACCCAGGAGAAGCAGGGATCTGTTTGAATCCTGACGGCCTGTGGGGGGGGGGGGATGTACACAAGAAGAGGCTCTGAGTAAAAGCTTTCTGGGTCGTGGGTGGGAGGGCACAGCTGTCAGAGACAGCACCGTCTCCAGTCGCTCCTTCCCCCGCAAAAGCGAAGGAGAAACGTGGCCCTGTCCCCACTCACTGCCCAAAGCACAGAGGTGTGCGAATGCCCCTGCGTAGATGCGCAAGGGGCACCAGCCAAGGTCAAAGGGCCCCCTGCTGACACGTCCCAGATTTGGGGCCGTCATGCCGAACGAGCACGCCGACGATGAGTGTAGTGACTGTGGGTGTCGGTGAGCTGGCGGAGCTGCTCTGGGATCACAGAACGCTGGGTCCAGAGCCCGGCTTCGCCGTTTACCATCTGTACGACCTCGGAAACCCATGCCTGAGAAATGGCGCTGGCGGAGGCTGTCTTGCGGGACGGCTGGAGGAACGCATCTGAAGGAAGCCCGACTCTTGGTGAGAGGCACACAGGTCAGGCGTGTTATCGTATTGGGGATTTTTAGCATCAACCTCTCTGAGTGACAGTTTCTTTGGCACAGCATCTGAATGAGGGGACAGGTGTGAAAACACCAGGCCAATGCCTGCCTGACACATAGTAGGTGGTCATCATGGGAGCTCTCTTCACCTGCCTTGAGCAGGTAGTAAAACATGCTCGTTATCACTTTTCACTGCTCACCTCACATACTAAAAATAACAGCAGCTAGAGGCGCCTGGGTGGCGCAGTCCTTAAGCGTCTGCCTTCGGCTCAGGGCGTGATCCCGGTGCTCTGGGATCAAGCCCCACGTCAGGCTCTTCCGCTACGAGCCTGCTTCTTCCTCTCCCACTCCCCCTGATTGTGTTCCCGCTCTCGCTGGCTCTCTCTCTCTCTGTCAAATAAATAAATAAATAAATAAATAAATAAATAAATAAGTCTTTAAAAAAGAATAACAGCAGCTAATAAAGACGAAGTCCTTACTAGGGGCGGGTGCCACGGAAAATGTGTGAACCTCGCTTTCTGCTCAGCGCAGCCCTCTGAGGCGGAAAGCACTAATAGTCCCCTTTTATCTCACAGGAAACGGAGTCTTACAGATGGAAGGACTGATTCGCTGTCCCTCAGCCAGTAGGAGGTAGAGCCTGGCTTTGCCTGGGTGAGCAGCCTGGGAAGGCACAGCCAGGACCCCCAGAGTCGGGGGCTCCCCCTGGGTTAGTACCCCAGCCCTTAAATAAGGGCATGACAGCCCAAGGGCAGGCAGCAGGACACGTGGGCCAGTGGGGGAAGCAGGGCCCGGTCAGCAAAGCAAGGACAGACCAGTCCACCTGGGTGGTTACCCAGATGGTCCTGGCTTGAGCCTTCCCTGCGTCCTGTGAGGGAAACAGTGTCATAGAAAACAAAACTTCACTCTAACTGGAGAGGAGGGAAAGTGACAGTGAGTACAGACGTACAGGTATTTAGACAGACTGAGTCACCATTTTCGTAGGTCAAAAATGGTCAAACGTTGCCAATCCACAACTTAATATGTATTAAAAAATTATTTGTAATTAATCTTACAGTTCAAATTCAGTTCTTCCCATCAAATAGGATTTTGTCCTCTTAAATTCTAACATAAAATAAACATTTGAAGCATTTTCATCCAGCATCAAGACAGGATGAGGGAGGGGGTGAGGTCGACCCTGTGATGTGGGGTCCTAAGAACAAGACGTGTGTAAGCCCACTGAAGAGAATTCCAGAAGACAAACCGCACCTCACACAGCCTCACTCAGGCAAACCACCGTCCTCCAGGTGTGAAACAGGCTGTGTGCAGCTCGCACACCCCCAGATTGCTCCTGCGATCCATGTGGTAAACCAGACCCTCAGCAAGCCTGTCGCTGAGCAGAGGAGGAAGGACACACTCGGCTCGGGAACCCCACGGAGAAGCGTCCTGGTAGGAGCCTGCATTCACGTTCTGCTCGACCTGGGTTATGCGCTGCACGGAGTATTTGCTTGCAAGTGCACAGACCATTAAAAAGCAAATTAATGACTGATGGAAAGTTTTCTGGGGAAAAAAATAAACTATGCTCCTCCTGCACTTCGAAAAATCTTGAGCTCCCGGGGATTCACTGAAGTGAAACTAAAAGAAAGTCCGTCTTACCGTAAATGAGTGTGGCCAAGTGGCGGGATGGAGCTGAGCACGTGTGGGAAGGAAGTGTGAACGCAGAGAAGCCGAGACGTGGAGCAGAGTCTCAATGGCTGATTTGCACTGTGTCCACTCTCGATGAGACAGGTGCCCCCTGCCCCCCGCCCCACCCCTGCACCATAAAAGACATAAGCACACGATATTTCCTCGGCCGGAAAGCAAACAAGTTGGAAAACTCCAGTTCTCAGGAGTGCTGACAGTCACCCCAGACCTGGATGCTGAAGCAAAGGCTCTGACGCAAAGCAGCTGCCCCAGAGCCCCCTCCTGGGCCCGTTTCCTCCCGGTGGAAGGAGGCTGGTTCACAGCACAGGGAAAATCAGAAAGTCCCTTCCCCAAAGCCCCAGTCTGCTGATTTAACAAAATCTCCATGCCTGCTGGCCCCTCAATGACATGGATGTCTGAAACATGCCTGGCCACAAAGGCGAGCGCTCATCTATGCACCTGCTATGCTAGCCCCAGCCCTTGCGCTCCCGGGGGGATGGTGAGACACACGTGTCCAGGGAAAGCCAGCAAGCTTTACGATTCCTTCCTTTGCCGTTGACAGCCAGTTGCCACAGTCCATGCTTTCTCCCGGGGCTAGAGAGACAGGAGAGGGTATAAAGAAGAAAATCTCTCCTTAGAGCCCCAAAAGAACAGGTCAAACCCTGCCACCTGTCTGGTCCAGCCTCTTCAGAAGGCAGGGACTGCAGGGAGAGCCTCTCTGGAGTGTTCCTCCACCACCACAGGAGAGATGCTGGGTGGTACCCAGAGATATGCCTGGCCTTCCCTCCTCCCAGCCTAGAGAGCCCAGCTCAAATCCCACACCGGCCATTGAGCTTTCTGTGGTCAGAACGACAGAAGGCTCGGATGAGAAGGAGACCATCTTATGACCATAAGAGCTGACAATATTTGCTACATGCAGGAGCTGCGAGAAGTGCTTTACAGAGGGCAACTTGTGGGACCCTCAGAGCCCCAAGAGACCTACAGGGGTGTGACCCCCATCTTCCACTGAGAAAGTGAGCAGAGAGAGCTTACATAAGGTGAGTTAGCCACCATCCACCCTGGACACAGAAGAAACAGGATTCCAACCCAACGGTCCGTTCCAGAATCCTGGCTCTCACCCTGTCGCCAACCAGACACCGCCACCCCCACCCTTCCCTGGCCTCATCTCCCCAGCCCAAGGTGATGCTTCTCTTTTAAACTCCCATGTCCATGACTGCACAACCACACTGCAATTAACCTGTGCTGTCAGGAATATTTATTTTATTATCTTATGTGTTAATAAACTCTTTATGGCTACATAGCTGACTGCGTGGACCTCATCTCCCTATTTTTATGAGAAATTACCTGGAGGGCTAGGAGAGAGAGTACCTCATGCTTCCAGGTATGTGACCCTAGTTCTGGACCAATATTGAGAACAGATAATCAATCCAGCAAAGGATTCTTACACCAGTTCTGGGTATCAGAGCCAGCCTTGGACATGCAGCCTGCATGATAAAATATAGAATTAAGACAGCATTTCCAAGGTTTAGGAGGTTTCTCTTTATGGCAATATTCCAGCCAGTCAGTGAGTCAGGACTGATGGACACAGAACAGCACCATTTCATAATGCCTCGTGGATCTAGCCATGGGGAAGAGGGGCAGCAACGTCACAAACCTGAGACCACTGGACAGTGTGTGCCCACTGATGGAAGAAGGCATCGCCACCTGTGGAACAGTCTTGCCAAAAGTTGCAACCTCACTCTCATCCAGCTTCCAGGCTCTCTTGAGCTGGCACGACTGACACGGTGGGCTCGCAGTTCTTTCTGGGGGCTGTCCTGCACAGCACTGATGGTGAGGGCCACCACAGCCTGCCCCCCACTAGATGCTACTAGCAGTCCCCCAGTTGTGGCATCCCCCAGTGAGGAACTCCGCATCCAACTACCAATTTGGAGGAAATACAGGGGATAGAATAACAAGTTAAATACACCATAGAGGGGCACCTGGGTGGCACAGCGGTTAAGCGTCTACCTTCGGCTCAGGGCGTGATCCCGGTGTTCTGGGATCGAGCCCCACATCGGGCTCCTCCGTTGTGAGCCTGCTTCTTCCTCTCCCACTCCCTTGCTTGTGTTCCCTCTCTCGCTGGCTGTCTCTATCTCTGTCAAATAAATAAATAAAATCTTTAAAAAAAAAAAACAAACTTAAATACACCATGGAGATACAATAGATAAAATTCAAACAGTAGAAAACCCTACAGAACAAACAACTCAATTTCCTCAACACTAACACAAGAACAGCCACGGGGAAAAGACACATGGTGGAGAAAATCTATAGATTAAAAAGGGCTTAACTGCAATCTATAGATCTTATTTGGATCTTGATTCAACAAAACTTGTTAAAAATTATGGCCTGAGACTACTGGAAATTAGAACACTGGATATTTGATGATATAAAAGAAATATCAGTAGCTTTTTAGCTGTGACAACATCATTACCATTATATTAAAATTTGTCCTTCCATTTTAGAAATATATGCTGAAATGCTTAGAGATGAAATAATATGACATCTTGGGATTTGTTTCAAAAATATGAGATGGGGTAAGTGGGAAGAGGTACGTCTGAAATAAGATTGGCTGTGCTTGGCTAATGATTGCACCTGGGTGGTACACAAGCATGGGTTCATTATACTGCAGGATTCTTTCTCATATATTTATAATTTTCTTTAAGAAAACATCTCAAAAAATCAGGAGGGCTTTTAACAGGAAGAACTGTCCTGGGAAATCGCTAGAAAGGGGAGCACAGCCTTGGTGCCCAGCACCGTCTACAATCCTCTGATGGCAGGTGTTTGACAGATGGCAACACCTGGTTTCTTAATGTGTGGACTCTGTTGACACTCCAGACTGATTTCCACAACCCCCTCCAGGGACGGACTTCCCAAGAGGAAACAGAGTGACGCACGTGAGCCGATGGGATGTAGACGCTTCAGAATGCTAACAAATGAGCCTGAAGGGAGGATCCAGATTGTATTCTTATGCTGCTCTGCAGGGCAGTCCTGGAAAAGGCCTTGGAAGGGGAAGCCAGAACACCTGTGAGTGTTCTCCACTCCGTCTCCAGCCACCTCAGCTCGCCCTCCAGGCACGTGCCTGCTCTGTATACCCGCAGCCCTGTCCTGCCTCACGGCACCCGGTTACTGTTCAGCATCTGTTCCCGTGAGACCAGGAAGCTCCCTGGAGGTGGGAACTGTGTTGCTGCTGGTCACCACCTCACCGCTGGGGCCGGGCATGGCGCAGATGCCCAGTGAGTGCGGCTGAATGAACGAATGAGGGCACGCTCGGAAGCAGCGGGTAGATGAGGCCAGAAACAAAGCAAGTACTGGACAGAGCGCCCAGGGGCGCCACATATGTGCACAGAATGCTTCTGGCTTCAAGAAAAGACCCAAAGCAGGTGCCCAAGCCAATTAAAATATTAAACTATTATTGTTGATGTCTTCAGAAGCACTACACCGGCCAAGAAAATTCTATTAATTTATATGTTGTATCATTTATACTCAGAACTTATTAATAGCTTGTAAAAAGCAGATAATGCATAACTGAAAATTTCTTGGAAGAAAATATCCCTCTCTCCTTTACTGCCCACCCACCTGCTATAATTCCATGCACTGCCACTCGCGGGTGGCACCTATCACATGTACAGACGCCTGCCAGCTCCAGCAATGCCTGAGCGAACCCAATCCTTGAACAAACCCCGAAGCAGTCCACCTGCTGCCTCCAGCACCCACAGACAAACCAGGGATGGGGGCACTGCCGCAGACGTCTGAAGGCCTGACACGGTTCTGGCCGGACCACTCGTGTCAGGCTTTTCCGGGCAAGACGATCATCGTGGCCCTTCCAGCTGTGAAAGTGCTAGAAGTCTATGTTTGCCCCAGGCTTCCCTGATGCCTCATGCAGGCTCTGTAATGATGCAGGTTGGGGTGCAGGCTGCTGACGTGGGCTCGTTTCTATTTTGGGTGACCCACCACTGCTTTAGGCTCCCTCTTATGAACAAGCTTGGAGAGCCCGCTTCGAAGGGAGTGTAGACGCCTGAGTGGCTGGAGGCTCAGAAGGACCACACAGGAAGCCGGCTCCCGGACCGAAGATCACCAGGACAGGAAGAGGACAGGAATCTGGGTTCGCCTGATCAAGACGCAACCCCACACGTGCCCGGTGGAGACAGCAAAGAAAGCCACAGAAACGCGATCAGAGTGGGTCTTCCTGAGCGACGGGCCTTGTGACCACCCGCACAGCTCTGGAAGGCTGCTCTGGCGACACCTTTCCCCTCCAAGCACGGCCCCAGGAAAGCCGCACCACACAATGATTGCTTCATTCATTAGTACGCATCTCAGACGACACCACGAAAGAAATGACAAATTAGCAATTCCGCGGCAGCGGCATTAATGCTATCGTGGCATCACAGAGTCAGCAAAACCCAGCCCCCATAACTCAGCGCGTCCTTCCCATCCAAGACCGGCCATCAATACGGTTTTACGTGCCCTGTACTAATCACTAAAGTCAGATAATATGAAGGTTAATGGCTGCAGACAGTCTGGGGAAATATCCAACATCTGATAAGGACACCCCCCATTATTGCCCTCCTCTGCGTCTATACCCCAACCGAGAATAAACGAAGGAAGGAAATCGATGTTTAAGGCAGTCGTGATACATGTCCCTGTGTAACATATAAATTGGCCCTTCATTTGCCCATTCACATTTCAGTTAATAAATAGTTCAGACACGGGCCACCCTGATAGGGAAGGAGTGTAACCATTGTGCGCCCGTCACCCCCTCGAGATTTATGGTGCCACAGCACAACGGGCCCCGGGCAAGGCTTTCCAATTACCTCACCCGTCTCTTAAACAGAAACAGTGTGCACGGAGTTCTGATGAGGACTTTAATATCTACATATATCAAGCCCTCAAAACTGGGAGCTGCACTTTCTTCTCGGAGCAAAGCACTTTTATTGAACAGTCAGTAGACAAAGCCCAGCTTGGGGCCCTTTGTCCCGGTATCGACTGCTGGGGGGGACAGGGAGCCGGCATGCAGACCGTTCCCTCTGCTGCGCGCTTGGCCCCACTGGGTTACACAGAACCTTCTCTGCAGTTTAACATTTCGCTAAACGACCCTTCAGATGTTCTGGAGAAACTTCCTATCAACCGTCAGCTGATTCACGTCACACATTCATCCCGAGAGAGCGCAGTTCGCAGAGCCAGCCCCTGCAGTGTAACGCACACACCATCATCCCTAAATGACAGGTTCTGGCCTTGGCAACGTGATTTTTCTTCAAATTCAAGGATGCATTTCTGTGTCCCAATATAATTACTACAATTTACCTTCCCAAACCAAAATAAAGCATTCTGGCAGCGTGTTTCATTTGTAACTAAACTACTAAATGCAAATGCGGAATTGGCAGCCTGGCGGTGGGCACGTTTTGGAGAGTTTATCTCGCCCGTGACAGTGAGAAAGACACTCTCCCAGGACCATGGAATCTGACAGTCCCTCCGACACATGAAAAATCACCGCACACGGCCGTCCTGCCAAGGCTCCTGCTCGCTCTTCACTGTGGCTCCAGCTCCTGGAGCCAGGCTCCTGCCGCAAGACGAGGGCAGCAGATCCCCCTCCAGCCCGCCGAGGGAGAAGGCACGGTGGAAGGGAGCCCGGCCTCTCCCCGCTCCATCTTACACAGCACAGACTTGGGCAAAAGGCAGCCTTCTGTGGCCAAGTGCAAGCAGAGAAGGAACGGAATCTGCCTGCCCAGGCCTGGCTCTCCCAGCATGGGGGGACACGCTGCCCATCCGGCCCTGCTTCTCACTCTTTCCACGGGTGCTGGCTATGTGCCAGGCGCTGTGTGCAGCCCAGGTCTTTGGCCGTCATCCTCCAAGGCACTGACGGTGCTCCGGGAGACAGCAGGTGGCACGGCCCAGTGTGAGCCACAGTCCAGCAGATTTCCAAGGGCCGCGGCAAGGGAGAGACGACGCTGCCTGGTAGTGAGGGAAGGAGAAGGCAGTGGAAGGAGAGAGGTGGTCTGCCTGCCCTGACTCTGAGGCGAGGGGAGGCCAGGGGAGGCTCTGTGGCCTGGGGGTGGCACCCAGGGGAGCAGGCAGGATGGTCGGATCAGCCCCAGAGGCTCTCTTCGAGACAAAGGCCACCTGAATCAGCTCAGAGGGACCACACACTCTTGCAGAGGATATGAGGGCATATCCGAGGAGATACCCCAGCAGGTGTGATCACAGGTACCCACTAACCAGATGGGCCACGACATCCTGACGCCCGGTGGTTACAGAGCTCTTACTGCGCACATGGCTGGGGTGCTTCAGCAAGCGACGGCGAGCCTTCAGTCAGGTAAGAGTGAAAACCCAAGTGCCTGCTCCAGGATCTTTCAGTGCATAGAAGCCACTTACCCAACACGCCCTCCCTCTAGAGATAAGAAAAGGGAAATGGCATCTTCTCCTTCATTACAGACTCGGATTCCCGTTTATATGGCATTTTGGGGGAATTACCTGTCAAACCTCCAACTCAGGGATTGGGGCACCACTCGTCATGGCTGCGAAGACGTGCGAGTCTCTGGTTTGCGTCGTGGGCAGTGCCCAGGCCGTACCAGCCACAGCGCATGTCGGCTCCAAGCTGGGCTTATCTGGAGCAAGCAATTCTCCACCCCACCCCGAAACCCTGTACTTCCCAGGGTACCCCACAGCCACTGATTCCACACAATCTCTGCCTCCTCCAAACAAAAAAGGAGAAACGGTATGTTTGATTGGAGCTGAACAGTCTTCCAACCTCACGACGGAAGGCATCACGGCTCCGTGCCTACAGGGCCCTAGTGTAGCAGGACGCGGCCAGCCAACTCTGGCCACACACGCTTCCACACGAGCCGCATCTGGCTGCCACGATAGTTCAGAAACGCCAGCAAGAACCGCAGCTACGGAGCCGGGAAACCGTACTGTCTCAGCTCCTCACATTCAGTGGAGGGAGAGAGACGCGCTTCTCTTGCCACATGGCCTCGATGGCAAGAGAAACACAGGAGTGCTCCCTGTGGAGCCCCCATGGCTCAGCCGCCGGCAGGAGGGGGTGGACGGCCAGCAGGGGCAGAGCCAGCAGAGCCCAGGGCAGACAGCACCCCTGTGCCCTGTGCCCCGTGCCCCATGCCCGGGGGGAGGAGAAACTCAGGAACGCCCACCCCGCCAGGCAGCTGTCAACAGAAACCCAGGGGCCCGGAGCCCAGCCTCCACCTGCCGGGCAGCCCCACGCCAAGCACGCAGAGGGAGCACCTCCTCAGCACCCAGGGCAAGAAGGTGCCGCCGCAGGCCAGAGACAGATGTGATCTGCACGCAGAGACAGCGCCTTCCAACAGGCCCTGCCTCTCCCAGTTAAGACAATGGGACACGTGAAGGGGCAGGAATCCCAACTCAGAGTGGGGCAGCCTTCAACCCCTGAAGACCACAAATGTGGGGCCTGGGCCAACAGGTGGGGCCACAGGAGGTAGAGTCCTGCCTCGGCCAAGGAATCATTTCCTCCCAGTTCAGCGGCCCGGGCTCTCCACAGGGAAAGGGAGCACCCTGCGGAAACAGTCAACCAGCCATGCACAAACAGGATGAGGAATACAGGCCAGGGGCTGGAAGGGGAGCGGATTTTAGCCCAGCATCCTGGAAGATCTTTCCACCCCTGCGAGCCCCTGAGCTTGCGACTCCCACACCCTCTCCTGATGTGTGTTGTCACATAAAGCTCCTTGGTAGGTCTCCAGGACTGGCCAACTCCCAGCTCACCGGAGGCTCTGTCCCCAGCATACGTGGGAGGACGCAGGCTCCTCCCAGAAACCCATCCTGCTTTTAGATGCTTGACATTTGAGTTTTGAAATAATAGGATCAGAAGCAGTTATGAATCACCCCCGCTATGGAAAGACGTTACCAGCATTAACTCTAATATGTCTTTAATTGGTGTCGTTCCTAAGGAAGAGAGATTTTTTTCAGAGAGCTTCAAGCAATAAGAAAGCTTTCAAGAAACATCCCAAATTTTTATTCCTCAATTCCTTTCAGATCTAATTTGTGTTAATTCAATTAAGGGCATGTAATTTGGCTGTCACAGAAATTAAATATAAAGAAAAATGTATATTAATGCAAAGTTTGAAGAGTCAGGCACATAGAATCCAAGAAGTTAAAAAAAAAAGTTGAATTTCCTCCTATAGCAAGAAGAAGGAAGGAAGGAAATAACATATATTGACATTTCTTTCAAATTTTTTGCTTTAGGGGTGCCTGGATGGCTCGGTCGTTAAGCGTCTGCCTTCGGCTCAGGGCGTGATCCCAGGGTCCTGGGATCAAGCCCCACATCAGGCTCCTCTGCTGGGAGCCTGCTTCTTCCTCTCCCACTCCCCCTGCTTGTGTTCCCTCTCTCGCTGCCTGTCTCTCTCTCTCTGTCAAATAAATAAATAAAATCTTTTAAAAAAAATTTTTTTTTTGTTTTACAAAAGGCTTACAAACAAGTGGCACTGAACGTACGCACGCAAACACGTGGTGAGAATGTGTTGTTTACCACATGCATTTTTTTTTTAAAGATTTTATTTATTTATTCAACAGAGAGAGAGACAGCCAGCGAGAGAGGGAACACAAGCAGGGGGAGTGGGAGAGGAAGAAGCAGGCTCATAGCGGAGGAGCCTGATGTGGGGCTCGATCCCGGATCGCCGGGATCACGCCCTGAGCCGAAGGCAGACGCCCAACCGCTGTGCCACCCAGGCACCCCTACCACATGCATTTTCTATCACAATGTGGAAGAGCTCTCTGCCGGCCACTGCACCCCAGGCCCCACGCAGGATTACACCATCCAAAAGCTGTCCTTCCATTAAGTGCCACAGGGTCACTTGAGGCCTGGCTTTCGCTGTCACTGAAGATGCCCTCCTGCAGGACCCGAACGTGGACGGTCTCCTGCTCGTGTAGTAACATCAGTGCCACCAGAGCAGGGCTGGTGATGCAGGATGGCTCCTGGAGATGCTGCCCCGCCGGCCCGGCCCCCCTTCCAACCAGATAGCCTCTGGGGTGCTGGCCCCGCAGCTGGGTCTCGTGGGGTGAGCAGAGGCACGGTGTGGGGACTGGAGCGCTAATAAAATAGAAATAAACATCCCTCCGGGAGTTGCATGAAAGTTCCGTACTGTCTCACGGGTCTGTTGCATTTGTTCGTGGCAGTGCCCGACAGGCTTGGGCTGACAGCTGTATCCTTCATTGCGTTCTGGCAGGAGTCCCCTCGGCGCTCTCCCTGATGAAGAACCTCGGGACACAGCACAAGCAACGGGCAGAGACGGGGTCCAAGCGTGAGCTCTGGGCCGCAGCAGCCACTGTTAGTGGTTGGGGAAGAAACAGAGATGCGTGGGCAGAGCTGGGCCGTGAGCGGAGACGCGGGTTAGACGGGCACACCTGCTGGCGGGTGGACAGGGCAGGAAGCCAGGCCATGACACGGCGTGCCTACAGGACGGGAGCACGGGGGGCAGCTTCTGGAAGCTGACGCAGACCAGGGTCGTCCGCCAGGCCACAGGTTTGGACCAGGTCACCGAGTATAAACCACCACAGGCACCCAAGCCAGGAAGCAGGAGCGGGGACACCGCGCACTGTGACCCCACGGAGGCGGACAGTTCTGGAACAAGGCCCTCAGGACTTGGATGAGGTGGTCACACCCAGCACAATTTCTCTGCCATGAGGAAAACTCGGGGGCCGTGGGCACTTTGCAATTCCACGGCTGTGTCCCCCAGTGCTCCCAGCACTCTGCTGTCCTAACATAATCCCCCCAACCTTGGGGACGAGGGGCTGGGAGTGGGCGCCCGACGCCCCGGTGCATTAGAAGCTCCACCTCCCTGGTGTCTGGCCCCACGGCGGGGGGGGAGGGGGTGCTAACGCCGAACTCTCCCTCTCCCTTGGGGCTTGAACTCCCCTCCGGGTCATCCGCACCCCCAGGCCCGGCCCCGCCCTCAGGGCAGCGCCAGACCTCCTCGAGGAGCCCACCCAAGCTACTTCGACACAGGACTCCGAAGAACACATCCCCGCCCCATTTGTCACTCGGGCAGAGGGCGGAGGAAAATGAACATGAGATTCGCAAAGCCTTCTCCGTGATGGTGCGTTTACTAATTTCCACACAAAGAAGTCAGGGAACTCAGTAGTTCAGCATCTCGCTCTCATTATCCCGCCCACATTTCAGGTGGTGCCTATTAAGCCATCATCTTAAATAGTTTAACTTGTAATGAGAAATACCAGGAGCAAGGAAATGAGTTCCTGTTTCTGTGAAAGCCTGCTTCACTTCCTACCGCCATTGTTCACGCGGCCCCAAGTCATTGCATGATTACGGATTTATGTTCAGGGTCCCAACATCACGCCTTTTGTGAGAATGTCCATGGGCTGGGGGAAGAGCGGACCTTGGCATGAACGCCCAACCTGTTACACATGCCAACTTTGAAATCAGATGAGTAGGAGAGGAGGATTCATTACACACAGACAATTTCTACCGGTTCCTTTTGCAAATGATAAATTCTCAAAGTGAATTTTAATCTGTAAGTATACCCCAGTGCATAGTAGGTCCTCAGAAACACGCAGACAGGAAAGTGACCATGTGCACGAAACATGCCATCTCAGCCTGTCTGTCCTTTGGGCCACAGTCACGCCCACAGGTGACAGGCATCCCTCCCAGAAGGAGGCTGACACCCTCCTGTTTACTGATTTAAATCCTGGAGGCAGAGCCCTGGGAACACTCCCCCAGGCATCTCCCCCCTGAATTCAAAAGCAGAAGACAAGTAAGTGCTGGGTGGTAATATACATGGTCTGTTCCTCCCAAAATGGGCTCTTGAAAATTTGGATTTAGAAAATGGAATGACCTGTCACTCATCACCAGGCCATGGAAACAGTGGCAGCACCCTACGAGGGCAGGTGGTGACCCAAAAGAACAGTAGCTCCCCGGCCCTGCTGGACTCCTCGTGGCCAACAGCCCCAGCAGGACAGCACTTGTTCCGCGGCATGGCCAGTGGACGGCACTGGCTGGGTCAGGACAGAGCGGAGCCTCAACGCAACAACGGGTATGCCTGGGACTTGAGGACACGTTTAAGAGCCGCAATTCTCGGCATCTGGGGGGAAGGAGAAGGGGGAGAAATGCCTTTGGAAGCCATTGTGAGCAAGTCTCGGATCTGCTCCTGTGTGAGGCTGGCCCTGAGTGAGCAGCGGAGAGAGCCAGGCCCTCTGCCTGAGCTGCTGGAGCCAAGGGAGGTGGTCCCAGTAGGGTCGGAGCCTGTGCCTCCGTGTGCACAGAGCAGGTGTGTACGTAAAGCACGTTCATTCACTGAGCATGTCTACTGAGCATCTTCTCCTGGGCACCGAAGTGACACGCAGCTGCGGGCCTGTCTGTGATCACTTCTCCTGGCCTGAAGTTTAGGTCGAACAGAGTGTCTCCCCAACAGCTGGCTGCCCCCCACCTGGGCAGAAGCAATGGGCAAGGCCTCTGCTCTTTTTTTTTTTTTTTAAGCACTCTTAAATCATTTTTAGAAATAATTTATATCCAGTGAAACAAGCAGATCTTAAACATTACAGTAAAATGAATTTTGACACATGCTATTAACTTCACAACCACAAACATAGCCGTCATTAAGACCTTTTTTAAATATTTATTTTTAAGTAATCTTTATACCCAACATGGGGCTCGAAGTCAACCCCGAGATTGAGTCACACGCTCTACCAACTGAGCCAGCCAGGCACCCCAGCCCTCATTTTTAAAAATTTACATTCGATTTAATTAACATATACTGTATTATTAGTTTCAGAGGTAGAGCTCAGTGATTCATCAGTTGCATCTAACACCCCGTGCTCACTCCATCACGTGCCCTCCTTAATGCCCATCCCCCAGTTGCCCCATCCCCCACCCTCCTCCCCTCCAGCAACCCTCAGTTTGTTTCCTATGATTAAGAGTCTCTTACGGTTTGTCTCCCTTTCTTCCCCTATGTTCATCTGTTATGAGCGAGATCATATAACCGTCTTTCTCTGACCAACTTATTTCGCTCAGCATAGTACCCTCTAGTTTCATCCCCGTCATTGCAAATGGTAAGATTTCATTCTTTCTGATGGCTGAGTACTAGTCCGTTGTATATATGAACCACATCTCCTTTATCCATTCAGGTGTCGATGGGCATCTGAGCTCTTTCCACAGTTTGGCTAGTGTGGACGTGGCTGCTGTGAACACTGGGGTGCAGGGGCCCCTTCGGATCACTATATTACTGTATCTTTGGGGTAAATACCCAGTAGTGCAATTGCTGGGTCATAGGGTAGCTCTATTTTTAACTTTTTGAAGACCCTCCCTACTGTTTTCCAGAGTGGCTGCACCAGCTTGCATTCCCACCAAGAGTGCACGAGAGTTCCCCTGTCTCCACAACCTCACCAACACCTGTCGTTTTCCTGTCTTGTTGATTTTAGCCGTTCTGACTGGTGTGAGGTGGTGTCTCATTGTGGTTTTGATGTGTGTTTCCCTGATGGCAAGTGATGTGGAGCATTTTTTCACGTGTCTGTTGAAGGCTCTGTTCTTAAAAGCTGGCCCCATAGCTGCTGAGCAGGGGACCGTGACATCAGGCTCCTCCAGCTGAGCCCCACAAGACTCTGCCTCTCATTCTTCATCCTCGTCCGCTTTCCCACACCTACCTCCACATTTGGGGGCAGAATGATCCCTTCCTTCTTAAACCCTGTAGTTCTTATCACCTTCTCAACAAAACCCTAAAATCCTGGAGTAGGGTTTACTTCTCGTGGCCACCATAGTGCCTCCCACAGAACACCCACAAGACATGTGTCACAGGGTCAAGATGCAAGGCACATCCACTGACCTTGGGCAGGATAGAGAGGGCAGCTGTCTGTCTACCTGCATAACGCAGCTGGGACTGCTCGGTTATCTCCTCATCACGAGGCTTCACACTCATAAACTCCCTTCAGACACTCAGCAGCTGGGTCAAGATCTGAACTCCAGAGCTGTGCCATCCAGGATGGCAGCCACCAGCCCAGGGCTGGCGGATGTGGTAGCAGAACAGGTAAACACCAGATTTGAGACACTTATGGGAGAAAACACACAAAATGGCTCGCTAACAGTTTTCTCGTTGGTGACATGTTGCCCTCAAGTGGCCAAGTTCTGTGTGAATCATCGGCTCGTTGAGTTGAGCTCCGACTATGTGCCGAACACGTGGCATCTGGACATGGGAAGTCTTCATCAGAAGACGGCAGAGAGCAGAGCTGCAGAGCAAGTCCCCGTCACGCCTCCGATGGACCCTCCCCGCGTGGCACAGCCCCCAGCACCTCCTTGGGCCACATCTGTGAGCGTATCAGAGATGAGCCCCAGAACAGCGACAGTAGCACTTGCACAAAAGGTACTGGGGTCCCGTGGCTAGAGCTCCAGAGCTGCCGGAACACAGTCCCACAGACTGGGCAGCTTACCCAGTAGAATTTACTTTCCCATAGTTTTCTGCAGGCCAGAAGTCTGAAATCAGGGTGGGCTGCTTTTTTGGGGACCAAGAGGCAGAATCTGGCCCTGCCCCCCCCCCAGCAACTGGTGGCCGCAGGCATTCCTCCCCTCTCCCCTGTGCATGTCTGTCCCTATGCCCAAATGTCCCCATTTTATAAGGACAGCAGTCTGACTGCACTAGGGCAATCCTGATGCCCTCGTCCTGCCTTGATCAGCTACAGAGACCCTATTTCCAAGTCGGGTCACCGTCACCACTCAACTGGGAATGTTACCTGAGCAGCAAGCAGCTCTTTTCCATCTCCCTGGGCCATCTCTGTCACGCCACACCAGGCATGGAGGCCATGCTGCCCGGCCTCCAAGCACACCCCTGGGGCCGTCCACGCCGAGCGCTGCAGCCCAGTGCGCAGGGGTGGAGCCTGCCCCTCGAGGAGCTGCATGCTCATGCTTGCGTCCACGAGGCCTGCACATGCACCCCCTTGTCAGACTCCAGAGGGCGGATGGGCCTGGGTCACCCAGCCGCTGCTCCAGCACCTCGTGCCTGCGGATGGGGCTGCACGTTGGGTCATGGCCAAGCTGACAGGTGTCCCCTAGATCATCACACCGGAGCTCTTAACACCGTCCTTGAGAGAAAGGCCGTGCATCACTCCTGCCCTTGCTGCCACCCACAGAAGCCTCGGCTGAGATCCATCCTGTACAGAAGGACAGACTCCCAGGGCGCCTGGGTGGCGCAGTCGTTAAGCGTCTGCCTTCGGCTCAGGGCATGATCCCGGCGTTCTGGGATCGAGCCCCACATCAGGCTCCTCTGCTGGGAGCCTGCTTCTTCCTCTCCCACTCCCCCTGCCTGTGTTCCCTCTCTCGCTGGCTGTCTCTCTCTAATAAATAAATAAAATCTTAAAAAAAAAAAAAAAAGGACAGACTCCTTCCCACGAAGACCAGGTAAGATGTGCAAGTCCTTGCACCACAACCAGCTGAAAGGAATCCGTGAGAATCACGAATGGTCCTTAAAACACTTTGTCTGTGTCAGCAGTAGGGTGAAGGAGCCGAAGAGCCAGAGGGGGTCTGGCACCCCCACGGATGGTGGCTGGCGCTCTCGCCGGCGGGATGCAGGCCAGGAGAGGGGGCCCGGCTAGCGAGACACACAGCTGGCTGTGCGGGTTTCCTCTCCAAGCACTACTGGAAAGCAAGAGAAGTACGGAGAAAATAAGGTTCACTTGAGTCCCTCATACTAGGAGGGTGAACAAGGCTCTTCCAGCAGATGGGGAGGGGGCGTCGCCCAAGGAGCGTAGGTGAGCGCTGGCCCACCTCAGCCCCTGACACCCACACGCACACCTCCTCCAGCCGTCTGTGTTTTGAACCCCTTTACATGGCAATAACAGCGTTCACCCCAGGACAGGGACAGGGGCTGGTTCTTGTGAGATCCCTTGGAAATCAGACAGAGACTGGAGACCAACATCTCTAGTGTTCTAGACCCTGAGACCAGCGATCCCTGCCCCACACCAATGAAGCCCACGACAGCTGCTAAACTGACTCCGTAAGACTGGAACTTGGCGTTGGGGATCCACCGAGCCACTGTTTCCTTAGCGGAGGACATGGGCTTGTGGTGACAGGGCCAGAAAATGCCATACGTGACTCTGTCCATGGTCCCGAAGAGGAGCGTGGGAAGACCACCAGGGAGACAGACGTGCCACAGAGAGAACATGGGGAGGGGCCCAGGAAGATGTGCATATGCTCCCTAAAATGTGGGAAAGTGTGCTATCTTAACCACGACTGGCCATTTCCACATCCACCCCCCCCCCAGGACGCTGGTCAGTGTGGGCTGCAGAGCATCTGCGGTAGACTAAGTTATGTCCTCCCAAATCCACGGGCTAAAGCCCTAACCCCAAGGGGATGTGTTTGGTGGTGATGAGGTTTGGATGAGGTCATGACGGGGTTGGCGCTCCCGTGAGAAGAGGGAGAGGCAGAGCTGTCCCTGCCACGCAGGGACACGGCAGGAAGCGACCAGCTGCAAGCCAGCAAGAGTCCCTCGCCAGAAGCTGACCCCGCCGGCTCCAGACTGTGAGAAATAAATGTTTGCCGTTCGAGCCGCCCTGTCGGACATGCTTTGCCAGGGTGTCCTGAGCTGACTGAGATGGGATCCAGCTAAAAGACAAGTGAGTTAGCACTACCCTCTGTCTGGGTTTGACCGGTGGTATTTTTTTTAAAGATGGATTGATTTATTTTAGAGAGAGAGCAAGCACTCGCGATCGTGGGTGGAGGCAGAGGGGGAGAGAATCTCAAGCTGACTCCCTGCTGAGCATGGAGCCTGATGCAGGACTCGATCCCTGGACCCTGAGATCATGACCTGAGCTGAAATCAAGAGTCGAAGCTGAACCAACTGCGGCCCCCAGGCGCCCCTGACCGGTGGTAGTTGTGAGGTTTACAGCACTTCTGCAGCGCGGTTCTCGGGAATACCCTGGCCCCACCTGCACACCTCCTTCCGCGTCAAACTGCGTCTTCTCCTCAAAGAGCACCAATGTGCCCAGGCCCTGTGCAGCTGGAGCGGCCTGCAGGCACCGAGGACCCAAGAATCCGCATCAGGCCCTGACTCGGCGGTGTTGTGATGCTGTTCCAATCCCGCCAAGCGCTGACACCGGCTGATCTCCTAAGCCCAGGTGCACTGCCAGATGCTCCTACGACGCTCGGGGAGGGGTGATACTGCCCCCCTCACCCCTTCCTGTCAGCAAACAGGGTCTGTGCAATTAGGAGACTTGCCCGAGGCCTCTCCGAGCAGTGGGGTCACTCCTGTCCCTCATGCGTGCGTCCCGCACACGCACGGCCCCTGTGCTGAGGGGTGAGGGGCCATCCCACTGAATCGGGCTCCTGTTGTGACCGACATGCTCCAGGCAAGCTCTCACAGGCTGTGTGTGAGACATTATATTTCTGAGAATGAAAATATTCGTGCCCTATGATAACATCTGCTTGACCCAACAAGATGACAGAGGTGCACTGCAGGGGTTTCAGAAAGACTCTCCAAATCTCTAGAAAGGAAGCCTGGGTTGACATCCTTCACGGCCCCGGACCTCCCACCCGTGGGAGCAAACACACAGAAGGGTTCCGTACCCAGCATTCGAGCCGCGCCGGAGCACGCGTGGACGCTGAGCTCGGTCAGACACAGGCAAGGCCCCCCTGCGGGGCGGCGACGGGTCACCTGGAGGGCCACCCTCATCCTCACTGCTTTAGACAGCCTTAAATAGCTATGGCAACAAGGCCGCAAGGCTGAACTCGTGGCTGCCCACTCTCGTGTGTTTACGGGGCTGCCTGGAACTCTCCCCACAAGGCGGAAGCACCCTGACCTTGCTGCTGCCAACAGCCACCTTCTCTGTTTCCAGGTACCAGGCAGTCTGCAGAAGCCTGATCCCACGTTCCTGGGGGGGTCTCGTGTTTATTAGCCGGCCACCGTAGTTACCCCGGTTCCTCCTGGGATTTCCAGAGCCAGCAACGTCCTCGGGGACGTTTGCTCAGCTGATCCTGCTTACAGGGGCCCCACCTGGCCCCGTCCTCAGACCCCCAACACCCAGGCACCGCTCAGAGCGAGTCTCCTGGCCCTGACACAGGCGGCCTCCCACAGGCCCTGTGTGCCCTGTCCCGGCACAGCCCCAGAGCCCTTCCTTCAATTGCTGTCTGCAGCTGATCTCCTCACGGGGCCATCGGATCCGAAAGTGTGCAGAGAAGACCTCTCCCGCACCACTGAGTCCCCAGCACGCCACCAGAGAAGGCAGGGCGGGCCACGGGAGCCCGGGGAAGCGTGTGTACACCAGGAAGAAGACAGACACAGACCTGGGACAGGTGCCGTGGCAGAGAACACGGGAGGCTGGCGGGAGGCAGGGAAACGCGTGCCCCGCATTTCCCCACGTCTGAGATGAAGCACAGTCTCTTCTCACACGTGACTGGTTTTCCCCAAACTCTAAAAGTGATGGTCACCTTTCCGAACCCTGGGTAAATCCCTTGGTTTGCTAACGGAGGAACTCCCTCTCCAGTGAGTGGCGAGCACGCCCGCTCATTTCGGGAGGCCGTGCCAGTAATAACTGGGGGCGTCCTCGAGATTTCTCTGCACCTTCTAGTGATCACCTCAGTCACAGGAGCCCCCGAGGGGCCACAGCGCGGACGTCTGCTAAGTGCCCGGCATCTGCACCTGGGACCCATAGGCCGCTCCACCTCCAGCCTGGGGCAGCCCACGGCCCCCCGCGCACCCAACATCTCCTGTGCTCGCAGTGCCCCCGTCTCAACCACGCCGTCTTCTGAGCACTTTCCTCAAACGTAGCGAGTTCTCTCTTGAGCTGGGTTCGGTCAACCCTTCAAACCATTCCTGCATGTTTTCATTGGAAAGACTGTTTCCATCTCCACAAGTTCAGCTTGGTCCTCAGGTCTTCCTGGTCTGTTTTCAGGTGTCGTCACTTAGCAGCATGGCCTTTTCTTCTAGTGAAGGGCTGTATCGTCTCACTCGATCATCTCTTAGATCCACTATGACAGGACTCCGGTCCCCTCTTCTTGGCGAGCCAGGTCCTCCCAGGGTTCGTCATCTAGGGTTGTGAGTGTGCCTCCAGCAGGACCCTCTCTGTGGAAAATCCGTGATGCAGAGAAGTCCGGGCTCGCACCTCGGTGCCACAGAGGTGGAGGCCACCCTCCCGGGACGACTGACGACGTCGCGACCCAGGGCTCCCAGGCTTTGCTGGCCGCATGGGTTCAAAGCGGTGTAGGAGCAGAACCGGGGCTGGACTCACCCCCTCTCCACCAGCAATCCAGTTTCCTTCCCATCTAGTACCCAGGGTTGGGAGGGAGGGCGGAGATTTCTGGAATACCTTTTCCCAAGAATGGAGCTCTTGGCAAGGATCCTGGCTTTACACAGAGGGGCACAGTAACACCATCCAGCATTCCATGCCACACAGGCCGATCTCTTGCTTACTGTGGATGCAGTAAAACATAGAACTCACTGAGGCCAGCAATGGCAGCCCATCCGACCCCCCACTACTTCCGCACTGCCCACGCAGCTGCTTACGCAGACCACCTCTGATCTCTGGCCCTCGGGGACTTCTCCCACTTTCTTCTGAACGTATGCCTCAAAAATATCTATTCTGTTTGGTGCATCATTCCTGTGTGTTTGGTCAGACGTAGCCTTCCGGCTGTCAGGTCCATTGCACGGTCAGGCACAGAGGTTCTCAACGAGAGGGTGTCGAAGACCCTCCCGGGCTCTCCAGTCTATGCTTCAAGTGTCTCTTCGTAACAGCTTTATTAAGATATAGTCTGCAGACTGCATAATTCACTCAAACTCCACAATTCCATGGTTTCTCACATATTCACAGATACGTGTGAACATCACCATGGCCTTTAGAGTATTTCGCCATCACACTTTAGCTTACCGCCTCCTACCCCCGTCTGCCCCTCTTCCCCAAGCCCGACGCAATCACCAATCTACGCCCTGCCTCAATGGCTCTCCCTAGTCTGGAAATTTCGTGTGAGTAGAACCACGTATGTGGTCCTTGGTGACTTGATGCTTTCCCTTCGTGAATATGTTCTCGCTCCATCCACACTGGAGCCTGTGTTCATCGCTGAATAACATTCCATCGAGTGCGTACGTCCCATTCGTGCATCCATCCGTCAGCTGGTGGCCCCCTGGACTGTTCTTGCCTCTTGACAGTCATGACTCGCACTTGGAGAACACTCACACACAAGCGTCTGTGTGGACGTGTGTTCTCACTTCTCTCGGGTGTCTACCCAGGAGGGGTAACTCTTGATGTTTCATCATCTCAGAAGCTGCCAGAACGTCTGGTAATGTGCGTTTTTAATCTACTCCCATTTACTTCTTATGGAAAACAAAAAAAATACACATGGAACTTGCTTCATTTTTCTTACTGTAAATCTATTGCTGTAATTTTAAAAGACTGACAAGTACGTCGTCATGAAAAAACATTATACACAAAGAAAAAAGTCTTAAGAGATGGCCACAAAACTGGTTATCACTAGGAGGAGTGAATGTTAATTATTGCGATTTTCCTTATGTAAAACCTGAATTTTCAATAACGAAAGTAAGTCGTATTCATCATAAAGTAAATGAAGAATGGGGAAGACAGTCTTTCAGAAAATGACAAGAGGCGTTTTGTTTTGTTTTGTTTTTTTCCATGAGAATCTAGAATAAACCTTTCTGTGAGACAATCGGTAAGTTGGCATATGGGGCAAAGTCTGGGCTTGAAGAGACATTCAAGTCCCTGTGAGATCCCACGTGGATCACCTCTGCATTAGAAAATAGGAGATTAAAGAGAAAATTCTGGAAGCTACTGGTCACTGAGTACCTCTTTACCTTCTCAAGGACAGCGAGGTGGCCCACGATGGGCCCAGAGCCAGCACTCCAGCAGAAGATGCCCACCTTCAGGCTGAAACGCTCACGTTCCCCTGCACCTGACAGACTGACTCCGGCTGCTTGCCGCCGTCCTCTCTAGGGACATGATCCCCTTTGTGCTGCATGTGGACAGGGACTCATCGAGAGCAGAAGCCCTTGGTCAGCTGCACACCAGTCACCCCGGAGCCTCGCCTCCAGACAGAATGTCAGGAGAGTGACCTCAGGACACAGTCGTGGCGGGGAAGCCAAACACCCGCCAGCAAGACTAGGAAACATCAGCAAACACCGTAAGGGAAGATCCATTCTGGTCTCCTAGGAATGCCTCATCATCACCAAAGGAAAGAAACATGAATAATTCTCCCCAAAGGAAGCTGGGCCCGGGAGGTGGACTCACATAAGGACATGGACAGTGGCCCCTAAAATGGGCCCCTTCTCTCCTGCCACTGCCTTCCCCAAAGCCTCCGGCTCAGAATTACCCACTTCCCGATAAACCTGCTCTTTATGGATGTACAGCTGCCTCATCGAGGGGTCTTCACCCAATCACCCAAACAGATGCATCTGCGCACCGAGACCGGGGCCACGGAGATGCCCGGCCGCTGTGCAGGCCTGGTGGCCCGGGCTGGCTCCTGGTCAGCTGCCTGCTTTCGTGGGCTCTCGCTGCAAGTACGTCCTGTCCCCTCCTCCCCCTTTGGCTGTGCTCACTGCAACTCCTTCCAGGAATAATTATATCACCTCATTGAGTCTTCAAACTACACATCAGAGGTATTACTGTTACCACGGCAGAGAGGCGGAAGCCACGAGAATAATTAAGACAACCGCCTAGGTGACCAATCAGAGCTCAGGAGCACTAGGATTTAAACCCAGGTCTGAGCTACTGCCGAGACTGTGGGTTTGACCACCACGCTGCGCCCCTCGGGACAAAGGCCAGCTGACCCTTAGCCGATTTGGACGCAACCCTACTGATACGGTCACATCAACATGTGAACGCATCAACAGCACTCACATGCTTCTGGTGGAGTAGATGGGGCCAGGTGTGTGGAAATGCCTCGTGCGCGGTCAGGAAGGGTCGTGCTGCTCACACCTTACTTCCAAGGCCCAGCGGCAGACAGAACATGGCCCTGCGTGTATGGGTCCACCTGCCCCCTCCACCGGCATCCATCCCCTCCTCCCTCCCGGTGGGTGTCCGGCCCAGGCCGAGCCGCAGTGGCGGGCTCTCTGTGCAGACTGCACACGGGCTCCTCAGTTGTGCTAACTAGCGCCCTGCACAGACCCACACTGCCTCTCACCACACCAGCGCATGTCGCAGACGTGTGGGCTCCAGGCTTCCGGAAGCAGGCTCTCGATGCTGGTGGCAGGGTGTCACCGGCCCTCTCCCTTCAACTGCCCACTGCTGCGACTGCCTGAGTAAGCGGCAGGCCAGCCACGGGGAGGGCACTCGGCCATCAGCCCCCCCAGGGCCGGGGACCAGATGTGCTGCAGGCACACACACAGCCCTGGCCTGCTCCGTGCCTCGTCCAAGGATGGACTTGGAGATGTCACCGCTTGCTTCCTTCGCGGGAGTCAGCCGGCCTGGCAGCACCCTCATTTTCAGAGGGACGTTACTGACATCTGGTGGCAATCTGAGAGAACTCACTTTGTGGAAAAGTGATCCGCCCACATCACAGGTCATGACTGTAAAGAAGGAAGGGGTCAGAAGATGCGAGGCTCTGGCCTGGACACTGAGCTCCAGCAAGGGCGGGGTTCCATTTTCTGAAAGCAAGCTACGGATGCGGAATGGGGCTCCACTCGGTCCTTATTCGCCAGGCACCACATCCTGGGGTCCAGACCGGAGCCAGAGAGGGAGGAGTGCGGTTCTGAGCACACACACAACACAGGAGTGATCCCAGGCCGGTAGAGGGGATGTTCCCACTGCTGACAACGAAAGCTGAGACATGCAGCCTGGGTGTGGCTCCCTGGACACGCGTTCTGAGCCTCTCCGCTCTCCCAGCCCCCCTCTGCCGCCATCCCCCGACTGCTCTGGCCAAGCAGGGTCCCGTCTTCACCGCCACACTACTAGGTCCACACACAGCAAGTGTGAGCGACGGGCCCTGGAAGACCCTGGGACAGACGCCGAATCTGCTCTCGCTCATTCTCCACCGAGATGATGGGAAACGTAAATATTCCAGTAATTGTGAGTCATTCTCACAGACAAGGGGCTCTTCAATGCTTCCCTTTCAAAAGACAACCAGGCCTCAGTGCCTGGGGTAACTAACCCTCTACTCACCAACTAGAATCTCCCCAAATAAAGTCAGACTACTTCCTTGTTGGACAAAGGATAAAAGTTTGATTTTCAGCCCGAAGTGACAGACTGTTCAATTGACCAGTGGGGTACAGCAGACGGTACACAGATCTGTCCACACACCGTCAGGCACAGCCGCTCCCAGAAACACCGGGCGCCCGGCGTCAGCAGGCCTGTCTAGTGGCCACACTCATCTTTCTCAGGCATACTGGTTCTGAATTATCGGCAGTGATGATCCGTGATTTATATCAGACCGAAGCCAGCGGACAAACCCCCAGAGAGGACAGGCTTCAGCACACCCCTCTGCTGCACGGACCGTTCTCACCGGCGTCTCTCTTCCAGCCAGGACCCCGCTCTCCCTGCAACTAGCTCAGCAAGATGCACATTTTGCCACCTCCCTTCCCTGCCTGACCAATGGCAGGACCAACACTTAGAATTTGGCTTTGGTTCCCCAAACTTATAAAGGGCCTGAAAGCCCCTGCTGCCATTGGCCCCGTCTACACTCAGCACCTCAGGCTGCATGCGGACTCTCACCTGGTCCTGCAGACCTGGTACAGTGCAAGCCCGCTGGCTGATCCGTCCAGCCTGGGCCCGGCGCAGGCCCCATGGCTGCCAGCAGGGCCCTGTCTGCACCAGACGCCGTCCCGCCACAGTCTCAGCACCAGGAGGGACGCCAGGTGAACATTCTTCGCACGACTGTGTAACGGACAAATGGGGCACGCACTGGACTCGGGGCCTCAACGGGCCCTGGTGTTCTTAGGGCTGTTAAAGGGATCTCCAGACCAGACTACCCCTTGGGGAATGTGCCCCCTCCCTCCCATCACCCTACCCGGCCCCTGGGTCCATCCTCATGCCAGCCCCCAGCCGCTAGGCATCCTGCCCCTCGCTCTGGGTCTTCCTTGCGTCACTGCTCCTCCAGGAGGCCCTGGGCCCGCCTTGCAGGAGCACTCTCTCTGCTGGGTGAAGTTCTTTGAGAACACATCCATGGCCTGGGGACTTCCCGATGATCCTTGGGTCCAGGGGTCCACACCCGAGGCCCACCAGAAGCCACATGTGAGTTTAACAGTGGGAAGCTACACGCTCCAGTGGCCCGTGAAGGGCCCCTTCTGTTTCCGACAGGGAGTCAGACACGGAGCCGATGAAAACCTCATCTGCCCAAACTCGTTGCGAAGTGTAGCAGGCAGAACAAGTACCGCAGCCACAGCCCCAGCGATGAGAGGAAACATGCAGTCTCTAGCTCTCCGCGACTGAGAAACAGCCTATCACGCAGACCCACATTTGCTCTAACACAGAACACTTAGTGCCGGTGAAAGATGACCCAGGCCTTCCCAGACTTCCGTGGTCACTGGAACTTACCTCCTTCTCCGGGGTGACCTTCATGTCCTGCCATGCCCAGCGGGCCTGGGTCTTCTGCTGGCCTCCGCCAAGGTGAAGCTCACCTGGTCCCACTCCAGCCAGGTGCCCCCACGCTGACGGATCTCACCCTTCCAAGCCTAGGATCCACGGACGTTTCCCAGGTCCTTCTCAGCCTGACTCCAAATCCTCAGGTCTGTGGCCTCTGTGGCATTTCCACCGCCCCCCTGCAGCTCCAGAACCAAGGCAAGGCTGGCAGGCTATCCCGCACCCCTCCCTCGGCCATCCCCTCTCTGCTCCCCAGGGCAGAGCCAGGGTGACTTGGCCAGGAGGCTGGGTCTGGCCCCTTCTCCCAGGACAGCAGCCCCGCAGCTCTGCTCACACGGGCCCTCACCTAAGCTCCGGCCAAAGCCGTGCAGGCGTCTCTCTCTGTGCAGGGCCTTCCTCCATCCCCAGTCCGGCAGCTACCCACTCCTTCCAGGGCCCTGTGTCCTGGCATCCTTCACACCCCCCTGCCCTGGCCTCTCCTCTCCAGCAGGTACAGCCAAGTCTTCCCTCTCAACACTCTGGCTCGTGAAGACAGCAGACTTTACACACCGCGACAACTTAAAACTTAGTCGTAAACAACAGTCTTTGTTCTGAGCTGGACTCACCAGAGATTCACCGAGACAACAGTGAGAGAGACTGGTCACCAGGGAGTGCGGTTCAGGGACGGGCCACTCTTGGGCTCACTCGGACGGCCACGCTACGGCTCGCAGGACCCCGAGTGAGTCCTCCTTCCCCTCTGGACCCCGGGCACCTTCCTCATCCCGTTCTGGGCCCAGCCCAGCACCAGAGCCATGAATAGCACTGGACAGTGAGAAGGAGTGGGAATGGCAGGGAGAGCTTGAGAACTATACCCTGCTCCCAGCGTCCTCAGCACCACGCAGACGTCGTACCCACAGACAGGAGCCTGGGCCACATACAGACACATGGTGCACACGCGGACCAGGACGCAGTCCACATGCACATGTGGTGGTGTGTACACAGTCAGGACACAGGTCCGTGTATATGTGTGCAGGTGTGTGCACGGACGGGGTCCTGGCCTACGCACACCTGTGCTGGTACATCCACGAACAGAGCCAGGGTCCACGCACAGACGCAGAGGAACAAACACCGACGAGGGTCTAGGACGCTTCCAGACATACTGATACACGTACACACACACCCCTGAACGCCCAGTCGGTGCTCGGGATGGGAGGAAGGGGGACTTACCTAGTGCTACCAAGCAGCACATACCTCCCCACCCAGCCAGCCGGAACACACCTAGCACCCCCTGCTCGACAAGCCGTGGGGTCCGTTAGCAGCCCGCACCGCGCCGGGCTTTCTCAGGGCAGAGTGAAACACGCAGTGTGGCAACAGTGGGGTAGGCGATGGCAAGCTTCTGGTCGCCCTTCATAACAAGGCAGCTCATTCGAGCCACCGAGCCCAGAAAATGACTGAAGTGACTCACTGCTCACGTCCCCGGGGTGGGGGGTACTCAGCCAGCGCCTGCCAGGCGCACAGCAGGCTAACCATGGCTCTCATGGGTGACCTGGGTGTAGGACCTGACTGTTCACAGGTGCCCTCTGGAGGGTAGGAGCAAGCACACGACACCACGGCGTCACCCCTCCTCCGCCCGGCAGCCCTCGGCCCCACGGGGACAAGCAGATCCGATCTGCAGACCCAAACCTTTGCTTCCATAAAATTCAGTAGGTTTCCTTTGGTAGCGGCTTCATCTTTCCATCCAAACAGTAACAGGTAAGAACTTATTTTTTCAATATTTCAGGCGGCACATACTCCCAAGAGCCGTGCATTCACTACTTTCACGTGGCCTCCACGAGGAGAGACAGGAAAATGTACTTTTCAGGGAATGACCGAGGGATGTGTGTATAAAGACTGCCATTTTTTCACCCAAGAACTGAAGTTAAACTCCTCCTAAGTTTTCAGAAGTGACTTGAAAACCTGCGAGAGTCAACCCTGGATCAGAGCTGGGGTAACCAGATGAGCACAGGTCCTAGCGGACGACTGCAAGTCGAAGTTCCTGCACCAGCCGGGTGGACCTGTCTCTGCCTCAGGCAAAGTCCTTGCTCCTTCTGAGCCCGCTGCCATGACGGTGAAAACAAGAAGAATCCTGCCTCCCCGATTTGGCTGCTGGAAGCCCTGCATGGGAGCGAGAAAGGCACTTCGAAGACAGCACACCCAGCACAGAAAGGACCGAGTGGGCGGTGAAGCTCCTATCCCTGGTGTTTCTGCCGACAGACCGCAGTGCACAGAACCACCCCCCACCGAGGCCCCCCACTTCTCCCCACGCACAGCTGCGGTCAGCACCAGCCCTGAACCACAGACCGTGCTGCCACAGGCCCACAGTGGCTTCCCTCCTGCCACTGCCCCCAGCCACCTCCAACCCAAAGCCGCTCCCAAGGCCTCCGCTATGATCATCCCCAGTTAACAGAGTGGGAAACTGAGGCTCTGTTGGCAGAACTGGGACAACAGCTAGCAGCCAGTTCTGGTCAGGCATGGAGTCCTGCCCAGGGGTGGTCTGGGAGGCGCCCTGGTTTCCAGACCCTCCAGGAAACCTGGTCCTGCTGCTGACGAGCTGTACTACTCGAGGAAATTTGCTTTACCTCTCTGAGCTTGCCCCGTCTCTGAAACAGCAGCAGTGGCCCAGGGGAGGTCAGGGCCCTTTGCAGATCAATGATGGGGCTCTTTCCTAGCCTCCTGTCTCTAAGGACACGGGGAAACGCTCCGTCTTTCCTTCAGACACTCAGGCAGGAGGCTCACACCAGCAGGAAGCGGGAGGGCAGGATGCGAACCCAGCCAGCCTGAGTGGGAGCTCTTCATGGAAGACGAGGTTTCCAACATGATGGCAGCTCAACGTGGGGAGCCCCTGGGGTGCCAGCCCACTAGACACTCCAGGCAGAAGCCGCCTCTGGCAGGACTCCCAACCATACAAACACCAGAAACGGTGACCAGCAGGCTCACTGCCGGCTTCTGGGGTCTCAGCAAGGCGTACTGCATTATTGGGGGAGAGGCCTTCCTCCTCTCCTCTCCTCTCCTCTCCTCTCCTCTCCTCTCCTCTCCTCAGAAGCTCGTCCTGAGAGACGTGATCTGCAATTGCATGCAAATGCACTGTTTAATTTCCAAAAGAGGAAAAAATGTAAAGCTTCTCAGAGTGGAAAATACGCACGCACATACACACAGGACAATAGAAGGCGTTCAGAGAGCCCATTAGGAGGCATTAATGCATTTCTTGGATGATTGAGGTTGCTCAGCCTTTAGCCTCCCATCTTGGCAGCCCGCACTGGGCAGACACTGACGGCCAGAGTCCTATTGTTTAATTAAGTGATTAAGTGCTTTACACATGAATACATCCATCGAGCAGAGACACCACGGCTCCTACGCTAAGAACACATTAAGCGTGGAGAAGATAAAGGACCCGGGACAGCATAATTGAGTACAATTGGTTTTATCTGAAATGGAACTTTAATACAAAAGTTCTTCTGCAGGAGCAAGAGCAGAAAGTGATCCAGTGTGGTCGCGGGTCTGGAAGGGCCTCTCAGAACCTGGACAAGTCGCCCCACCCGGCACCTGGCTGGGCAACGGGGTCTGGGAGCACCTGGCCAATAGGTGGCGCCAGAGGCCGCTTCTGTGCCCAGGACCCAGCTGGGGAGCATCAGGGAACCCCGCCCCCGCTCAACCACAGACCAGATAGGGATCAGCACAGCAGAAAAGAGCCAGAGGGCCAGCAGCTCAGCTCTCCGGCCCACTCTCCCCTCCACACCTGCCCCAGATCAGGGATGGTGCCCCCTGGACACCACTAGAGCCCAAGCCCACCCTCTTCCAACCGCACCACCTGATTCAACACCCCCATCACCGTCGCCACAGCTGTGCAGGGAAAGCATCCTTCTGTACCCAAGGGCACATATGTGCAGACACAAATGCGCACACATATCATGTGTATGCGCACACATACAGGTATAGATCACACACGCTCACACGCATACACCGGCACTCATACCCCACTCGCCAGCTGCTCCTGGTATGAGCTGCACTCCTCACATGGCCCAGGTGAGGCTCCAGCCCCATCCCACGCGGTGTGCCACGCTGTGCTTCCCCCACCCTTTCACTCTGCCCCCGGGGCTCCTCCCCCGATGAGACCATTCTTCCTGAACTAGAGCCTCCACCGAGCTGCGGTCAAACGCTCTCCACGCCCACACCTGTGACATCCCGCTTCCTGCACAGACTCTGTGCATCCTGGAGGCCTCCCCAGGCCCTCAGGTCTGAGACGCTCTCCTTCCCCAGCAGACGGCTCCAGGGCCGGGAGGCCACATGCTCCCACTGCTCACAGCAGGTACGGCATGTGTTTACTGGAGTGTTTACTGGACGAAGCACACCAGAAGAACGGGGCTGCAGAAGGACTCCCTTCCAGCACATCAAGGGGAATGCACAGGTGCAGAGCACGCCTGTCCTGTCCCGGCTACGGAAAACAGACGTGTGTGTGTCTGTGTGTGTCTGTGTGTGTCTGTGTGTGTATATCACACCTGTCCTGTCCCGGCTACGGAAAGCAGACGTGTGTGTGTGTGTCTGTGTGTGTGCGTGTCTGTGTGTATGTCTGTGTGTGTATATCACACCTGTCCTGTCCCGGCTACGGAAAACAGATGTGTGTGTGTCTGTGTATCACACCTATCCCATCCCGGCTATGGAAAACAGACGTGTGTGTGTCTGTATATCACACCTGTCCCATCCCGGCTACAGAAAAAGGACGTGTGTGTGTGTGCATATCACACCTGTCCCGTCCCAGCTACGGAAAACAGGTGTGTGTGTGTGTGTGTGTCTGTGTGTCTGTGTGTCTGTGTGTCTGTGTGTATCACGCCTGTCCTGTCCTGGCTACGGAAAACAGGCATGTGTGTGTGTGTGTGTATCATGCCTGTCCCGTCCCGGCTACAGAAAACAGACACGCACACACGCGCGTGTGTGTATGTGTGTATCTCCCATGTCTGCATCCACGACCGTCTCCGCTCCTGTCCTCACTGGGAAGTTCTAGAAGGATTTAAAGCAGTCATTAGGACTTGTTGGCTCTGGGGAGAGGAGAAGGTGTGAGGGCTCAAATTGTGGGGGGAGAACGTAGTCTCATCACAGGCAACTCCCTTTCCTGTGTTTTTAAAACCTGATTCCAAAGGAACAATAGAGAGCAGATAAAAATTCTCTGATAAAGCCTACCTACTCATAACACCCACCCACACACACACACACTATTGGGCCTAAAATAACAGGACAAGTCTGGAGATGGCAGAGACAAGATAACCAGGAAGTTCTCTAAACATAATCAAAACCACCGCTGTTCCAAGTTGACTGAGCAGTTACTATCTTCCCTTCACGCAAGCTGCTCAATTCCTCCAGTGTCCAACCACTCAGAGACACGGCCCCACTCCGGCCACGAGAACACTGCTGAGCATCATTCTCAAGTTTCCTTCCTCCTAAACAATTCTAATTAATATTTGATCTTCTGTAGCGCTTTTACTGGTAAAGTCTCTACCAAGTTTTAAGTTGTAATAAGCCAAAAACTGTAAGAATAAAAAATAGTTTTTAACTCCTGAAATGCCCACAGTCATGATTTCAAATATAACACAAGCGAGACAGCTCCAAGAGACACTACAGCTGAGCACAGACCACTCCTAGGGCCCGTCTCCACCTTTCCATCTAAGGAGACTCCACGCCGCACCGGCCTCCAGCCTCCTGGACACACCGGCACCGAGCTCCCGGAGGCCACCTGCCCTGGGAAACGCACTGTTCTGAAATGAGCGGAGTCGCCTGATCGGCCGTGTTCTGACCCTAGAAACTTTTGTAGCACAACTTACAAAGTTCAATTTTCCATAAATAATGCATCATCTAAGCCATCTAAAGTAAACTACGCAAAGTATTATAGCCTCCCCCGCGACAGCCTCGGGGCTGGAAGTTCACGCCACCCAGACCCCACGGGCCCGACTCAGAGCCAGCTGCTTACTCGCTGTAATGTTGAAGGATGCAGAGTAAAGTTACGGCCATTCCGCATTTGTCTTTGTTTCTAGAATGTGCAAATGAGGCGACTCATCATGGAGCGCTGATTTCTTTCCCTTTCATCGCATCCCCATGCATCAGTGGGGACTGTGAAATGTGGTCTTTTCCGTCTTGTTTCCCAAAGCGAGACGGAAGTTGGTGGGCACCGTAGCTGGACACGGATGGAGGCATGTGAGGGATACGGTCTTCCGTACACACATCCTCCCAGCAGAAGAGGTTCACGGAAGTTCTGCAAGTGGGGTCTCTTTCTCAGCTGGCTGCTTTCTTTTCCAGGTCACCAGCCTCTGTGAATGTCATATTGGAGAGACTCTGCTTCCTCAAAGCCCTCACGATTTCTGAAATATTCCTCCCTGGAGTTTTCTGTCTGCCTATCTTTGAATTTCTTGCAGTTTCCATTCTGTGTCCAGATATGCCCCCAAATAATTCGTTTCCTAACTTTGACTAGTACGTTTTAAATTACTTACAAGGATGAATTATTTATGAGAAACTTACTTACATATTTATAACTATATAGATTGAACTTTATCAGTTATGCTACAGAAGTTTCTAGGGTCAGAACATGGCTGATCAGGTTTTTCACCTCATTTCAGAACTGCGCATTTCTCAGGGCAGATGACCTCCAGAGCCTGGCGCTGCTGTGTCCGGGAGGCCGGAGGCTGATGCGGCACGGATGCTCTTCGGGTCGAAAGGTGGAGACGGGCTCCCGTGATGTGGGGGAGCTCAGCCACAGACAGCTTCCGGAGCGTTTCTCTGGAATTGGTAACCCGGGCACCACGCAGCACTGGTGAGGGACGCATTCTGATGCTCTAGGCAAAAGCATCTATGCAAAGGACGGCTCAGCTTTCCCAGAGTATCGAAGCTCTCCGTGATTTGAACTTGCATTGGTTCCCCCTTTCTCCGGACTGAGCTGCACACATAAGCTCAGCTGGAATTGTTTAAATCGGGTTTTTCTGGACTCCAGGGTCTGACTCGAGACCGTGTGATGCTACACTGACCTCCCCAGGTAAGAGAGGGGACGACTGTATCAGAAACTTGTGGGTATGTACACTTCCTCTGACAGATGGTCAGAGAGAGTGCATGGTGTCACAAAGCCACATAGCGGAGGGGTGTGTACCACTCCAAACACAGAGCACACTCTCCATGCCAGGGTCCCTGTGTGCACAGGACAGAGCCCTTTACACCCATTTTACAGATGAGATAACTGAGACCAGGCATCTGAACTGCAACAGGTGTCCAAGGAAGTTTTAGTGTCAGAGGCAGGTGGGCCTCCAGATCCCAGTGTGGGCTTTTTTTTTTTTTAATTACGGTACACACACACACATAACATAAAATTTACCATCTTAACCATTTCTGAGTACACAGTGCAGCAGTGTTATATTCACATCGCTATGCAAGAGATCTCTAGAACTTTTCCATCTCACAAAACCGAATTCTATGCCTAATTAAACAGAGACTCCCCACCTCCCGCCCCTGGCACCCACCATTCCACCCTCCATCTCTAGGAGTCTGACTCCCCAGGACCTCATCTAAGGGGGATCCTGCAGTCTTTGCCCTTTGGTGTCTGGTTTATCTCCCTCGGCGCAGTGACCTCAGGTTCCATCCACGCCACAGTCTGTGTCAGGATCCCCTTCCTCTGTGGGCACAAGGCCACCCCTTGCAGTCACGGACCCCATTTATGCATTCATGCATTAACCGGCCCTGGGCTGTCTCCGCGTCCGAGCTCTCGTGAGCGGCGCGGCCGTGAACGCGCACGTGCAGGCGTCACTTGGAGACGTGGATTTCAGTTCCTCAGGATCCACGTGCAGAAGCAGAATTGCTAGACGGTACGGTAGTTTCATTTTTAATTTTTTTCATTATTTTTAATTTTTTTGAAGAAACCATACTGTTTCTAGCGTCGCTACACCATCCTGTACTCCCAGCGACAGTGCACAGGGGCTCCAACCTCCCCACACCCCTGCCAGCACTGGTGGCCCCTGGCTGCTCTAGAAACCAGCCTACCGGGTGTGCCCAGGTGCACGTGAAGACCAGTCGAAGACACAGGAAACTGCAGCCCATGCGCCTAGACGGTATTAGGAAATCACTGATTTTCTTCAGTGACCACGCTCTTGGGCTTCTGTGGAAACACGGGAGCACGTAGAGATGAAAGGTCAGAGGGTTCGGAAAGTCACAGATGTACAGACAGACAGATGGACAGGTGACAGACGATGAGGGATGAAACAGGGACAACGAGAGAAGGGACAGCGGCTGAGGTGGAAGGTATCCAGGTACTCGCTGCGTCTGGAACTCTTCCCCACGACAGCCCGGGAGAGAGGAGGCCAGCGCCGCGCACCCAGCCACCCACCACCCGGGCTCAGCCCGGCCTCCCGGCGCATGTGGGCCGGCCGCTCCCTGCCCGCCTCTGCCCCCGCCTCTCCACTGCCGCCAGGCTCTGCCGTGGCCCCAGGGGAACCAGGCCCGGCGGCGCCCGGCGCGCAAGGGTGTGGGGCTCTGCACCCCACGTCCCTGTTACGCTTCCCCTGACTTCCTGCCTCCTGAGCCCCTAACCCTCTAAGGTGGACGTGGGCTGCATCTGTGTCCCCTCCTCCTCGCCACAGCGCCATCCTCAAGGCCCACGGGCAGGGTGGACAGGAGTGCACCCTGCGACGTTGACGCTCACATGCCCGTTCCTCTTCCGATGTATTCCCAACCTCACCTGACCTGTGTTCCAAGGCAGTTTGCACATTCCTCTCTAAAAGGCAAGACAAAGCCATCTGCAGACACTCACTAGTGTCCCACGGACACACATTCTCAAGGGGGTGACACCTGTCCCAGCTCTTCACTTCTGCTGTGTGCCAAAGGGCACGAGACGGAATACGGCAGGCGACTTTGCCTTCGGGGTGGCGGGGGGGGACACACACGTCTGAGCAGGAGCACAAGGCCACCACTCCGAGATCCGTCTGCCCGGAGTCGCCTTCCAGCATCTCGTCACTAGGTGGCAGTGACACTCACAAAGTCCCAGCCAGCCGCCGCCACCACACAGGTCTCATGGGAAAAACACGCGGCAGGTGCGTTTTGTCCTGACCGCTGGGGCCCTTCCTCGTCCGGCTGCACCTGCACAGCCTCCTTCACACACACCCTGAGTTCGGGGCCGGACACGCAGAACGGGGGTCAGAGTCTCCGTCTGCACACTGGCCGGGACTGCTGCTCTCTCTGCCTGCGGGAAACGGATCATTCTAAACGGTTTTCCAGCTAAGCGCCGCTAAGAAGCCAAATCGACGGCTGCTGAGACCCCCGAGACTCCGTCCTGTCCCGGCTCACTCAGCGGCAGGGCCCCAAGAGGCGGGAAGATCTGGCCCTAAATTGAAAGTGATGGGTGTGGCCAGTGTGGCAGCTGGTTCCCATCCGTGATGCAGAAGTGAACTTCCCAAGTGATCCCACCCTCCGCCATTCAGCTCTTGCCGTCGCCGCCTCCCTGCCACACATGCCCCCTCCCAAGTTCTCTCACCTCGGAACACAGGGAGAGCACAGAGAGCATGGTGGGGTGTTTTTCCTTCTGCGCTCCCTAGAACTCTCTGTCACCTCGTACAGAAACATAAGCATTTTTTCAATAGAATCACAAAATTTGAAGATCTTAGTTGTTCATGCCACGTCTGTGGACAAGCTCTACAAATGCAGACTATGAAGCAGAAATCTATTTACGGTTGGAAACTTAAACTCTTTCATGAGTAGTACTGATCCTAGAAAACCCTCGCGGCACCTGCCCCTGTGCCTGGGTTATAGCGGGAGCCCAGCCCGGTGGGGGGGGGGGGTGCAGGGCAAGGGCGGGAGAGGCCGAGAGGCTGGCCCTGCGGTGCAACTCCCAGCACCTCCTCATTCCTTCCCACCGCCCTGAGCCTGGTAAGCAAGACACCCCCGTCCCGGCGGAACACCAGAGTGATGGTTGAGATATTTTAAAAGCCACAACAGCTCTTTTTACCCAGATTTGTAGACAAAGGGGCAGGAGCATGACAAGCCTGGCTGTGGCCGGCGGTGTCCCCATGGCGTGCTGCCAGGAGCTCCCGGTGCTGCGGCACACAGACTTGGGGGGGGGGGGCGCCTGGCACACTGCTCACCTAACCCTCCCCACACTCCTGGGGCCTCATTGCTGCTCCCCCACTTCACACATGGACAGGTCAGAGCGCGTACCCCAGGCTTCAGTGAGGCGTGGTAAGACGTACAGACACGTAAGTGATGGTCCCAAAGGAGGTTTACTGTGCTCACACCTGCAGGGCACACAGGAGGCACGGGGGCTGGTCAGGAGGCAGGCGCAGAGGGACTGCAGCGACAGCCTGTACGGTGGCGTCCACAGAAGGAACATGGGGGGGCAGGATACGCAGGCTCGGGACTGGCTTGTGTGAATCACTTGGGCGGGCGGCCTGTCCCCAGGACGGGGACAACAGGATTGTGGCCGGGGTGCGGGCTCTGGATTTGTCAGTCAGAACCGAAAGGCATGCTTGGAAGTGAGCTGTCTGTGATCTCCAGGAGCCGGCTGATCCTGAAGGCGCTACCCCTCCCCAGTCAGTGTGGCCTCAAAGCATCTGAAATACCGTACGAGCGCTAAAAAGGCACAGTTCGCGCTGCCCAGGTCATCCTGCTGGTGAACAGCAGAGCTGGGACTGCCACCTGCCTCTACCCCACACTCCACCTGCCCCGCCATCCAACTCGGAAGCTGTCCAGCACGCTCCCAACACTGGCCAGAGCCTCGCCCCTGCATCCTGAACCACAGAGCACCGGGGAACCCCTGCACGACCTTTTGAGACCCGCCAACAGTACAAAATGGAAGAAAACCAAGGTCTCGCTGTGCATATTGAGGATAAGAACAGCAGTGGCTACCGGATCCAGGGACTTCCCTACGAGAGGACAGCACTCCCCCAACCAGCACTCACCGCGCGGGAGCTTGACCTGCCAGACGGTCAAGAAGTGACGACCTGGGGCACTAGTTAGGAGCCAGGAGCCCAAGAGGTAACAGCGTAATGAACACCGGATTCCGTTAGTATTGGCAGGTTCTTGAAACTCGACTCCGTCAAACCACGGTCGTGACTACATACAAATCAAGCCAAGGACGCCAAGCCAGGGTCTCTGCAGTTCTCCGCATGGGCGCCACTGCACAGAAAACACAGCAGCAGATCTGACGCGCCCGCTTATGGAACTATGGCCTCCGTGTCGTTACCTGTCCCTGAAGGGTCACGAGCTCACACGGTCACAGAATGACTCCATGCGTCAGTCCCGAACCAGCTTCGAGGGGCTGTGTCCCCGCTGCTGAAGGGTGTGCTTCCACGAGCGGCCAGAGTCACGAGCTTCCTGGAAGTTATTCGCTGTGTCTTCTGGGAAGACGCACGAAGAGTCCCTTCTGCCCCACGGAACCCGATCCACTGAGGGTGGACAACCTGTGGGACATCAACCAAGTCTTAAACTGCTGGCATTTCACTCATGAGCCAGGACACAGTTTCACTTCCTTCGTTTCCTGGTGAGACCCATTACGGATCTGTGAGCCGCACCCAGACAGTCACACCTCAGCCCTGCACACACGAGCACATAAATTCAGAGTACAGGACTACCTGCTCCATCACCTACTTGAACTCTCTCCCCTGCCTAGACTATGGTAGATACTTGCAGAAAGACACCAACATTTTCACCTGTAAAGATCGCACAACACTAAACTCTAAAACGCTTTCACGTTATTTGGAAGCATGGTTATCAGATAGACATAGAGTTAAATATTGAAATCATTGTGTTTTTCAAATGTATCCGGGGGGGGTTAAGAATTGTATTTATTTATTTACAGCAATAGAGTGTGCACACAAGCAGGGGAAAGGGCAGAGGAAGAGAGAGAAGCAGACTCCATGTTGAGCACAGAGCCCGACGCGGGACTCCATCCCACCACCCTGAGATCACGACCTAAGCCAAAGTCACCCGTCAGATGCTTAGCCAACTGAGCCACCCAAGCGCCCCCCAGATGTATCCGGGTCCTTAAAGGTGTGATCATATTTGCGTGACTCCAACAGGGAGGTGGGGAACCCACCCAGCTTGGAAGTCGTCTCAAATGAAACCAGCTTCGACGGGCGGGTGGCTCCGTCCCATGAGCACTGCAGGAGCCCCTCAGCGCAGCACGTCTACAAATGCTGCGGGCTGAAATGCACGGGGGCCTCGCCCAAGCCACGGTCACAAGCGTCACAAAGCATGTCCACACACGCGTCTGTGTCTCCCACCCTGTGTCACCCCGGTATGAGGACATGAAATTGTTGTGCTGCCTCCTGAGGCCATAGGTTCAAGGACTGCCAGCTTTTCTCCCAGAACCCTCTTGGTAAAGCTCACTACACAGGCACCGCGGAGAGAGGAAGACCCTCCGGAATTCGGACAGGAAAGGAGCATGTCCCTCAAAGTCACGCTGCCAGGAGAGAAGAAAGGAGGAGACGGTGACCGGAGCCCTGCATGCGGGCAAGTCCAGGGCCACTGGGAAGGCAAAGGGCAGGGTCTGCACAGCAGAAGCAGAGAGGCCAGTCAATAGCAGGGGCCGTTTCTCTTTCCTGCCTTTTCCGTACGTCTGGGGTACCTTGGAATAGGTCTTAATAAGTACTGCACAGACCAAGACTACCGCCCTGTCTCTCTGCAAATACCCGCCCGCTATCATCTAGACAGAAGAAACCCTCAGTAGGTGTCGGCTGGTGGTGCAGGAGTCTGAATTTCCGGGGCGAATGGAGCAGGGAAGCCGGGGAAACAAGTGATTACTGAGCGCACACGCTATCAGGCGCTGGGCTAGAGGCGTGAACGCACAACCCCACTTGGGTCCTGCCTAAGGGCATTTCTCTCCAGAGCTGGGTTTCTTTAGAGGGCGAGCGGTGTGCTTTTACTGAAGTACAGCTGGCATACGATGAACTGTACATATTTGAAGTGACAATTGGGTGAGTAAATAGGCAGCGTGCCCCTCGATAACTCTCCCCCACCTGCCCTGACCCAAGGCGACCGGGGCTCAGCTCAGTCACGCGGAGGAACTTCTGTTCATGGGAATGACATCCTAGCGGACGGACTCCTCACCTGGCTGTTCCCACTCAGTGTAATGATGTGGTGACTCACCCGGTGGCCGCGGGTCTCCTCCTGTCCCTGCGGCCGGGTGGATAACGATGTGCTCTGCCAGTCACCCGCTGAGGGACGTTTCTGTTGTTCCTGCTCGCTGGTTACTACGGAGGCTGCAAACACTCACGTCGAAGGTGTTGGACGTAGGCGTTTTCTCTGCAAACCAGTGAGTGGAATGGCTAGGCCACACGGCACAGGTGCGCTCAACCCTAGGAGAAACCACCAAGCCGTCTTCCACCTGGCGAGCTCCCTGAAGAGTGTTCTTCATGCTCCCGAGCTCCTTATCAGATGTGTGCTTTTCTCCTGGGTTGTGGCTTGACTTTATTTCCTCAAAGGCATCTACTGAAAAACAGAAATTCTTAGTATCGACGAAGCCCAGTTTATCAATTCTTTCCTTTATAATTATGCTTTTGATGATGTATCTAAGGAATCTTCGTCTACTCCAAGACCAGGAAGTGTCCATCTTCTGTCCTCTTCTTGCAGCTCCGTAACGCTAGGTTTTACACCCGCATGTACGATCTGCTTTGAGTTCGTGTTTGGGGGATGCGGTGTGGCTGAAGTTCCCCGTCTGCACGTGGACATCCACGTCCCCCAGCACCAGCTCTCTCCAACCATCCCTTCTCTACTGCAGTGCCTTTGCAGCTCTGCCAGAAGCCAATCCTCCTTGCGGGCAGAGGGGGGCTATTTCTGCGCGCTCTGTTCCGTTGGGTTGACGGTCTCCTAGATCCAAAATCACGGACTTGACCGCTGCGGCTGTAGAACCAGTCTTGAAATCAGGTAGTGTTACTCCTCCAACTTTGATCCTCTTTCTCAGAGTTGTTCTGGATACTCTGGGTCTCTCTCATTTCCATATAATTTTCGGAATCTCCTTGTCAATTTCTAAGAAAATTTACACACAAAAAAGCCCGCTCAAGTTCTGATAGTTACCATACTGAATCCTCACATCGATTTGGAGAAAACGGACATCTTAAGAATATTACATCTTCTGACTCATGAACATGACATATCAGACCTTTCATTTGCCTCAGCAATATTTTATAGTTTTCAGGAAATAAGTCTTGCACACCTTTTGTCAGACTTACCCTTAAATCGTTCATATTATTTGATGCTTTTGGAAGCAATATTTTTTTTCAATTTCTGTGTGTTCCTTTTTGGTATGTAGAAATTCAATACTCTTTTGCATATTGGTCCTGTGTCCTCTGACCTTGCTGAACTCACTGATTAGTTCCAGTAGCTGTTTCTATCAACTGGAGTCCGAGTGAAAGCAGCCAGACTGCAAGGGGCCCATACTGTACTTTTCCATCTACATAAAACTCCAGAAAACATAAACTAATCTAGAGTGACCAAGGATTAGCAGGGCAGGGGAGCGGGAGGAGGTTAGCAAGGGCAACCAGGAAACCTTTGGGGGGGATGAGACATTATTTTCTTTGTGGGTAACGGCTTCCCACTTATGTGCATATGTCAAACCATACAAATACACACTTCTGATATGTAGTTCACTACGTGTCAATTAAGCCTCAAAAAAAGTAATTAAAAAAAAAAATCTTTGCTAAGTAGGAACTCGATTCTCCCCTGATCCAAATACACGGAGTTACAGAGCAAGCACAGGAGAGACAGGAGGCAAGCGGGGCCCCACCAAGACTGTCACCTCCTTCAGGGCACGAGGAGGGAACGGGAAGACCATTCACCCAGATAGCCATCCACACGGGGAGAAATGCGGGCCAGGGGACAGATCCGGCACGTCCACAACTGTTTGAAAGACTTGATGCACAGAACATACTACCTGGGATCGATCAGTAAGGACACAGTCTCCTGGACCCCTGCACCTTCCCACCCCACATCTATGAGTGACCGGATCATGGCACAGGAGACACATTTCCTATCATGATGATACAGATAAAATTCTGCATGCAAATCCATGAGTCAAACTCCTTCTGTCACACAAGGGTGACAATCCAAAATAAAGAAGGTGAAACTCTTTAGAAATAAATATAAAATACTAAGGTTGTGTTCAAAAATCTACTCCATAAGTTCAGCATGGGTAACCTCTTACCTGACAACAAACAGTTCTTACCAAACAGATGTGTGTGTCCATATAAAGGAGATCAGACTGCTCTGTGAGGATTAGAGACCAACATAAAAGCCAAAAGGTGGAAGATGGAGAAGGAAGAAACTTCTGGAAATGTGATGGGCCTGCTTACAAAACAGCGAGAGCCTTGTCCCAGCACCAAATCCTCCCCGATGGGTTCCATAGGGATAAGAAAGTGTACGGGGCTCCGTTCCAGCTCTGGGAGTCTGTGGTAAAAGGAGCTCAGAGGGTAACAGAAAAATCCGACCCTCTTGCTCTCCTGATGGCCTTGGTCTTCAGGGGTTTACAGCACGGCCGTGGTACAGGTCTGATCTCAACATAAGCCATAGAGCCTCTGCTGCACAGTCTTGACCTAACCTATCATTCTTCCATAACTGCAAACGTGGCCCGCCAAAGGGCTACAGCTTCGGGGGCTCTCCCCACGTAGCCCTGCTGATACGACAAGGCCGGTGTGTCATCTGCGCCCAGAGGAAATGCCGTCCACGGTAGTTGCTATTACGTGCCTGGACAGAAAAAGACAAACTACAAAGGAAAACTCTGTTCTCTGGGTTTTTTCTCTTTTAAATCCAAAGTTAAAGACATTTTCCTCACTGTAGGCTGCATGTCGATGCTGGAAGAATGAGGTCTTTTTTTCTTTTTAATTTTTTTTTATTATATTATGTTAGTCACCATACAGTACATCCCTGGTTTTTGATGTAAAGTTCGATGATTCATTACTTGTGTATAACACCCAGTGCACCATGCAATACGTGCCCTCCTTACTACCCATCACCGGTCTATCCCATTCCCCACCCCCCCTCCCCTCTGAGGCCCTCAGTTTGTTTCCCAGAGTCCACAGTCTCTCATGGTTCATTCCCCCTTCTGATTAGCCCCCTTTCTTTATCCCTTTCTTCCCCTACCAATCTTCCCAGAAGAATGAGGTCTTGAGTCGGACTCCCACACACGGATGGTGGCCACCTGCTGGCCGTGGGACACTCACAGGTGGGACTTCATCCCCCATCTGACATGTGAGCGAACAGCCACATAGTGTAAACCACTGGACTTGGGCAGCAGGGCCCAGATTGAAATGTGTCTGGAACCATCACCCATGCCCTGTCCTTGGGCACGGACCATGCTTTTGATAAAAGGCTTTACAAGAGGCCCCCATGGCACAGTGGGCAATGAAGGCAAGCTTGGATGTGTGCTCCCAGGGGGCAGAGACATTGTGACTCAGCTCTGGATTCCCCGGACCCCAGACAGTGTGTGGTACAAAGTAGCTCCTTAAAAATTATTTGCTAGTTCTATACGCAAGAGGCATTCTCCCAGGACATACGTGAGGACCACTACTGCCCCGCACACTATAGGGGATACATGAGAAGGAACAATCCCTTTCCTCTTGGAATTTATAATTAGGAGGGTGAAGATTGAAGAAAGGCCTTTATGACAAGAGAAGGGAAGACAGAGGCATAAACATCTATGATCGATGCCTGAACCGTCCTTTGAGAACTTAGTATGGTAAGAACAGTAATCGTGTCCTGTGTCGCTGTGGTCTGGGGACCATGCTAAGCACTCTACCCAGCTTGCTGTATGTCTCTCTCCCAACTTCAGCCTGATGAAAAAACCGCACAGTGTCCGTGGTACGCTAAGAAGCCAACTTGTTCAACCTCCCATCAAAGGAAGACTCTGTCCTCTTCACAGATCCCGGGCAGCTGACTGCCCAGCCTCCGGACTCCAGGACAAAATGTGAGCAGAGTCTTCATGCGGAGAAAGGTGCCATGGCCACCACGCTCCGGGTCACAGGACCAAGAGCAGCGCCCAGAATCGGAGGGGAGGACAGCGGACAGCTGTGAGGATGGACACACCTGCTTTCCACCACAGGCCTCGGTGGTTTCTACAGGCTCCGCTCCCACACCCACACCACACCTCGCTCACGACAGCTCAAGGAGGATATACCCCGTGAAACCCAGGCAGTGCCGTGGGGGGACCCACGGCTGGAGCTGCAAGGAGACACTTTCAACTTCTGTGCTCAAACATGTCCCTGGGAAAACCCAGTCCTGAACCCTTCAAGGTCAGAGTCGTACGTTCTCGGCCCCTGCACAAGGCAACCAACGTCAGGTACCGGCCTTCAGAGAAGCCATGCGCGTTTTAGAGATCAAAGGGGGAGGAACAGATTGGCAAATGGTTCCTCAGCTGTTGAATGCACAATGATTGCCGAGACATGAAACATTCTGGAACTGAAGCCCAGACAGAACAAAGCCGTAGTGTGTGATGTTGGTTTTTATGCCAGAAAACACAGAATCCAAGCGACTTCTGGATCTGTCGCTGGGTGTCTGCTGGCGGAGACCTCTGTTGTTTCTGATACAACAATAGCAGAGTTCTTTCTGTTTGCACACGGGCTAGTTAATGTGTGGGATGGAAGCAGAAGGCACAAAAGCAGCCTTCTGTCATTTCTAGACAAATGCCTCGGATATCACCCCTGCCCGCAAAGTAGACACAGAGAATGAAATTAGTTCTTCGAGGCCACAGAGAGCCACCACGTCTCCTTCAGATCCAAGTCCCAGGTTAAGACAGAATAAAAGACCAAACAGGGGCTTGTGAATACAGTCTCGCCTCCGCCGACAAAGAGGCTCCTGAACAAAACCGTGCCAGCTCCTGGGCCCACGTCCCTCCAGCTCAGTGCAGACCGCCCGATCCCGGGCCCAGGGCGGCCCCCAAAGCACAGATGCCCCAGACACGCCTGGCCGTCTGGTCCCGCCCACGATGAGTTCCACGTCTGGCTGTGATTCTCCCCAGTTTGGAACATCTCACGAGTCAACATGAGCTTTGGTTTCTGGAATTCTCAAGACCACAACATAGCAACCCTGCCGAGGTCTCCAGCCTGCTGGCCTGTCCTACAGATTTGGGACTTGCCAGCCCCCACAATCACATGCGCAATGCTTTAAAATAGACTGCTCCCCGTCCCTCTGCTCCTCTCCCTCTCCCGCTCTCCATTTATACAGCTTATCTATAGTCTCAGCATGGTGTTTCAAAGTGTAAGTAAGAATTCGGGTTGTTTTTAAATGAATTTTTCATCGGTGAGATGTCTTCCTCTGACCTCAGGCCTCGTGGAACTTGACCACTTGGGTCGCATTTTAATAGGGTTATAAATTGACAATAATAATCGCCATCTCAAACCACAGGTGGTATAATCAAAGGAAATATGATGTGGTCAGTGGGGGGAGGAGGTATCTGATACAACCAGATACAATGGTAGGGAACCAAGATATCATGTTTTATTCTTTTAACCAGAAAAATGTGGATTTACAGGAGGAGGCTTAGAAAAACGGAAAGGCAAACTCATCACAGATATATGTGTGCAAGATAACAAGATGAACAAAGGGTTGTTTAAAGCAACAGTGAGGGGCGCCTGGGTGGCACAGCGGTTAAGCGTCTGCCTTCGGCTCAGGGCGTGATCCCGGCGTTCCGGGATCGAGCCCCACATCAGGCTCCTCTGCTGTGAGCCTGCTTCTTCCTCTCCCACTCCCCCTGCTTGTGTTCCCTCTCTCACTGGCTGTCTCTCTCTCTGTCGAATAAATAAATAAAATCTTTAAAAAAAAAAAAAAAAGCAACAGTGAGACCTCATAAAAGAAAAAAACTGGTAAAACAGGAATTGGAGAGCTTTCTACTTTGGCCTGTGGTCCGGGATATTTTATGCAGCATTGTAATCAAATGCTCCTTGAAACAGGCCCTCTCTTCAGCAAACTCCCAGACGATTATTCACGCAGAAACCCACTCTCTTATCCAATGTCATGGCACCTGACGCTGAAATAAGAGGCTTCCCAGTTCAAATATTATTTTCAGATCTTAATATGATTATAGGCTTAGAAAATTCAAGAGAATCAATCACAAAATTATTTTAACAATAAGGAATTAATAAAGGATCGAACTCAAACCCACAAAAATCACGAAATATCCTAAGGCCAGTTAGCGTCCTACATTTCACTGCTCAGTGTTCTTGTATTCTCTGATGTGCCCTCTTTCCAACGTCCTCGTCAGCTCCCCGGTACCGCGATCGTGACAGCAGTAACCGCCATTCCTGGGGTGCCATCCGCTCCGTTCCAGGAGTGGAGCTACGCAGTGTATGTCATCTATCACATGTCACCTTCACAATGTCCTAGAAGGCCTCCCCTTCCATTCGTGGACTAGAACACTAAAGTTTAGCGGGGCTAAATGCCTCACACCCTGTTGTGTGTACAGCGAATGGAAAACCTGGATTTCAGCCCATGTCTCTGGGTACAGAGTCCATCCCCTTCAGCGAAGGCACCTGTCCTGGGCACATGCCCATGTGAATGTCAGCCACGCGATGAGCTGGGGCTTCGGCCCGGCCCCCTCACTCTCTGTCGGTAATGACTGACAGAGGTGTGTTTGTGGGAGGGGGCCTTGCAGAAATGACGTCACCTACAGAGAAAGACTAAAAATACCAGCAACCTACTTGGGACCCTGTGAATCTGGTGCACAGATCCACCAAGTTCAGCTACAAGTAGGGATGATGTCTTAGCTCCCAGAACGAGCACTCCCAGCACCTGCTCTCGAATTTCAACAGATGAAAGCGCCGCTGCTCCAGCCGTCTAATTCAATGTCTTGCTGACGGTGATCAGCAGTATTGACTCAGAATGTTTCTCCATTTTATTTTTGTCCTCACCCAGCTGACATTCTATTTTTCACTCATTTTTATTTAGTTTCTTTCACATTTTGTATTGTTTTATCTGGGTTCTTATTTTTGTTCTAACTTTTATACCCATTTTAGCAGAATAGAGATGTTCTACCCTTTGCTCCTTTTAGAACTGGCTCTCCATCCTCGATGGGGTTGGGTTTGAGATCTTGGGTTTGAGGGCTTGGTATCTATCAACACCCCAACCATGGGAGTGTCGGCAAAGGGCTGCCAGTTTCCAGGTCTGCACCCCTCGTGGGCTTGCGGCGTGGCCTCATGCAGAGGGATGAGGTGTAGGGCAGGGAAGTCCAGGGAGCAGTACTTGGGGACCTTCATTTTTCTCAATTTAATGAAGCGAAGGGATGAGCGGAGGGGATGTGAATAGTCCGCAGCAGGTCCCCTCCATAGACAGCTGTGCATTTTCACAATTACTTTTAAAACAGTGACCGTATACAGGAGAAAAGTTCCATACACTCCATCCACCAAAAAAAACCCATAAATTTGTATTCTTAAAAATGGGGTGTGCTCATGAAAAGGTCTTGACATCACTAATGATTCGGTAAACATGAATCAAAACCACGTGAGATCCCACCTCACACCCATTAGGACGGCTACCATCACATCAAACACCCAGAGAGTCCCCAGCGCTGGCGAGGACGTGGAGAAACTGAGCCCACTGTGCACCGCTGGTGGGGGTGCCAACCGGGCAGCCACCGTGGACAACGGTGCCGAGGGTCCTCAGAACATGAGACATAAAACTACCAAATGATGCAGCAATCCCGATTCTGAGAACATCCCCAGAAGAACCGAAAGCAGGAACGCGGACAGATATTTGCGTGTCTGCGTCCAGAGCGGGGTGCGCAACCCGCCGAAGTCGGAAACTACATGCACAACGCAACATCACGGAGCCCTCACGAGGAAGGACATTCCGACGTGCGCCACAAGCCGGAGGAACCGTGAGGGCGTTAGCGGAGATCAGCCAGACACAGAAGAATAAATAGTGTGTGCTTCCACTCACGTGAGGTTCTTGGAGCCGTCAGGTTCACGGAGACAGAGGGTGGGTGCCAAGAGCCAGGGAGGGGGATGGGGCCAGCAGTTCACAGGGACGGAGTTTCGGTTGGGGAAAGTGACAGAAGTGTCTGGAGCTGGGTGGTGGCGATGATCGTGCAACACTGAGAATGAACTTAAGGCCACCGAACTATATGCCTGAATGTGGTTAAAATGGCAAGTTTTATGGATATTTTACCTCAATTAAAAAATTGAAATTTAAAAAGGGGGGTGTGAACTTATTCTGGTGGCCTCCAAACACAAATGTGACGCAGCCCTACCAGGGACCCGAGGGTGGAAAGCAGGTCAAGACACTGTCGGTGGGAGAACGAACACCGGGTGAGGCCCAGTGAGGTCAGGTGGCGGGAAGGGCAGGGTGGGGAGTGGAAAGGCACCAACGGCAACACACGTGGGGATGTAATACGAAAAAGGAGGGGCGGGAAGGAAACCATCGAGTGTCCCAGACCAGCTGCTACCACCTCCTGCATCACTAACCTGTTGGACGCTATGAAACCATTATTGTTAAGGATTCGGGAGGGAAACACACGTGTGCACACACGCTCATGCACGCACGTGCATGCACTTACACAGACCCGTGCACACACGCATACCTGCACACTCGTACACACACAGACCCATGCACACTCGTGCACACACAGCCTAACATGTCTGTGTGGCCAGCAACATCCCGCTTTCTACTGGGTGTGTCACAGGCAGGATCGAAACTCAGGCTGACTTGCACTGGGGAGGAATCTGGAAACGGCACCTTGCAGACAGAGCTCAACGGCAGCCCCAGAAACAGCCTCGCCCCTTGCCCACCGGTCTCAGCTGCAGATTGCCTTGTCCCCTGGCCCCACGTATTCTGGAACGAAGGGCGACATGGGGGGAGGCCATCAGGAGCGAGGGGCTCTCTGGCATCGGACTTGCCAACATCACGGCTTCCCGCCAGTGTCACTCGCAGGCCGGAGTCGCCTCAGCATCTGGTGCTCCCTCGGGGGAGGAACTACTCCCCAGGAGACCCCCGGCAGGTCCGCCCGGACTGGTCCATCCAGGCCAGCACCCCCACACTGGGACAAACGGACGTGCCGTGCCTCCTGGGAAGGACGCGGCGCCCTGTCGTGGTGCCGCCCTACACGCGTAACTGGAACCCAATCCCAAGGAAACCTTATGCCCTAACCGAGGTGCGCTTTGAGAAGATCGGGAAAGACAAGGGAAGTTTAAAGCACTATTTCAGATCTACGGAGAGGACAAAAGTCCCCAGACGGCGTGACGGGACAGCTGGCCACTGTGTAACAGTCATCCTGTAACAGCCTAAGTGTGTCCATCTCCACGGTTATACGGTCACCCTAACACGCGACACAGACACACACGGAGAAGAGGATCCCACACAGAGACGGACGCGGAGATGGGTGCTGCGTCCACACCCCATGGAGCACCAGCGACCGCCAGCAAGCCCCCAGATGCTGGGGGACAGGGACAGACTCTCCGGCCCGGCCTCAGAGGGAACCAAGCTGCCCGGCGCTGGCCACGGACCTCCGGCTCCAGGGGTACACTGGGGAAGGTAAGTGCAGGGCGATGTGAGCCACCCCCATCCCAGGCTGTCACAGCTGCCTGCACGGGCGGAGCCCAGGACCATTGCAGGGGCTTCGGTTTCTGCTCAGAATGAAACGGAGCGAGGGCACGGGTGAGCTGTGCGCAGAGGAGGGCCGTGACCGGAGGGACACGGAAGGTGGGTCCCTCCAGCTTCGGGATTAATGAAGACCACGAAGGAAGGAGTGAGGAAGAAGACAGGACTGTGGCTCGGGTCAGGGCGAGACAATGGTGCGAGAGCTCCTCCCGGGGGGACGCGGGTCTGAGCCTGAGCGGCTGCAGGGTCTGGGGAGGACTCAGGCATCCTGTTTGGACAAGAGGAGTCAAGATGCCCACAAACGTCCATCCGGCACTGACAGCCAGGCAACGGCTGAGCTAGCCGTGGGTCGCGGAGGCACTGGGCATCGTGAGTCACTGGCGGGGAGGGGGATCTGGCATCAGAGCATGCCCTGGCCACCCGGCTCCAAGCACAGCAGCAGCAGGAGGCTGTCAGCGTCCAGGGCCGGCTGCCTGTCGGTGGCTGAACACCGTGGAAGTTTCTTTATCTGACACGAGCTGTGAGGTCAGCCAGCACCCCTGGCCTGGGGGCTCCCCAGAAACAGGAACTGAGGACTCCCCGCTTCTGTGTAGGGCCATTCTTCCTGCCCACTCTCCTATGTGCTCATCCTGGGTGCTTCAACTCAGGCCACGGGGTCTGGAAGACCAGTGGCTCTCCCCACTTCTTGTCTCCTTAACGCCTTCCCCCAGCTTCCGGCCTGCTGCCCTCAAACAGAGCCACCGCCCGCGGAGGGGGCCCAGCAGCCTGGAATTCGTGCTCCTGCCCGCCCACCGGGGAAGGAAGAGGGGAGGGAGGAAACAGCCAGGGACCACTCCGACTGCTGCCCAAAAATATGCCACAACCGGGCATGTCAAGTCTTGGCGAGGGGGCTCCGGACACCCGACTGCGCCCTCCTGCAGCAGCGGGGGGACGGGGCTGCCCAGCAGATTCACTCCACGCAGCCACACGGTCGGCCACATGCCCAGTCACCGGCTGACGGGCCACTCAGCACGAAGGGGGGAGCGGGCCTCTCAAAGAACCCAGGCCTCACACCAGTGGAGCCCGGCACCGCATGCAGGGGGGGCCCAGAAAACCCCCTTTGCTAACAGAACGCAAGCCCAAGCGGAGGCGTGCATCTCTCCCAGCGACCTCTCCCGCTATGTGTCAGCGCCTCCCGTGGAACTGCGTGATCGCGAAGCCCATGGAAAGAGGCGGAAACCCGGCCAAGTGCCCTCCCCCAGGTGGGAAGGAGACTGAACACTGGAAGAAAGAGGAAAACGGAAAGTCTGTGTAGACAGAACACTCTTCTCAAGAACACCTTACCACAGACAAGGGATTAACTCAGAGAAATATGAATAAATGGAGAATTTGTTTATAACTGGCAATTAATATAGGCTCATTACGCTAATCCACGAGTTAGGAGGAGGCCAGGATTGCCGTTAATGACTTAGAACTGTGTTAATTTGAGGCCCCTCGCTCCTTCCCCACAGAGCAGGACGGCCGCTGGGGGCGCACGTTGCGTATGTTGGGTTGGGGCAGGGCCACCTCAGGGACAGAGAACAGGAGAGGGGGGTGGACACAGCCTGGCGGCCCTCCCAGAGCTACGGCTCAGCCCGGGACACAGGCATGCACAGAGCCCACACGGTGACATGACGTGTCAGGGTGAACGGGCTGGAAATCACAAGACCCTCCCAGGCCTCCCTGCAGACAGGAAACTAAGTGAGAGGCCCGGGGGCTGCAGGGGAGCTGTGTCCCTCTCTGGAAACTGCCTCTCATGGTGGGGGGTTATTAAAATCGTTGGTTCCACCGACTAACACGTGCACATCCCCCAAACACAGCAGGTTAGAGGGGCCCGCACAGGCCCACCCACACAGAGTTCACTTCGGGCTGACCGCACCGAGCACTCGGCGACCCCGCACACGCCCACCTTACCATCTGCTCAGCAGCCCAACTGCGGCAGCCTGCAGCTGCCATCCCTGCAAGATGCGGCCGGTCTCTGAGCTGGTCAGCGTCTGAGCCAGGGCGGCCGACCCCTGGGCCACAGAGCCCCACCACCCAGAACGCAACCCCCTTCCGCAGGCAGCACCACGTCCCCTTTTTTTTTATAATATTTTTTTATTATATTATGTTAGTCACCATACAGTATATCCCTAGTTTTTGATGTAAAGTTTGATGATTCATTAGTTGCGTATAACACCTGGTGCACCATGCAATACGTGCCCTCCTTACTACCCATCACCAGGCTATCCCAGTCCCCCACCCCCCTCCCCTCTGAAGCCCTCAGTTTGTTTCCCAGAGTCCATAGTCTCTCATGGTTCATTCCCCCTTCTGTTTACCCCCTCCGTTCTTCTTCCCTTTCTTCTCCTACCGATCTTCCTAGTTCTTATGTTCCATAAATGAGTGAAACCATATGATAATTGTCTTTCTCTGCTTGACTTATTTCGCTTAGCATTATCTCCTCCAGTCCCGTCCATGTTGTTGCAAAGGGCCGAAATGCCCTTCAACAGATGACTGGATAAAGAAGATGTGGTCCATATATACAATGGAATATTACTCAGCCATCAGAAAGAATGATTACCCAACACTTGCATCACGGCCCCTTCTATTCGTGTTCCCACAGCAGGCTTCGGACGAACTAGGCCATCAAAGAAATGAAGCTCAGTCACTCTCAGTTTGGACTGCCAGGCTTCGGAACATTCTGCTCAATGTCCAGTGGGCAGGAGGACAGGTCTGAGTGCAGCAAAGAAGTGAATCTGAGCTAAAGATTTCACAGTGAACTAAGGTACAAATTGGAGTTGAAAACCCGAGAATGTGAAAAAAAACTAAAGACAGCAGAAGACAGAGCCTGGATGCTTGTTTAAAAGCTGGCCGTGACCCACCCCGAGGCCACTGGTCCCTCGGCAGCCTGACCACTGCATTCTTTCCCCTGATAACACAGATCCTTGTGTTTGTAATAACAGGAAAGGGGTATTTTTCCTGCTCAAACCCCAGATTTTGAAAAGAACAATAATGGAAGCAAAGCAAATTATCATCTTTAAAACAAGAACTTCCAGAATCTAGGATTACATTTTAAAAAGGCAATGGTATGTCATGCTCATAACATCCTCTGGAGTCCCTGAAAAAGACAAAATAAAGACTTCCAAGCAAACGGAGAGAAGGCACAAAGGCCACCACCACATCTCACCCACCAGCAGAGGGAAGGGACCCCGAACTGCACACCCGTCTCCACACGGCAGTCGGAAGTCACTGTGCATGAGGTCACAATGATGCCTCAGCATTTCAGGAAAAGGGAGAACTCCAACCTGCTAACCCCTGCCACGAAGATCAGAAGATGTCTCCTAAAAGCCATGGCTGGGGTCACCCACAGTCCCCCTGCTGCTACGCCCCGCGACCTCTCTGCAGCCCTGGCCTGGCAGCGCACTTCAAACGTCTCCTCAGCTCCGGCTGCTCTCTGGCCGCCCTCTGCCTGCCTCCACTCTGGGGTCCACGGAGCTTGTTACACGCCGTTTTTTGTGCTCACTCCTCATGCTCTCCCCAGCTGAGGAAGCCACTCCCGACTCTGCCTCAGTCACTCAGCCCCCCACACTCAGCCAACCTCCACGTCCTGTCAATTCTGGTTCCTAAACGTTCCCAAATGTCACTCTTCCCCAACCCAACTGTTTCCCCATATCAGATCACCAACACACCTCATTAGCTTCTGCACCAGACTCCTCACTTACCTCCTCCTCCTCCCAGAGTGCTGCTCCCCACCTCCCTGTCCCTCCATCCAAGTAGGCTCCCACCCACCCACCGTCTATTCATCTACCCATTCATGCACCCACCCACCAGCCCGTCCATCCACCCAACATGCCTCCCTCCACCCCTCTCCCATCCATCACCCATCCACCCACCTATCCATACATCCGTCCATCTATCCATGACCCATCTACCCATCCATCCACCTATCCATACATCTGTCCATCCATCCATGACCCATCTACCCATCCATCCACCTATCCATACATCTGTCCATCCATCCATGACCCATCTCCCCATCCATCCACCTATCCATACATCTGTCCATCTATCCATGACCCATCTCCCCATCCACCCACCTATCCATACATCCGTCCATCCATCCATGACCCATCTACCCATCCATCCACCTATCCATACATCTGTCCATCCGTCCATGACCCATCTCCCCATCCATCCACCTATCCATACATCTGTCCATCTATCCATGACCCATCTACCCATCCACCCACCCATCCATACATCCGTCCATCTATCCATGACCCATCTACCCATCCACCCACCTATCCATACATCCGTCCATCTGTCCATGACCCATTTACCCATCCACCCACCTATCCATACATCTGTCCATCCGTCCATGACCCATCTACCCATCCATCCACCTATCCATACATCCGTCCATCTGTCCATGACCCATCTACCCATCCATCCACCTATCCATACATCCGTCCATCTGTCCATGACCCATCTACCCATCCACCCACCTATCCATACATCTGTCCATCTGTCCATGACCCATCTACCCATCCATCCACCTATCCATACATCTGTCCATCTGTCCATGACCCATCTACCCATCCATCCACCTATCCATACATCTGTCCATCTGTCCATGACCCATCTACCCATCCACCCACCTATCCATACATCTGTCCATCTATCCATGACCCATCTACCCATCCACCCACCTATCCATACATCTGTCCATCCATCCATGACCCATCTACCCATCCACCCACCCATCCATACATCTGTCCATCCATCCATGACCCATCTACCCATCCACCCACCCATCCATACATCTGTCCATCTATCCATGACCCATCTACTCATCCACCCACCCATCCATACATCTGTCCATCTATCCATGACCCATCTACCCATCCACCCACCTATCCATACATCTGTCCATCTATCCATGACCCATCTACCCATCCACCCACCTATCCATACATCTGTCCATCTATCCATGACCCATCTACCCATCCACCCACCTATCCATACATCTGTCCATCTATCCATGATCCATCTACCCATCCACCCACCTATCCATACATCTGTCCATCTATCCATGACCCATCTACCCATCCACCCACCTATCCATACATCTGTCCATCTATCCATGACCCATCTACCCATCCACCCACCTATCCATACATCTGTCCATCTATCCATGACCCATCTACCCATCCACCCACCCATCCATTTATCTACCAATCCCTCCATCCATACATCCACCCACCCACCCATCTATCCATCCCTCAATCTGCCTATCCCTCAGTCCGTTCACCTATCCAAACGTCCATCCAGCTGTCTACACATCCACCCACCCATCCACCCATCCTTCCATCCGGTGGTCATACCACAGTCCGTGTGCCCCAACTAAGGAGAAGTCTTGTCTCTCTTCCTACAATGGCTCCTCACTGATCATAAAGTACAAAGTTCTCAAAGGGAGAGACAAGGTCCTTCACTGTCATTTCTTGCCACCCTTCCCCCTCACTCCCCACGCTTCCCACAAGGAGTTCATCTCAATCTCAAGCAGGTCGTGTTCCAGGCCTCTCACTTCCATCCACTGCTCAGCACAACCCATCATAAGATGCTGTCCTGACCACCCTGGGCCCTTCTAAGTCAGCTTTCAGGTCTTAGCCAAGTTGTGAGCTTCTCAGGAACATTCCCAAACCCCCCACCCACCGTACCCCAAGTCTAGAGCAATCATAGTGTCCACCTCAGAGCATTTCTGTGGCACTAAATGAGATTCTGCCTGTCAAACACTTAGCATAGGTCCTGTTAAATGAATGTTCAAAACCTGCTGGTTGTCATAATAATCCTGTGAGTTCCTCCATGAAACCAAATATCCCATCGATGAAACCTTTCCCAGCCCCGCGAGACGGGCTTCCACAGCGTCCACGCACACCCCTGCATAGGTCCTCTCACATTACACATGTTCCATCAGCGTTTAATCTGGATGTCTCTCCACTAATGCGGGGCCCTCAAGAACAAGGCCTGGCACAACTCCTACCTGGAACGTAGGCGTCAGCATGCGCACAACGAATACCGTTCTCGCGGTCACCTTCCAGACATGGAAAAAGGCTTGCAAAAGTTAAGAAAAGGCCCCAAACTTACCTTGTAAGGTATTAAATAAAATCCACCCTCTGACAAACTTCAGCACACGACACTCCTCCCGGGGATAAGAGTTTGCTAAACTAAAGAAGAGTTAAGGGTATTCCAGCCCCAAGAAAGGCACATGGAAAGTCCAGAGCCTTGAGAGGGCCAGGTGGGGTGGGAGGAGGAGCGAAAGTCTGCACGGTTGGAGTGGGGGGCAAGTGGCGGAGCCGAGGGAGGCAAGACCAGGGATGACGTGGCATCTGCCTAAAGGGCCTTCATACGCCAAGATGACGGCTTTTTCATACACATAACTGGGGGCCAGCAGAGCCATGAAGAAGGGGAGCTGGAAAGAGGAGGGTGTGGAGAGGAGACCCGTGGCTGACATGGGTGACAGTGGTGAGGAGCCAGGGCAGAGCTGATGCAGCGTCTGACTGAGAGACACAAAGATGTGGGGATGTGGGCCGGGAGGGCAGAGTCGGAGGCATCTAGGGCAATGCGATGCCCCTGGGTGGCAGAGGAGATGAGAACAGACAGTCAGATCGCACAACCAGGCGAGGTGGGCTGCTCTCCCATGTCAGCTCTGACATCTGTCACCTCGCAGGTACGGGGCATGGGTCCTGGACCTCACGAGAGGAGTCCGGCTTGGCATCCGCGTCAGGAGCCCCAGCGCTTGGTGGATGACAAGCCCCCAAGCAGACTGTGAACCAGAGGAGGGAAAGAACAGGGAGGTGGGCTCACACAGGGCACATGCGTGCATCAGGAGTCGCTCAGCAAATCGCAAGAACGGGAGAGAGGGAAAGAAATCGCAAGGTCAGACCGAAAGCGTCCTTGAATGATATATCCAGAAGCCGCACCACTTTTAACGGAGCTGCCTTCCCGTACTTACGGAATTCCGGACATCGGAGCTGCAGCTGTAAGGCACGGTCTGAGCGCGTGCGCACACCTGGCCACTGTCAGCACGCAGGCCAGCACGAGGTGTGTGTTCGTGGAGTGCGGCACAAATCCAGCGAGGAAGCTCGTACGTCTGTCCGCGCTCATTTCTGACCGACTCCAGAAGCTTCCCCGGTCGTGGTGCAAGGCACCGTGAACGGACACACGCGTGGAGGGGAGGGCTCGTCTGGGAACACGATGATGAGAACGCCGCCGCAAGCCTGTTCTGACATCCCCAGGGCAGGACTCACCCGTGCACCCTGCCCGTGGTGCGCTGTCGCCTGGCGAAGAGTGAGCATCAACGGTCTGCTGAGAAGCGCTACCTGACACGGTCGGAACCACACGGCCATCCACAGCGTCGGGGGGACAGAAAGGGAGGCAACCAGTGACGGGGTCACAGAAAGAGGAAACCGGGCCTGGCCCCGAAGCGGCTGCACTGGGCCATGGGCACGCACAGGCCGAAGGGGAGAGGCAGCCGCGGGAGCACGCAGAGGGGAAGCCGCGGCAAGCAGGGCGGGGTGCTGCACGGGGCACAGATGACGCGGCACATGGGAGTGCGGCGGCAGCCGGGAGGGCCGTGGGAGGGGGGGGGCCACGGAGCACAACCCCGACCACGCAGCTCGCGCTGACACGAAGACACTAGACGGTTTCCGTGGGAGGAGACAGGAGGAGGGTCTGTGGCTGCGGTCACACTGGGGCTGCCGAGGGGGGCGCACCAGGTGCAGGGGGGACGACGCGGGTGGCTGGCGGAATCGCTGCAGCTGGGAAGGCGGCACTGGGACGCGGAGTAAGAACACAGGGAACGGAGGCGACGCAGCTAAACCAGACTTGGCTTAACCTGAAGTTTTAAAGTAATGGCGCGTCAATATTCGCGGGCTTACTCCTTACCTCCCTAACAAGACAGGCTGGCTAGCTCATGATCCGCTCGCAGAGCAAAGTGCAAATCAGAACTGTCGCTTCTGGTCAGCGCTGCTCGTGGGGCAGGGGCCGGACATCCTGTCCGTAGTATTACTCGGGAGCTGGAGGACAGGACAGCAGCCGGAGCCACCCTGGCTTGGCCACCCCGCCAACGGCGGCGGCGCTAACGGAGAGCGCCGGGACCAGGGAGCCGTTCGGGTTAGGTGCTCGTGGCCGCGGCGGCACCGGAGGGAGGTAGGCCGCCCCGACCGGCAGCCTGCACTCTGGGACGCGGCGCTTACCACTCTTCGGGGCTATGAAGCTCCGGCAGCAAGGCACGTCCTGGAAGGTAGTGAGGGAGCTGCGGCACTGGCACTTGGGGGACAGAGAGGGCTCACTTACCCAGGGACGCAGGCAGGGCCAGCTGCTGGAGGGACGCCCGGACCGAGGGCAGGAAAGCAGTGGTCAGAAGGGGCTGTGGAGGTGGTACCATGCAGGCCGAAGGGGGAGTCCCGAGTAGGGTGCCGCCCGCGGGGCTGAACACTCTCGAGAGGCACAAACATGAGCACTGGAAAGTCGCCACCGGACGTGTGGTTCGGAGGGCGTTAGTGACCATAGCAACACACTCACAGCTTAATTCATCAAACTGTCCTTTCCTGATGTCAACTTCCAGGCTTCTGAGAAGGTGGTCAGAACTCGGGAAATAGCAGCCTCTTGTGACCACAAGGTCACACAGCAACCACGTGCGTCTCATGCACCCCCGCCCCCGGCCAAATCTGGACATCATCTTCAACATCGAAATAAATAACGATGATAATGGATGACAACCTACCGAATAAGTAAGAATTAAAGAGTCTGTATACATGTAAATAAAGAATAAAGGCCCGGGGGAGAGAAAGCTCTTCCTTGCAAGGGAAAGCCCACGTTCGTCTCTATGTGACGTATGTTCGTTACGCTGCGTCCTGTCATCACGTCGACAACACCTAACACCCGAGTAACAGACACAGAGGAAAGAAGGCAGTTAGAAAATCCCCCGCAGGTGATGGAATTGTGGGCAGACAGTGAATGAGGAATGGAGTACGTCCGCAAGTACGTTACTAAGTACACAGAGCACGGCACAACTTTCTAGTGCGGTAGCCCCGGAGACCGCACCCCAGCCCATGCTCAGAGCCAGCACACCCAGGGTTCCAGCAACCAGGCTCGGGCCTCCCGGCGGGAGACACAAGACACTTTAGCCACAGCCCTGTCCCACGTGCAGAAGCTCGACAGACCCAAAGAAGGTCAAGGAAGCCCAGGAAGAGCTGTGCACCATTTTAGATTGAAGAGCACAAAAGAAACAAGACACTGACGTGCACGTCCTGGTCCTGGGTCAGGGCCGGATAGGAAAGCGAACAGCTCTCAATGTCAGTGATGTCGCCTGGGCGAAATCACCAGCGCTGTCCAATGCCTCGCTGCGGCCGAATCCCAGCTCGGCCTGTCAGAGCTTGCCGGCCAGCCCCCTCCCGACATCTCTGGTTCAGCCCGTCTGGGGTATGGCTGAAAATACACATTTCTAGCAAGTTCCCAGGAGATGCTGCTGCTGCTGACCCAGGGACCTCACTTGGAGAACCACCAGATTAATAATCTGACTGGGTCGATGTTAAATGTCCCCACGCTGACAATTACAGTGTATGTGTGACAGAGAGCTTGTTCTTGCCACACACAGGGGTAGAGGGACCTGACTCAATCTCAGACGGTCGAATAGTGCGTGCATGCATGCGTGTGTGCGTGGAGAGAAAATGATAAACAGCACAAACTGTAAATGATGAACCTAGCTAAAGGGCACGAAGAAGTTTGCTGGATGACTGTGGTTTTTCAGACTGAAAGTATATCAAAATTCGCCAAAACACGTAAAAATAAAATTCCTCCCTCTGCAGCTCTTAACAGTGGGGAGCCCTCACTAACACGGATTCTAAGTGTGCTTTGCACACCCAGCACTGCACGTCAAGCGCTCTGTGACATGCAAGAACCCCAGTGAGTCTAAAAACCCCCAATATGTAAGCAAATGGGCGTGTGCACACCTGTTTCTGCCGAAAGCACCATTAGCTTTCAAAGGAAGGACACTGACCTACAGCCTACAGCATCCACAAAAACAGACCACAGCGGCACACGGGCTACTGTGGACTCTGAGCCAAGAGAAAGTCCTTGAGCCCCTCCACTCGATTCGGGAGCCCGGGCTGCAAGGCCGGCCACACCCCGTGAGACCGCTGTATGCATGTTTGCAGCGGTCATCCTCTCCGGCCAGTGGGGCCCAGGTCCTACTGGCTGGTAAAACTTTGGAACTACCACCCACCATATAAGGTGCCAACTGCGTGCCCAAGGAGAAGAGCAAAGGACCTTCTCTCTACAGAGAAGCGCATGGCTCAGCAGAGGTTTGGGGCATCACAAGTACACGGACACAGCGGACTCAGGCCGGCCACAGGGTCTAGCACAGTCCGGCTTCCAGGTCCCCTGTCTGAGGTTCTCCCGGCCATGCCGCCAACAGAACCGGGAAGGGCCAACGTGTCATTAGCGCCACAGCACTCCCATGTGTTCGGGCAAAGGCGTATGACGCCCCTTCTGTAACCCTGGGGCTTGCCCCAAAGACCCCGGTTCTCCAACACCCCCTCCATGCCACAGCACAGCTTGTCCTAAGGGCGCTCGCAAGACACAAGCGCTTCTGTGTAAAGGACCACACGTCGCCATGGCTGCCTTCCCGACGGGACACCTGCAGCCACGGGTGGCAGAAGGGGGCGTGGGGGAGCCCCACTTCCACGGTGAGGCCACACTCAGCTGTCCACGCCTGGTGGGGCTACACAGCAGGTGGAGTGGACGCTCGGGGACGGTGAGTTCTGAGTCTAGCATCGATTTCCACTTTAAACCCCCATAATTACGTGACACCATTAATTACCTGCCCTGTCACTTTGCTGGCAACGAGTGAGAAGAGAAATCTTGCTCCTGTTACATGAACACACTGCCTGTCCCCTCTCCCCGCAGGCCGGTAAATTCTGCCACTTCCTGCTGTGGGTACACAGAGGCGCCAAACGGGCTGAGCCAGCCTTTTCATTCACGGCTGGAGATTACGGCAGGAGCCACGGCACAATGAAATCAGCAGGAACACTGGATGGGAATGGAAGGCGGGGTGGGGGCGCTGCAGGGCCCAGGCCAGAAGCTTCCAAGCATCACCGTCCTTGGAACCCGAGAGCTGTTCTAGGGCCTCTGGCACCCTGAGCATCTTTGCCCTCCAACAACTCGGACGTCCGTGGATGGGTTATTTGAGCCCCACTCTGGTGCCACTGGTTACCGTGTCCCAGGCTCTTCTCACGTACGCTTGTCTTCGGCTTGTTAGATTGGTAACAGAAGAGAAAGTCTGAGGTTGAAAACACTTTTTTTCCAAAATATCTCCTTCCTATAAGAGTGGGGGGGAACATAGGTTTTAGGTAAGTATGACTTTAGAGCCCAAAGGGGCGCAGCTGGCTGGAGCACCCCACACTCCCTTCACTCAGAAGATCCTGCAGGACTCTGTGTCATGCCTGATTCTGGCACTTTCTGACAGTGGGACTGCAGGCAAGTCCGGCACCTCCCTGGGCCGCCATCCCCTCATTGGCCACACAACGTGACAACGGCACCTTCTTCCGCAGTTAGTCGTGCAAATGAAAGGACACAGCATCCAGCAAAACACCAGGTGTACATTAAACGCTCGATAAATGTCAGCGATCTTTCATAAACCGGGCAGGATGGCCTGCACGCCTGTCCACCCTTCCCTGACCACGGCCACATGTCTAGTTTCTAGAGCAGAGCAGGTGAAGTGCCTGGAGCAACCAGAAAACCGTCTGCCCTGCAACACCCCCCTCTGACCATGCCCCTGCTTTCCTTGGTCAAACACCCGAAATCTTAACAACCGAGGTTTCGCTGGGGGCAAGAAAGCTCTTTTACCAAAGCCACTGTGGAGAGCGAGGTACCTGTGGGCAGAGGACTTGGACCCCAGGGCCCCGAAGAAGATGCCCATGGACACCCGGATGCCAGAGCCCCCTCGGGAGCTGCAGGAAGCGGTCACTGGGGGTGGGGAGGGCCGGAGAACAAGGGGGAGCCTCCACCTCACTCCCCATCTGTGACCAGCACCTCCGGTTCCAGCGTGCTCTGGGTCCATGATCCGGCCCTCGTGTCACTCACACTGTCTCTCGGGGCTCGGGATGAGTGACTGCGGTCCACAATGCACGCTCATCACGGAACATCCGCCAACGATCAGACCTGCCCAATGCGGGAGCCACCAGCCAAGTGGGGCAACGTAAACTAGATTGAACTGCAATTAAAACTTCAGTTTCTTGGTCACACTGGTCACATTTTAGGTGCTTACCGGCCAGTACTGGACGGTGGTGGTCAGCACCGTACGAACACCCCCATCATCACAGGAAGCTCCACCGGATAAAACCCCCCAGAACCACGTTGATAGGTTACCCAGCTGGAGGCACGCTGGCAAATAACACACAGAAGCAGAACGACGATTGTTCTGACCATCGTTCCCTTCTCCTTCCTTCCCCAGCTCCTCTCCCATCAGAGTTTAATCAGACCCTACACACCAGCTGACCTTCGTGGTCAGAAAGCCAGTGCAGGGGCACCTGGGTGGCGCAGTCGTTAAGCGTCTGCCTTCGGCTCAGGGCGTGATCCCAGTGTTATGGGATCGAGCCCCACATCAGGCTCCTCCGCTGGGAGCCTGCTTCTTCCTCTCCCACTCCCCCTGCTGTGTTCCCTCTCTCGCTGGCTGTCTCTATCTCTGTCAAATAAATAAATAAAATCTTAAAAAAAAAAAAAAAAAGGCAAGCCAGTGCAGTGTCCGCAGTCTAGCACAGGTCAGGAGCTGCAGGCAGAGCGGACCCTCGTTACTCCTGGTGGCCACACTGGACACCAGTGACCTGGGTGCTGCTCCTTCCCCGGGGGACACGCGGGCCACGTGCCCGCAAGCCTCTGCTCACCAGGGCTCAGCAAGAGGCCAATGCACACCCGTGCTTCCGGTACAGAGGCTGTGATGGCTGGGCCACAGCACCCAGGTTTGGGTCCGTGATGGTGCCTGTGGGCGGGCTTACCAGGGAACCGGAGGGCTGAGCGAGGCAGCTCCCCCTCCCCAGGGTGAGGAAGCCTGGCGTGGTCAGTGGGAGGCTGGGAAAGAGGAACCATGCCACCCAACTGTTGAGCTGGGGTGCTGGTCCCTTCCCGCATTCCAACCCAACGGGAATTCCGGCTCGCCCTGGGTGCCAGCCTGCCGGCTCCGGCCGGGGCTCCTGCCATGTGCTCCCGGGCCCCTCGACGTGCTCCTGCGCCTCCACAAGCCCGGGAGCCCGTCCCTTACAGCAGACCTCCTCCTACAGGCGCGCTCGCTGCGGGCTCTGCTCCTCTGGGGAGGGCGCACCCCTGACACCCCAGCGGGCGCGCTACCCGGTCACCGGTGCGGACGCGCACCGGGTGCGCCTGACCCTGCAGCTTCGTCCTGGAGGCCCCAGAGCCCTGGGCAGCCCCGCGGCAAGGGGCCTGGGGCCGCTGTCAGCACCTGGACCCCCATGGGAATCACAGACACGTGCGACTGACCCCAGCGCCCCCACCTGCCCTTCCGCAAGAGAGCATGCGGCCTGGCTTCTGTTCCGCGGTCACACGGGGTGGGGGGGGGGGGGAGGCGAGGGGGAGGCGAAGGCCGGGGTCAAGGGGGATGCCCGGAGAGAGGGGAGGCCGATCCAGGCCCGGGTGAAGGCCCGCGCCAAGGCCACGGACACGCCGCCCGCGGCCCTCCCGACGACCCCGCGCCCCCTGCGCACGCAGCCCGGTGCAGACCCGCGCCCCGCCGCGCCCTACTCACCGGCCCTCCGCCGGCGCTCCGGGGCTCCCAGCGCGGCTGTCCTTCCGCAGGGCCTCGCGGCGCCTCCCTCTCGGGGCCACGTCCTCGCAAACGCCCCCCCCCCCCCAAGACTGCGCCTCGGTGAGCGGCCTCCAGGCACCGGGGCGAACCAGCGGGTCAGCCGGGGTCACGACTCCTCGGTGACCTCTGCCCCTGCCGGCGGCCACGCCCTCTACCCCCCCCCCCCCCCCCCGCCTGCGCGTGCGCACGTGACCCAAGCGGACCCGCGCTAGGAAGACGGGTGCTCGGTAGTGCCAAAGGAGTGAAGCTCTAAGCCTCGAATTCAAGAGCAGCAGAGGGGCCAAGGCCCGGTCTCCCCGCGGCCGGGGTTGTCCCGCAGCAGGGGCCGCACAGGGCAGGGTCCCCGACCCCGGAGCCCCGCTGGGGTGGCCCCGGCACCAGCACCGCACCGCCCAGCACTGCCCGCGCCCAGCGGCCGCTGGTGGGGGGGGGCGGGTGTCTCGGTTCCTCGCCGAAACACAGACATTTCAGGCCAAGCACCCCCCCTCCATGGGGTGGATGACATGCGGAGAGAAGACAAGGAAGACCACCCTTGTGGCGGCCGTAAGAGAGACAAGTCAGACCCGACAGACGAGAGCCTGGGACCACATTAGACATGCGATCCAAAACCAGTCACAACAGGAACAGAAACAGGCTCAGAAATGCCCAGAACATTTGGCAGCTGCCAGAGGGGGCGGGTGGGCGACACGCGAGGGACACGCTCCCAGCTGTGCGGTGGACGCGTCCAGGACGAACAGTGCGCCTGTGAAATGCGGTGGGTCCCGGGGGACAGGCCGTCCCCGGACAGGTGGGGACCACGCTGTGACCCCTTGGTCATGTGCGTGCCTGTCCGATCGCTGTGCTCTGCACCTGGAACTAGAATTAGGTCACTAACCTTCCACTGAAAATTCCTTAAAAAGCAATTTTTTAAAAAGCAAAACAAGCTTGATTCAAACGCTAGAAGTAAAATTAACTATAAAGTAAAAAAAAAAACAGTTGCCTTTGGGCAATTTCTATTTTTCTAGTATTTTTTAATTTAGAGTTTAATTTAGAGAGTTTATTTTTACGAAGAAAACTAAACGTTTGAAATGTAATGGTTACAAGGTGAGTTTTATATGAGCAAGAAAAAGTTGTGATGGCGATTTCAAAGCACACAGAAGCTGTAAGCTACCAGCTGACGACGGACAAGTGTAGCAAAACTACACTGACCTCACTTTGTTCACTTCATTCCCACCCACACTGTTCTCCTCTTGTCACACTGGTAACCCTGTTTGAACAGATACCCTCTGCTGTAGAGATAATTATGTGTTTGAGAAGATCTGACACGAACTTTCAGAATTTGATCTTGGTTGGGGCGCCTGGGTGGTACAGCGGTTAAGCGTCTGCCGTCGGCTCAGGGCGTGATCCCGGCGTTCCGGGATCGAGCCCCACATCAGGCTCCTCCGCTATGAGCCTGCTTCTTCCTCTCCCACTCCCCCTGCTTGTGTTCCCTCTCTCGCTGGCTGTCTCTATCTCTGTCAAATAAATAAATAAAATCTTTAAAAAAAAAAAAAAGAATTTGATCTTGGATAGAATCACCAGATTGGGGGGGGGGGTCTCAGAACCTCCCCAACCCCCACCCTCCATTTGCCCCCACGTCCCCCAGAGTGCCCTGAGATGCAGTGGGAACCCCTCCACTGGCCCCCACGTCCCCCTGAGATGCAGAGAACACCAGGGCCTGGCCCTTTCTCTGCCTGCGAGGCTGTCGTCAGACATGGTTTATTAAGCCCTAAATCTATTCTGTGACTTCACTTTATCTTTTGAGAACCGTTTTGAGGGTCTGTGTTTAGTGAGCCCCATGCCGGGTCTCCTCCGCCTGCCCCTCCGTCTGCACCCCGGGCCTCTCCTCTTTGGGCCTGGGGAAGCCACTGTCCATTCACTCCACCCCCTGCCTCTCTCCTTTCTGTGGATTCCTGCACTGAGAGACCTTCATAGAAAATCAGAGTGTTCCAGAATGGTGAGCGGTCTGGCTGCTTGTTTATCAAGCCGGCCTGGCTTAGCAGCAGCTGCATCCACCCCGCTAAGACCACAGTTTCTGGTTCCACATCTGCTCCCACCACGCCGTGGCCCACAGGCCCGGGGGGGGGGGGGCGGGGCAGAGGGTCCTCAGTGCCATCGGCCTGGGTGGGAGGGCTTTCCATCACTCCTCGGGTCCTCGGCTCTGCCCATCTCTGTCTAGAGAATTCTTTTCCTGAGATGTCCCACCTATCCCTTGTGAACGCGCCATGGGTGTTCTGCTGGGACCCTGTCATCGGCACAGTGTGTTAGGAGAGTAGCAACAGCCGAGCTGTTTACAGGAATAAACGTACAGATGTTGGGAGAGTGTGCAAATCCTTCTCCCCGCAGAGACCACTGCTCCTCCTCAGTCAGGACTGATGGACGGGCCCCTCCAAGGGTCTCCCTCCCAGGGACCCGGAAAGCTCCCTAGGTCCGTACAGTAATGTAAACAGGAGCGCACACACGGAGAACCTGGGGACCGGCGGGGATGTAGACAGCCTCCCCACGCCCTCCGGGTGACCTTCCCAACATCTGAGAGGCCTGGGTGTCCTCAACCTCCACCTTTCCCAGGGACCACCCCACCCCCAGTGAGGAGCCGCCCCGCAGCCTGGCTGGCGTCCCAGGCCACGTGGAGTCTCCCCCGATATCAATAAGGTGGCGTCATCCTCTTTTCTCAGGTGCTGGTGGCGGAGCACCCACTTGTCATTTTCTGCAGGAACCATTGTTCGGAGCCTTGTCAGTACACAACCTGGCCGTGTGGTGAGAAGGAACCAGGTTCCCGGATGGTCCCAGAGTAGGAGCAGCAGAAGGCAGACAGGCTCTGTGAAGTGTGACTGTCACTTCTGCTCACACAGAGGAAGAGCGCACAGGCCCTGGGAGCACTGCTCGGAAAGGGTTAGCACTTGGGGAGTCGGCCAGGGACGCTGGGAGACCTAAGACCAGATGAGGGCCACGTGCAGGGCTGGAGGTGTGTCTGGAAGTGGGGACACGAGGCCTTTACAAAACCAGTGGGACAGATGCTTCTGAGCCGGATCGGATACGGCCGACCTCCTCCTGAGCGAAGGGTGGAAGATTTCAAGTCAATTATCTTCTTTCTGTAAAGTCTGCTGGTGCCCAGGATGTAAGACAAAATGATTTGTTCCTTTCAAAATAGAGCAGGTTGAGTCTTTTTGAACATCAGATGTTCTGGTGATGATGGTGTGGCGTGACTGCCTCAAGATGCGGTCTGTTCTGCGCTCCAGCTTTAAAGAGTGACCATCCCAAATCTCAGCATTAACTCCATGGCTCCTCCTTGCCTGAGCACTTCAGGGGAACAATTCACGACAGACTTCCAGCAACACCCAAGTCAGACACCTTTCCCTTCTCAGAAGCCCAACACGTTTTCAGACGACAGACGTCACTCATTGTTGGAAAGTCAGTCGGATTGATGCCACATTTCACCAAATCTAAGCTATTACAATAGAGATAGCCCGATTTCAGAGATATGAAAATGTAAAAAAGTTCATGCTAGAATCGATGAGATACAGCCCTACCAACAGCCCACGTTTACGGAGAGCTTATCACGTGCTGCGGTCCAAGTACCTCACGCGCCCTGGCTCAACCAGGCGCCGTCCTGTGAGTCCGATCGCATCATCTCCCGACTGCACAAATGTGCGAGCCAAGCTGGGCGGTGAAGGCGGTGGAGCCGGGAGAGACCGGGCCGCTGGGCTCCGCTGTGCACCTGTCCACTACTCCCGCTGCTAGCGGAAGGGACGCTAATGCTCGAATTCCAGCATCTAGTTAAGGTTGAACCAAGTCCGATTGGCTGCTAAATGAAACAAACACCATTTTAAAGGCGAATAGGCTTTAATGAGGACACCACTTGCCAAGAGTTGAGTCAATGCACCATAACATTAAGACTTCATTGCCCAGGAGAGAACACAGTTCATGGGTTCTATAATCTGACCCATTTTCTGCAAAACTGCACAACCAGAGACCACTGATGACTGTGTCTGCAGGCCAGGGACAGAGTGCCCACTCTGCCGCCATCACAGCCCACCCCACTGGACAGGAACCAAGGAGACACGCTCACTCAGATCTCATCCCCATACCACACCAGGGGTGCCAGGACCTCTGAATCCCCCTGCCCCCCTCACTGTGCAGCTGGACGCAAGCCCCCATCCTGGGCCTGCACGGACCATTTCTCAACCTCATCTCCCCAAAGAGGGATTCAGAGGCGGCTGCCTGCGGGTGCAGACATGGCTGAGGTCCGTGGGGCAGGAATAGGGGGTGGCTGGCATGGCCCTGATGAGCCTCCCAGGGTCCTGTGCCAAGTCCCAGAAGGCGGGATTCTGCATTCAGAACTCTAGGTTACCGTGAAGGCACTTGAGGCCAGGTAAGAGGCAAACCTACGTTTTTTGCTCAGTTTATGACTGACCTATCGAGACAAGACGTGGGCCTCCATTCGTCCTCTTGCTGGGGGCCCACCGACGCGGGGGGTGAGAATTCAACCCTGCGTGCTTTGGAGGTTGGCTGTTTGTGTGCTGGGTGTGTGTTCCTTGAAAATGAGAACGTAAGAATTTAAACGTAAGAATTAAACAGGAACCAGCACAAATAACTCATTTATTTTCAGCAGAAGGACTCAAGGCCAAGAGAAGTAGCTGGTGTCCAGACTGGAAATACATAGGTGGTATCAAATAATCAACAGGTCCGAAAGAAGAAGAAAATCAGACATTCCGATGCAAAGGTGATACACCATTTTTATAGATTTGCAGTGACCCAGAGTGAAGAGATCGTCGTGCTGTGAAACACCACACACCGCCCTATATTTTTTTATACTCAGCATTGTTTTTGTGGACATCGTAAGGTTTTCCGTAGTTCATTATTTTTCCTTTAAATGTATGTTCTCAAATCTTTGCTTCGAATCTAAGGGTAATAGCAAAAATGTTTTCTAGCAGAACATACCTACAACTATTTCAGTAAAACCAACTGGATGAGGGTTCATGTTATAAATTGTATCTTCATCATACCCTTTCTTTAAAATTAAAGATGGCTACAGTACAAAGCAATGCTGAGAAAAGAATGAAAGTTAACTCTAATAATAATTCCAACCTTTGTCTCCCGAAATAAGCACCCTGGTAAGCCCTTAAACACAAATCTAAAGAGCATCCGAAACCGTGATGTAGGCAATAAATGTTCTCCATGTTGGAAAGACGCACTATTTCTAGAATGATAAAAACCCTGCTACTAAATCCTTTCTCCCAGGGGCCAGGAATTTATCTCTTAAAACATCATTTTAACTTTTCAAAAGGAAAAGAAATGATATTTTGAGAATGTAACCAGTAGCTTCCAAAGAGCGCTTGAGTAATTTTTTTTCACTTTTTGAGATAAAACAACCCACATACCTGACAGATGGCATTAGTAACGCACACTAATGCACCGTAAAACTGAGGTCTAATGTGTAATACAGCGTGTTTCTGGGTTTGTGTTTCAGTAACCTGCAGTTTTTCAGAGACAGTTGGAGGAAGATTTGGCCGTCGGGTTCAAGCAATGTGAGCCACGTACGAGATACAACGTAACGCGAGGCTCGCGGCTCTCGCGTGCTGGCGGTGTGCAAGGAGCCACCGCTGCGTGTGAGCTCCGAACTACGACGGCACGGGGCCGGCTTGGAGCTGGATCTCTGCACTCTGGGGACACGATTTGCACGCTGCACTAGAGAAGAATCGAACCAGACCCCAAAGTTTCAGAGGGGACACGGCCAAGTAGTGCAGGTGAAAACAGAGACAAACCCAGGAGCTCTGGGCTGCAACTTGTAACCGATAATTATATGCCTAACGTCCTTTGAAATTGTTGGCATTGGCTGTTAGTATGTCTAAAACTGCCTATTTTGTACCCAATTTCTATATCTAACCTTGTTCTGATCAAGAAGTCTAGACTTTGTATTCCGATTCCTGAAAAAGTAGGAAAATATGCCGTCAAACATCCCTGTGTATGTCACATATTTCCCTGTCTTGTAGAAAGGCTGGTCAGGCCAAGGTAAGCTCACACCACTCGCCAATCAGGAATCAGAGGTTTCAGTACCAGTGACGGGAGGATGGAGGTCCTGTAACACGGAATCATGAAGAGCCTTCGACTTCATTTGCATTCACCTTGGTGTAAATTCCTGTCCTGTGCCTTCTAACCTGAAGGGTCAGCTGGGTCACCTTGCGCTGGGCACCATGAGTAAGACACGACAAGTTACGCCGGAACATTTCGGTGTTTCCCTCCATGGATTTTTACCCTCTTTTCTGTCTCTCTACCTCCCCCACTTGATAGTCCATTTCACAGTTAAACCGTTAAAGGACACGAAGTCGCAGGAACGGGTCCCACGGGCCAGCCCTCACACTCCTGGGGCTCCAGCTGCCCTGCACTGGCGCCCCGCACCTGCCACGCTCATGGGCCACTGGCCTCCCTGCCTCTGCGGGACCTGGACACGTGGCCTCCATCCACACCTGCTTGAGCAGACCAGCGGGACTGGCCCAGCCACAATATGCACAGCGAGGCTCTGAAGGAGCCATTCGCCTGGATCGCCCCTCACCTGCTCCCCAGCCCATCTAGTCCATGTGTCCATCCCGCTGGCGCCCGAGGCCAGGAGCCCCTCGTGTCTGTGCTTGCCTGCCCAGCCCCCAGACCCTGTGTCTTCAGAAAGAAAAGAGCAGCTCCTCTTCCCACAGAGGTGGCTGCCCATCACGGGGCCATGTGGGGAGGACATCAGGGATGGAGGGCCCTCCTGGGGAGGGGTCGGGGGAGAGGGGAGGGCACCTTTGCGTTCTCTCTGCCACAGGACACTCGGTAGACCATCTCTGCCATGGAAGACTCGCCTTCTATGGGACGCCCATTCTCGGGGTCCAGGCTGCAGGCTGCTTGGGTGGAAGGCCCCCACTCCTAAATGCCTGTCTTCATGCCCTGTGCAGGGGTGGAGGGCCACGTGAGACCCTTGGTGCACCCACAGACCCCGCCTGTCACCCCTCAGGTGGTGACATCCTCCACTGCTCAGAGGTGTGGGCAGAAAAAAGGCACTCGGGCCATTGAAAGGAGGGGACAGTAAGTGCAACTTCCTTTGATCTTTTCTAATAACTGGAGAGAAAAATCAGGCACAAGGCCAAGTCCCAAGCGCCCACCTTCTTCTTTCCAAACACCTGCCCCGGCCGAGCTTGCCCCACTGGGATTGCCAGCCGCGTGCCCAAAGGAGCCCTCTGCTCCTCCACCGGGCGGCCACGCGCATCCCGGGCAGAGAAGAGCCAAAGCCACTGCACGTTAAAACAGGAATTATTAAAGGAGAAGTTTTCATTAAGACCACCGACTAGTTAAAGGACGCTGCAGTTCTCTGGTCGGAAGCGGCCGTGCTACCCGCAGCGGTTTGCTGATTTCTGCACCATTCCCTCCACAGCGAAACCCCGCAGAACTTTTCTTCACCATTTCCTTTACGTGAAGCTGAAAGCTGATTCTCTGACAATTAGCAACCTTTTCTTTCACATTGGTTCAACCTTAGCATGAGAATAAAGCCCCCACGGAGGCCGCTCTGTCAGCGGGAGAGAGCAAGCAGGAGCTTGTCAGGGCTTTTCCTGACAAAGTGTGTAATGAAAGCCAAAAGAATCCTGGCTTTTTTCCCCCCCCGAAAATGAACGTGAAATGGATTTTAAGAATGAGAATTTAAGGTGCTCATGATGCTGGAAGCACAGACTAGCTGCAGCTGAGTAAAACACATACGATTAGAATCCCAGTCGGGAAAGGCTTCGGGGAAGTGGTATTTGTTGGAGTTGAAAACACACACAGGTGTGTTAAGTAAAACACACACACACACTCGGGTCAGCTAATTGGGTAATGACACATATTACCGCGACTGTCAGCTCCCACTGGGCCGCAGAAGTTCTTTTGTTAAGCGCGTTAGCATTCCCAAACAACACAAAATACCTGTTTGCCAGCCTTGGCCCAGCGCACATCCCTGCCTGTCTGGGTGCAGAGACACACGCCGGCTCCTCCCTCACTTTCTGCTCGTTTCCACGGGTGGGCGAGCCGGTCACTGATTCAGCGTCTCTGAAACTCTCAAAGTTCGGCAGTTTAAAATTGCACACCACGGTTTTCAACCCCCTTTCTGCATTCTTCCATGCCGAACCGAGGGTGGGCTTTGCAAAGCCCTTGGCATAAGCCGGAGAAAAACATGACTCCGTGGGACCTTCACGGAAAAGGTACCCAGAGTGAAACTACCAGTGAAAATAAAAGGACTGAGGCCGCCCCACAATCAAAACCCAGCAAGGAGGACATGATTCTGACGGTGCTAACGCGGCCCACGTCATCCTGCACATTTCTCCGCAGGCAAACGGGTTTTTCTTTCTCCACCCCACCTCTCTCTCTTTCTCTCTTTTCTTTCTTTTCTCTTTCTTTCTTTCTATCCTCCTTCTCTCTTTCCTTGTCCATGGAAAGATATTCAGAGCCAGGAAAATGGAACTTAAGCAGCAACCAAAATCAATCCCCAAACGAAAAGCTAGAGCATTCTATCAGAAAGAACCTTCTTTCTGTGTTTGCAATCTCAGGAAACTAGACATCTTAAGGCTTCATTATTCTCACAGCTCTGTGTTCAATGTACCAGAAAAGGATCTTTATCTCCCTGGCCCTGGCCCCTAGCTCTGGGTCCAGGAACACCAGGGCTGTTTTCGCAATCCAACATAAAGGTGGGGCTGGCACACATTCTTGCCATCACCAAAACATAACTTTTTACCAACTTGAGAGAGAGAACAAAAGTCACTATGGCCCGAGTAGCAACAGTCGGCGATTGCAGCCGCACCTGAACCGACGGCATGTTACTCCCACACCGGGGGCTTCCTAGCAAAGTTCCGCAAACCCACATCTCACCGGGAGAAACGGTCGTGCTGCCTCTGGGTCACGCAGCGCCCCGCACCCCGGTGCCGGGTCCTAGGGGACGGTCCCAGCGGCCGCACACATGCGCCCCCCAGAAGGGTCCCGTGCAGGCTCAAGGGCAGAGCAGCCGCGGGCTCCACCTGTGATCCAGCTGGAAGTCACCGCGGTTCACACACCAGACGCTCTCCCCCTGCACGCCCCCCACCACTCAGCAGGAAAAGCAGAGCAGGCTGTGCCCCCCGCCGCGTCACCCCTCTCCCCCTCAACCAAGGGCGCCCCTTCCTCCTGCAGGGGAGACCCCGCAGCCTACCTGCCGTGCCCCGCGTGCAGCTGCCCGGCTGGTCCGGGGCTCTGGGACGCTCCAGTCCTCGTGGGCGCCGAGAACCCGCGCCTGCGAATTACGAACGTCCTGTGGCAGCCGGCTGGGTCTCCGGCAGCCGCCGCAGCCCTGGCAGCGATGAGCACAGCGTGAGACCATCCACAATTAACCAAACATCGTGTGGCAGCAACAAATGAACAAGGAACAGCGCGCACAAGTCAGCAACGTCCCGGTTCAGAGGGAGGCTGCGAGCCACATCGCCGAACGCCGCGTTCCTTCTTCAAGATCATTCCAGCCAGCCCGCTGGAGCTATTTTTACTGTACCATAATGCACTAGGTCTGGCTTTTACCCTATTGAAAGAGCATGAATATATTATTATCCACACAAAAGAGCAGGTTATTGTTTATGAATTACCAGCCTTCCCAGCAACAAAGGCTATTTTCATAAGAAAACTCAATTTCATTTTAGCTCCAATTTGATTACCAGCTGAAGAAAGGAAGCTCTGCCCTAACCCTCAAAGGATTTTTATTCATACCATTGAATGGGCTTTATTGCTTCCTTTTCAAAACTGACGTAGAAAGCTTTTAGAGTAAAACATTGACAAAAAATTATTGCGCTGCTATTTTGTGCAATAACAGAGCAGAAGAGGGCAATGATTTCTCCGCCACCCTTCACGGTACTTCAGAATAGCAAAGGCTGGAATTAATGACAGACCGGAGAGAGGACGCAAGCTAAGGTCTCACAATGCACGTCAAATTTAAATGATCACCATACATTGAAAAGCCCCCAAAAAAGCCCACAGCTGACTGACTCACGGCTTTCACAAGACAGACAGGCTTGAAGAGTTTATTGCACCACAATTTACTCGGAATTATCATAAAAATGAACGCAGAGGCTGAGTGTCACCCTGCACGCTCCAAAAACACACACCCGGGGACAAAGTTCATGCAGGAAGTAACGCCTCTCGCCGCCACATCTGAGGGCCGCCGGGTGCCCGTGATCGGGCTTGACTCGCCGCTGTCGCGCAGGGCCAGGCTGGACCCGGGCTCCGTGCCGGAGAATCTTCCCCCGTGCCGGAATATTCTTCCACTGAAAGTGGGAAAATCCACGGCTGCAGACAATGGCCCGGTGTCCCAGGCGCTGGACCCACTTGCCCGGCACCTGGACCGGCTGTTCCAGGGGCTGCCCGGACGGCACGTGTGCGGCTGGCTTGTTCTCGTTCCCCAAGGAAGCAAGAAGTTTGCAAGGACTCGGTTGCTCACAAAAACAGTTTGGGGGCAAATGTTTAAATGATACAGGGAGCTACCGCTAAAATGGCTTTCTCCACGCGCACGGCACTTCTCTTTTCATTAAAATTTGAGCAATAATGGCTAAGCTAGCAGGGTTGCCTAAGAAACCTGCACTTGATATTATGCAAATAGACTCTAGTGTAATGACGGGGCGTTCCAGGTGCCCCTGCCATGGCCTGTTCACGTCGGGCCTCACGGGACCAACCAGGACTGGAAGGATGCCTTGAAAAGTCTACCTGTCTATCAGCCGGTGGGGCAGCCCGCCACGGCCCACCCAGATGGCACAGCTGGGACTTGGAAGTGCACGGTGTGTCATCTGCTATGTTGTAGTAGGACTGCAGTAATTCTCCAGAGCTGCTTACTTATGAGCCAGGCCAATAGGCAAAAGCCATCAATAACTAAAAGGGAAGTTTCATGTTCTAGATATGGTCAACGGGGGAAAAAGTTTGGCCAAGCATCTTGGGAAGAATGACCCACCAGCTCAACAGATAACGGATTCAGAAGATCTCTCCTTTGTACACGTGCTGTGCCAATCTCAAGTAGACCCTCTAGACCACACTTGTCGCAGCAGTAAGGCAGTCTATAACTGAAATCAAGTAATACTTTTTAAAAGACTGAATGAAAAATAAAAATCCCATACCCATCGGGGGGAAAAAAAACGGAGAAACCAAAGAAAGGAAAAACTACTGTGGTTGGCCATTGCCTGTTTTAAAGGCTGTCGAATGCAAGCGTCCGATGCCGCAGCTTGTTCCCCGGCAGTCGGGCGATCAGACCCTCACTGTGCGCCAGGACACGGGAAGATGTCTGGCTGTGATATGGCATTGTCGACGACATCCCCCCTCATCGCTCCGCAGCAGCCACCGTATCTGCTGCCAGTGTCACAGCTCACATGTCAACAGCCCGACTTCCCACGAGCACTCATGGGCTCTATGCAAGCATCCGGCGCGGGGCTGGTAACCGTCAGCTGGCATCCCGGGAAACTGCCAGTTCCGTTCATGACGTACAGACCAGTCCACGTTTGAATATCCTTCAACTCTTCACGGCAGTGATGTTTTATAACCTGCCGAGAGCCCTGAGCCAGGGCTCCCAGGGGAAACACAGGGTCAGGTTCCTACAAGCCTCTGGTGATGACATCTTCATCACCTGATCAATCCATATTAAAACCCATCAGGGGCGCCTGGGTGGCGCAGTCGTTAAGCGTCTGCCGTCGGCTCAGGGTGTGATCCCGGCGTTCTGGGATCGAGCCCCACATCAGGCTCCTCCGCTGGGAGCCTGCTTCTTCCTCTCCCACTCCCCCTGCTTGTGTTCCCTCTCTCGCTGGCTGTCTCTGTCAAATAAATAAATAAACAAAATCTTTAAAAATAAGTAAATAAATAAATAATAAATAAAACCCATCAGACCGATCATCCTTTGTGTTACGTGTGTTTCCGTTTCGAGACCCTTTAAAATACACCGTCATCCATTGACACTGCACTAGTGGCCAAAAGCACGGGACTCGGGCCTTGAGTGAGGCTTCTCTGAAGCACAGTTCTCTCCGAGAGGCTCATGACCGCCTCGTGCTTGCATCGTGCGTGGGGGCCCCTTCAGACATCGAAACCACACCAGAAACACAAGTTGAAAATGTGGCTCAAAACTGTAACGAGGACGCATTTGTAAGGCACAAGGGCCAAACCAAGAGCCGGGGTATCGTGACGGTTGACTTCGCTGGGGACGGTCAATTTCTCGTCCCACTGCGAAAAATCTGGGGTTACAACCAAATCTTAGTAAGTAAGACACAGGATGTGGGAGCAATGAGGGTGAACTTCCTCCGTTTTCTGACTCAAAGCCGTCGGCAGTCATGTCCTCCCACAGTGCACACACAGAGGCCCCAGCCCCCGGTGCGACTGTGGACGTCACTCATAAATGAGGGCGTGAGGGTGGGGCCTCACCCGACAGCATCGCCGGCCTGATGAGAAGACGAACAGCTGTCCCTTCCTTCCGCACGCGCACACCCAGGAAAAGCCGTGTGCGGGTCAGGACGCGTGTGCTCACCGGACAGCTGGCCTTGAACTCCCACCCTCCAGAACTGTGAGAAACTCATGTGTGCTCTGGACGCTGCCAGGCCCATGGTATTTCGTTAAGGCAGCCCAAGACAAGAGCGAAGAGTGGAGCAGGGGTGTGGCCTTATCGGTCAGCCGGTAGACACTAGGGAACACCTACTCTTCATCCACGGGCATCTGCCGGGAGCAGGACAGGAGCTGACCGGAGGGTCGCAGAGAGCACGGAGAGAGCCTGTGTCCCAGGGAAAGGTGACCCTCGAAGCTGCTGAAGGAGGGAGAGTCGTTCCCAGGCGGCAGGCAGGCCTGGCTAAGCAGGGGCTGGAGACACCAGGCTGGGAGTCAGGCAGCCAGTGGGGCCTGGGGCCCACCAAACGGGCAACTGTGCCTTGCTGACATCACAATCATCTGGGGAGTTTGTGAGAAGTACAAGTTCTTGGGTCCACCTTGTTGCGAGGCCCTGGCAATCTGCTTTTCTAACTCACTGCCACAGGTGGCCCCTATTCCTCCTAAAGCTAGAAAAACACAATCAGTTGAGCAGATAAGGGCCAAGTGACCGAGAGAAGTTGACCAGCATTGAGCAGAACCACATGCACAGCAGGTAAATGCAGGGTCTTGAGATAAGCCTCCCCCGGAGAGCCGCAGCTCCTGCCCCACCGGGTGGCGGAGACCCCGCCCACCGCCCGCCGCGGTTGCCAGCCTTCGGCCAGGTGGCCGGCTCGGCTCAGAGAACGCCCTCGCGTGCTTGGTGCAGGCTTAATTCAGACATAAGGAGTCTCAGCCTTTGGTAAGTCTTCACTTGAGGGGATGAAGGAATGCACAAAATAGACGAGATGTGCACCCCCTCATTCTGACTTTCTGTTCAGAGTAAACACCAAGGGACCACTGAAAACGAAGGGAAGCTTCCTCCGAGCCGTTGTGACGTCCACAGACCTGAACAGACCGACGTGCAATCTGCTTGTGGGACAGCTGGCTAAGCTTCCTGGTCAAACCATGAACCTGCCAGGACCAGGAGCCCGGCCCACGTGCCTTTGGGTTTACAGAGTCTGGCACATAATAGCTGCTCAGTAAAAAGCCTACCGTGACATGCCTCAGACGGTACGGATGGACAAGGTATCTAAGAAAGACGGAATCCTGAATGTCGCATCCTATATTGACTAAGGGCTAACACCAAAAATTAATCAAATTAGGGAACACGACCATGAATTCAAATATTATTAACTTGATTTTGTTAAAAATAAATAAATAAAGGATCTTTAAAACTATGAGGTCTCACTTACATTTTCAAACAATTTACCACCTCTGTCAGTCTCTCTGACTTGGTTCTCTTCCCCCCGGCCAGCTCCACGCCACGTGAGCCCAGGGAGCTGCGTGCTTTTGCCCGCCTTTCAGCATTTGGAAGCAAAGGAGCAGAGGCACTGATCAATGAGGAAATGCTTTATTCCATAAGTAGTTCTTTAACTATCTGAAATCAATAACCATATAATTTGGGCTCCTAAAAGTCAGATCAGGTCGTCAAGAGGTTCTCCTTTGTCCTGGTGTTTCAGCCCTCCATGCAAAGTCAAGCCCCCTCCCCTGGAAAAGCAGACCCCACAAGAGCGTACAAGTAAGGAGGCCAAAGAAACGAAATAATCACGTTAGCACAAAGCAGTAAAGTCCCTGCAAGTCCATCCCGGGAGTGGCCCCTTCATCCTTGCTGACGGTGACATGTTAATGCCATGATTGGGGACTATGATGTGACACAGCTCACGGTCTCCTCTGAGCAGCCGGGCTGCCTTGGGAAGACAGTTTCTCAAAGTCTGATGGTATCCACGACACACTCAACAGTCACTAGACATTCATGAAGCATGTGACTCTATCATTAAGCTTGTTCGTCATCCACTGTTCAAGAAGCACATCTGAAAATTACACCAGGATAAAATCACTCCCAATTTTTTATGCATTGTCCAGTCTTTATCTCATTCTACTTTAAGTTTCAAAACTACGACCTAGATGCTTTAAATCTGTGATTTGATTGAGTACCTGCCCCTTCTCTCTTCTCCTCTTTTATTCCCTCCTCCAGTTATCGAGAGAGAGAAGCCGTCTCCTCGTAGCTGGCTCACAAGCTCTTAAAATAAATGCACATCTGAAAACTCGAGTCCAGAGAGGATGAACCACTTCAGCCTCCAGGCCCATATATACAGCAGTAAGAAATGAGCCACACTCAACCCAAAGTAGGAAATTACCTCATTTTGGAAATTTCTATTTAAAATCCTTCTGGATTTCAACAACAAAACTTCTGAACTTGCCCAGTGACATTGCGCCAGGGCTGGGTGCTGTTTTCAAGCCTTCAGGCAGTACTTGGGATGACACGTGGCTATCTGATCAAATACGCTCACCAGCCATGCCTGGCTGCAACCTGAAGGGAGAACCAGGCCCCCCGTGGGCGTTGCATCTGCCCTCGCCCTACATCTCACCCACAACATGCTTGCAGATCACCTGGAGAAGGGCACTAAGGGACCCAGCGCCACTCACACCCCCAGGAGCCTGCCTGCTGCAAGACAGCACCTGACTTGACCTGTGGCGGGTTCTGGGACAAGCACTATTTCAACAGGAGGAACACACGTGGCTCTGCGGTTAGGAACACACGATATTCACCAGCCATGCGGCAGTCGGATGCTTCCCAGTACGATCTAACCGTAATTCTCCGACCCCGACTTCCTGTCTTCTTATTCAATCCAGTTCTGACACTAACTACCCAGTTTGCCCATCCCCACCAGTGAAGGGCTCAGTCCTACAAGATGGCCGGTCCCCTCAGAAGCCAGTCCCCAGTTCCAGGTCCCCAGATCACCAAAACTTCTGATCAACCACGTACAAGTTTGGGGTTTCCTTCAGATTCAGTAATCTGCTAGAACAAGTCCTATAACTCAGGAAAAGTCTGTTTTGGATTACTGGGTTTTTATAAAGGATACAAATAAATAGATGAAAAGGTACCCATGGTGGCAAAGTCTGGGGAGAGGGTGGGCACAGAGCTTCCATGCCCTCTCCAGGCAGGCCACGCTTGCAAACCATCGATGTGCCCACCGCCAGGAAGCTCTCAGGGCCTTAGGAGTCTAGTGTTTTTATCTGGAGTTTGATTGAACTCAATCTCCAGTCCCCTTCCCACCCAGGAGTTCAGGGGGGAGAATGGAGTCCTAACACTTCTACCTAGTGATTGCTTCCTGGGGCAGGAGTCAGCTCATAAACTCAGGTGTGGCAAAAGGGTTTGTATTGAATAACAAAGGATCTTCCTAGGGTTTTAGGGTTTTCTAGGGTTTTAGGTTTCCTAGGGTTTTAGGATTTCTGTGCCAGGTCCTGAGGGCAAAGACCAAATGTATTTTCACTACACCCCACTTGGGTGGTGTGTGAGCCCACATCCCTGCACCACCTACCAGGCACACGGTAGCTTTGCAGCCCTCTCTGGGCATGCCAGCAAGGCTGGCCTAGTTTAGGGCTTTCGGTAACATGAGGCTGAGGGCAGAAAGAGCAGAGGAGGCTCAAGTGGTCAAGTCAGTGTAGGAGCTGCTTTGCCTTGGGGGTACTTCTCCCAGCCTGTCCTCTCCTGCATGAGGGCCTGCCCCGTCAGCACCTCCAGACCCGGCACGGCTGACCTAGGGCCAGTTGCCTATATCCCCTGCTGTGCCCGCCCCTCGACCAGGTCACACCAGGGGCTGATGACAATGAGGACCGGCCTCCGTGATGGGTATGGGGCTGGAGACTAAATGCAAACGCTGGCCGGAATGGAGTGGGCTGCCCAGGCACGACGGGCGATGATGACAATGAGGACCAGCCTCCGTGATGGGTATGGGGCTGGAGAATAAATGCAAACGCTGGCCGGAATGGAGTGGGCTGCCCAGGCACGACGGGCGAGTGGAGCTAAGGCCCCTCGCTTACTCCGTGGCCGTGCTCACCACTCCCAAAGGTGAGCCCTATCGAGAATGGTCAAGGTTCTCAGGACCGACAGGACAGAGATACAAAGAGATTTATCAGATATTAGCTCACAGGACTACGGGGCTGAGGTCCCACCGCCTGCCTTCTGCAAGCTGGAGCCCCAGGAGAGCCTGTGCTACAGGTCCAAGGCCTGGGACCCAGGAAGGCTGAGGCTCCTTTGTCTGGCAGAGAGAAGACCCAACGTGCCCTCCCATTTGCTCTAGTCAGACCCTGTATAGCCTGGAGAAGGCTGCCCACCCTGGGAAGGGCAACCCGCCTCAGTCGGTCCCCAATTCGAACACTCACCTCATCCAGAAACACCGTCCCAGACACACCCAGAGCGCTGTCCCGGGTTATATCTGGGCACCCTGTGCAGTAGGAGGTTTACGTGTCTGAGCCCACGGCGCCCACAGCCACTCTGCAGAGTTGGTACTAACACTCCCCCCGTTTGGAGATGGGATCTGAGCACAGAGGGTTAGCAGTGCCGCTGAGAAGTGGCACCTGTGGGATTCCCGAGAGCGCCACCCCACCAGCTGCTGGGGGCTCAGGCTCTGGCTTAGAAATCCCCAGCATCGGTTCTGCTCCCCAGCCACTGGCGACAGCAGACAGCAGCTCACTCGGGAAGATTTATTACCTCGCTCCCTTCTCTTCCCCACGGCCCTGCCTGCGCCTTTGATGCTGGCTGGGAACTCCCTGAGCAAGGTGCTCCTCCCGCGCCTGAGGCACCCTTCCAGAGACCAGAGGGAGATGCGAGCAGGCGTGGCGCCCACTGCCGGCCTGCGAGATCAGGGAGGCCCCGGCCCTGCTGCTCAGACCTTGTGTGTGTGATGGTGTCACTCCGCACAGACGGGACCACAGTCCAGCTCAGGATAAGCTCGCCGTCCTGCAAGGCCTCTCCTGCTACACGTGGTAACCCAGAGCCATGGACCAAGAGTGTCACCGAGCCACACACTCCATCCAGACTTGGTGGCACCTAAGTGGTCTTTATTAAGTTTACACCTACAAGCCAGAACCTAAGTGGTACTCGTGTTATTACGAGGGAAGGGCCTGATGAGCTCACACTCACTCCCCACCATCTTCCCGGGGTGTCCCGTAAAGTCTCGCCAGATTCGGACCCTGCGCAGTCTGCCTGTGTCCCGCCCTGGGCCCAGTAAAGCCCAAAGGGTGGTGTTCCCGAGAGCTCGTCGTGAGGGCCGAGTCCGGACGGAAGGGGGCTGCACGAGGTATTCCATGGGCCCTGCAGGGGTGGGGAGCCCCGCTGGGGTAGGGGCCAGCCAAACCAGGAGGGAGGGGCCATTGGTCAAGATGGAGGACAGGAGGCGCAGGGGCCGCAGGCTTCGGGGGAGGGGGTGGGACTCAGCCCGTGTCTTTGTGGCTTCGTTCAGGCCACAGTCACTTGCCTGGGAGACATGAACAGGCGTGCACTGGCCAGCTAGGCACATCCTCGCCCGGACGGGGGTGGATGGGGGCAGAGGCACAGGGCCCACATGGAACCGATCTGGACTCTGGCCGTGCAGACTCTGCAGACCCACAAACCGGGCGTCCTCACCAGTGAAGTACCCGTGTGGTTCCCTCGTGGCACAGCACGTCTCCCTGCCCCGTGAACGGAGCCCCAGTGGAGGCAGAGGCGTGAGCTCAACTGTTGGTGGAACTTCACCGTCCTCCGATCGGGCCCAGGACAGACGGGCTAACGTGGCCTCAGCTCGGGTCCACCTGCCCCAACGGTCAACCTGAGTCCAGAATCTCCCGATGCCTGAATACGAGTCCACTCCGCGTGATCTGCTGACACGTCCAGAGCAGCCCAAGCTTTCAGGAGGGGCAGGGCAAACGGCAACAAAAGTCAGAAGAATGTGTTGCACAGGAGGGACAACAGGGACAGGTGAAAACCAGGGCTTCCCCGAAGGCCAGAGAGAGCTGGGGCTCGCGGACGCGGAGGGCCAAGGAGAGCCGCCGAGGGCGGCAAAGAGCACAGTGGGACGGTCCTTTAGTGGAGGTGCGGCAAGAGCAGTGCCGAGCATAGGAGAAGACAGGGTCCAAAACAAAAACATCCTTCCTCTTACAGAAATCGAAATATTACCCCCCAAGTCAAAACCACCCTCGTGAGCCAGGCTTACCATGAGAAAAGCCACGAGTTCATGGTCAGCTGGTGCAGAAATCACTAGAACAATGTGTGGATGCCAAGTTCACGTTCATCACACATGCTCACACGCACTCACGCACATGCACAATGCACACACACATGCATGCAACACGCACACACACATGCACACATACACTCACACGTAAACATGCACACGTGCATGCACACGCACACTCACATACATGTGCACACACTCACACATGCACTCAAGCACATGTGCACACGCACACATGCACGCACACACATACACGCACACGTATGCACTCACATACATGTGCACACACATGCACTCAAGCACATGTGCACACGCACATGCACACATGCACGCACACATACACTCACACACGCACACTCACATACATGTGCACACACACATGCACTCAAGCACATGTGCACACGCACACACACATGCATACACACACGCACACTCATACATGTGCACGCACATGCGCACTCACACGCACTCAAGCACGTGCACACGCACACATGCACACACACGCACACGCTCACTCACACGTGCACGCACATGCGCACTCTCACACGCACTCAAGCACATGTGCACACGCACACGTGCATGCACACACACACGTACACTCACACACACGTGCGCACACACAGTTAGGAAGCACCAGAACCTCTTCTGTGTGCCCGAATCAAAGCAAGGAAATAAATATTGTTGAAGGGTTTTAAACGGGAGGGCAAAGCTGTCAGTGAGAGTACAATGGCACGAAGCCTCTTCACAACATAGAGAAAAGAGACGCTGTCAGAGGGCGGACTGTTCTAGAGGAAAAACGGGGGAAAACAGCAAGCACAGTTGGCTCAAAGGCAGGCTGCGGTCGGTGAGCACCTGAAACGGGAGCACTGTGGACAGTGCCTCCGGGAGGAAGACAGAGGAGGTCTGGCTTCCCCAGAGTCTAGCCTCAAAGCAGACGTACAAAGGACACGGTGGGGTCTGCCCGTGGGAGGGGGTCCGGACAGCGGGGAGGGGACGCTGTCATAGCTGCCGGGACCCAACGCCGCAGGAAGGGCTACCAAGCAACTTAAATCTCCCCAGCTCCCCCATCCCCCAATGAGTCGCCGCCACGCCACACTGTCTGATCCGTCCATGGAGACGCAGGGCCTGAGCCCAGGTCCCGGGCCGGGCTTCCCGCCATCCCATCCGGCGGCAGTGGAGCAGCTGAACCATCGTCCCCATTTCACAGGTGAGGAAACCAAGAGCTCCCACGTGCAACCCAACAGCATGATTCCAACAGGACATCTGAACCCCCAGGCCCAACCCAAGAGACCTCCCTCCCCCCTCCTGGCCCTGCTAGATTTGGGGGCTTTCTCTAGGGCATGGTGACCACGTCCCTGTCCCCCGAGTAGGAAGCTACTAATCATCACACGAGGTGACAGGCATGAGCCAGGACTGGCCCCAGGACAGGACCTGTGGTGACCCACTCAGCCCGGTGCTGCGGCCCCAAGAGAAATGGGCATTTCCCTTGCTGGCCTCTGCGAAGGGCTGAGCACATGTTCCCCTGGCTCTGAGAAAGGGGACTGACAGGAACGTCAAGGGACGTTACAGCTGAGGGCAGCAGGTGCCAGCCCAGCCCCGTGGTCACCACTGGCTGGGGCAACGGTCACAACGCTTCACAAGGGTGCAGACCAATCAAAGAAGGGAGACAGACTTGGGCCTGCGAGCCTGATCTCCCGTTCCAACTCCCCCAGCTGCCCAGGAGGCCCCGGCTGTTGTGGTGGCAGAGGGATGGGACTCAGGAGGCCGGAGGGGTTCCCATCACCAACCCCCACGGGGGCATTTTGGTAGCGGACAACCAGCATCGCTGTGCCTCAGTCGTCGTGCAGGAGAAAGCAGGAAACCTGGGTAACTTATCACTGTCAGGTTCACGCCCAGCGAGTGGCGGACACAGCAGCCACCCATACAGGTCATGGTTCTGTGGGTCCGAGAGCTGGGCATGGCTGGGCTGGGCTCGGACACACTCCAGCAGCCAGCGGCCACCGGCCAGCCCTCGTCGGCAGGGCCCCGCGTCTCCGCCTCCAGCAGACGGGCCTGGGCGTGTTCCCAGGGGCAGCAGCGTTCCAGGAAGGGAGGAAGACGCGAGACTTCTGGAGGACGGGGCTCAGGACAGGGACGAGGACAACCCACCATGTCCTGTGAGCCCCCGCAGACCCCCGGCTCAGCCCAGGCGCACAGTCAGGAGCCACAGAGCAGCTTTGGTCAAAAGGGCTTTGCAGACAGACTTGAGAAGAGCCATCTCTCAATCTGCCACAAAAGCTATCAACAAGGACTCCCCAGGGCCTCTAGACTTGGTGGGGCCGCAGAGAGCGCGGAGGCAGGGCCCAGCTCGGCACGTTTCAACTTGAAATGTTGGCGAGAGAAGAGGTGGTTCTTCTAGATATTCTTGCCTACAGACCAAGAACAAAAGCTAAGGCCAGTGGAGTCGATTTTTGTTTTATGTATTTATTTTTTTCTTTTACTTATTTATGAAATCAACTGAATCTGGGAGTAATTTTCCTCCGGGTTTTCAAATAACGCTTTAAAAGGTTGGCTTTGCATTTTCTTGGCAGAACTGCTAAACACAGCTTTGTAGACAATTGAGGGAGGATGTATTTATATTTAATGCAGTCACATTTGATGGGTATTTGGGTGAAGGTTTTTTAAATAGAAAAAAGGCACTGGGTGTACAAAAGATCAGAAAGGACACGCACAGCAAAGGCTGAGTGAGGCACAGAGGGGGCTCGGGACCCCACGTTTACTCTTCAAGTGCACTGAGCCCATTATGGCAAAAGGAGGAGATTTTACTGCTTTCCGTCCAACCTGATGAAACCAGAACCCCTCGACAGTGGACAAAGCTGTTTTTTCCCTTAGATAAAACAAACTCTTCTATTGATCTGTTTTGCACTGAATCTGAACGGATCGGGTATTTTAGAATGCATCTGGTATGAGGAAGGACTCACCACTCCACGTAGAGAAAAGTCGAGGGCAGCTGGGATCCTGTCGGCATTCCAGGGAAGTAGGGTTTTATTAGTGTCTTAACGACCCCCAATTAAAGACCGTGTCACCTCCAAATTGCCAAGTGGAATAGGAAACAGCAGAGAGCCCAGGAAACGCCCCGGCTGGCGCAGCATGCAGGCCCACCATGGGCGCGCGCATCCTGCCAGCGCCTCTCCGCCACTTCCCAGGTGACGTCACACAGAGCATCCACGACCAGCACGGAAGTACCACCGACGGTCACTTGGGCGAGATGCCCCAGCAAGGCTTGTCTTTCCCTTCCACTTGGTTCCATGAGGCGGTTATCGCGAATTCCATCCGAGCGGGCTACGTGTCCACAGACAGATTCTGCCCGGAACCAGACGCTCTGTGCCCAGGGAGTCAGCAGGGCTGCGTGTCCGTGAGCCACCCTGCGGGAGGGACCCTGCCCCAGGCCAGCACCCAGCTGGTGTGACTCCCGGGGTGACGGATCTTGGCAAGGACAAGCGGCAGATCTAGTCTAGAGGAAGTCACGTCAGCTTCCCGGCCCGCCTTCCTGACAAGATGAGTAACGGGCCAGGAACGCTCTCCATCCCATTGCTCCGGGATTTTTCTCGCAGGACACCAACGCCCGTCGGGACCGCCCTCCTGCAAAATGATGAGACAGGCAAACCCCCAGCTCTCAAGGACCCGTCTTAGACTCCAGGGCTGAGAGCATCGCGGAGATGGTCGTATCCAGTCCCCTCTCCCGTCCTGGGTGGATAAACTGAGGCTCACAGAGGGGCAGACTTAACAGTGTGGTCCCATTCCTCAGACAAAAGCTTGCGAGGGTCTGGCCAGTGGCTGGTACTCTAGAGAAGATCCCCTGCCCGCCTCCGCATGATGGTGGGCTCTTCAGTGGTCTCGGTATTGGTGTCTGTATCCTCCCAGGGCAATTGCCACGGGAAGAGCCGAGCTGCCCTTGGGCATGGAGGAGGACAGGCCAGACCCCGACTGAGGAGACTCAGATGCGGGGAGGTGGCCACAGTGGGCCCTGATGCTTCAAGAACTTGGGGAACCCTCTCTCACAAAGCCAGGCGAGGCCTCGGAGGGGCTGGAAGCTTTTGAGTGCTGCTAGGCCCACGGTCAGTCCGGCTCCGCAAGGGGCTCAAGGAGAGAGTAGGGCCAGGAGTATTCATCGTGGACACAAGCCTGCGAACCCGGAGAAAGGAGAGAGAAGCAGCCCTGACAGCAGCCGGGCGCTCTTCTGAGGGACACAAACACACACACACCACCACACGAGCCCACGCGGCCACGTCACGCCCGCGTCAGAGCCCAGACCAGACGGGAGCGCCGTCCTAGCACGAGCACAGGGACAACTGCACATCCGGCCTCCCAGACCAACAGGAGCAATGCTGCTTCTCGCCCATCACGCATCAGCCTGCTGTGGGCTTCCCTCCTTTCAGATAGGATGCTTCCTGACCACATCTGTCCAGAGCAAAGCACCTGCTTACACCCCCTCCACCCGCCAAGTCACCTAGCTCCGTCCTCTGGCAAGTCCCTCTGACCCCTCCGAGCCAGCCTGTAATTCCCTCATGCTCTGTGGCCCACCACCCCCCTCGTTGTGTCCTGGAGTCTTTGCTGGGGTGTGGTCAACCCCACAACCACTGCTGCCAAAGCCAGGAGGGGCCGCCTTGCCCCTTCCCAAGTGTACATGCTGTTCCTTGTGGCTTTATCCCACCCTCTCAGTGCGGAGAGACCGGAGAGAAAGAAGAGGAAGGCAGGGCAGGGGAGGCCAGGGAGGGGGAGGGGAGGGGATTTCCTGGACACCAGGCGAGGGCCCGCCCACCCAGCCGGCTGTGTTGTTGGGGACACCTCCATCGCGAGCAGATCCCAGGGTCTACCTCAGGCTTGGCATCTCAGGGTTTAACCAATCCCTCCTCACCCACAGCATGGCTGAAGGGCGCCCGACCCCAGGGTTTGGGGGAACTCCCACGCTAGCCCCATGCCCCAGGCACCTGCACACACGTCTCCCGCTGAGGGGTGCGCAGGCCCCAGCCCTCCCTGCCCAGCCTCTCCGGGGGTGGAGGGGAGGTGGGGGGGAGGTGCTCAGCACGTCTCCCCCCGACACCGTGTCGGCTTTCCCTCGGCCCCCACTCTTGCATCAGCCCAGCACCCGAGCCCCCGCTGGGCCGGAGCCTGACCCTCTGCTTGCCCGGCAGGTGCCTTCCCAAGCAGTGTGGTTGGACGGCTCGTCTCGGGACAGAGGGGCCTAGAGGGTGGGTCCCGGAGACAGTGGGACAGGAATCCTGAACTGCATGGCCCTGGGGAAGTCTCCTGGCCTGTCTGTTCCTTATTGTTCACACTGGGAAGTGCGGGTGAAGACACCTGTCCCTGTCTCGGGCTCGTCAGGAGGAGTCAATGAGATAGTAAAAGGGGGTCTGGCCCTGAGGACACGCTGGTGGCTGAGCTACCAATGAGGAAGTAGGGGAAGCTCATGCAGAGTCTCTCGGCTTCCCTGCCTCCCCTCCTCCCGGACCTCACCCCTGCGTTCTTTAGGGATCGCCGCCCTCCCAGCTTCTGTTGCACTCCAGCGCCTGTGGACAGCCCCCGTCCAGCCAGATTCTGGACGCCTGTGTCCCATTATGACTCGGCCACAGCGATGAGCAGAACGCATCCCAACCTCACGTCCGAGATTTTCCGTCTGTGGAAGAAACGTGATGTCCGTCCAACACCCGTCCTCTCAGAGATGCGACCAGGGTGAGACACTTCTGCACCAGTTCGACATCCGGGAAGGAGAAGAGCCACAGAGGCAGAAAGGATTCTTTGTACATGCAGTGGGCTTGAGTGGTTTTCACCAGCACAGATGTTGCCTGCCGAAACCACAAGAATGGCGTCTTGCCCCCAAGGGCGAGCCCTGGCCTGACTCTAGAGCCCTCTGTGATGTCAGCAGGGGCGCACCCTCTGCCCTGCACACCGGACGCCCACCCCAGCCCTGGCCAGCGGCTCCTGGCCGTGGACATGGTCGGAAGCGCCCGTCCCACCCCCAGCAGGCCTCCAGGTGGTTCGCAGCACGGGCTTCCCCTGCACTTCTGAAATCACAAATGTTTTCTGTTATGAACTCAGCACAAAACACTGCACGTTTCTATTTAGGAGGTAGACGATCTCAGGTGAGCAACCTCGGTTCTCTAGAGATGGAACCTCTGAGGGCGGGGCCCAGACGTGTGCAGGCCATGTCCAGCTCCAGCACCCCTGCCCTAACCCAAGCACCCTCTGCAAATTCATGCCAATTCGAGGCGCCCGAAAAGGTCTTTCCAGGGACATCTGCTCCGCCGTCGGCGAACACCTGTCATTTCCTTCCCCACTCCCTGCAGAAACTGCAGAAGGCCACTGCTGTAGGCAGACCACGAGCAGAATGAGCAAGCCTCCAGCAAGCCCCTTCCTTGCTCGCCGTCAGCGTGGAGCGCCCTGAGCAGAGCTCCAGCTCCTGAAGGGAGCTGGAGACAGGTCGTTCACGTTTGCAAAGTGCCCGTCACCATAGCACCCAGCACGGCAACGGCAACGCCGTCCCTCTTGAACGAGCATCTGTTCATCAGTGTTTTGGTGGGTCAGCACTGTCGTGTAAAGAAAAGCTTAAACTGCTTCCCAGAGCCCTTCCCAGGGACGGGCAGAGAGCAGAGAGCAGCACGGCCCGTCTGCGGCACCCCAGTGCACGGGCTGGGGCCGGACGTCTGCCGGAAACCCCATGCTTCTGTCAGCTTGCCCAACGGCTGTCAGCCAGCAAGGGGCCGCTCACTCACATTCCCGCAGGGAAAATTAACCCCAGTTCTGCCTTCTCCCCACACGCTCATCCTGAGTGTAACAATCTGACAAGGAAGCAGATGGGAAAAGGCTTCTCCCTGTTCCTGCAGCTGAAGGATCTCAACCTGGAGGCTGGCATGCTCCCATCTCGTGCAAAGCAACAGCCCTGTCCCCACGGAGCATGAGGGCACCTGGGTGGCTCAGTCAGTGAAGCATCGGCCATGGGCTCAGGTCATGATCTCTGGGTCCTGGGATGGAGTCCCGCATCGGGCTCCCTGCTCAGCAGGGAGCTTGCTTCTCCCTCTGCCTCAGCCCCTTCCCTTGCCTGTGTTCTCTCTCGCTGTCAAATAAATAAAATCTTAAAAAAAAAAAATAACCAAATATGCTACCGTCCCTGGGCTGATCCCATGGTGTGACCACCACAGGGGGCTCACCACAGGGCTCCCTCCTCTGCTTATCTACGGGGGGAGGGGCTGAAATGCACCCCCTTTTCTGCACTGGAATTGTGTCCTTACAAGGCAGCTGACAGTCACACCCCCTCCCGCACCAGCTGTGAGAAGCTGGGGGTCCCGAAGCGGCCGTCTGTCCTCTTCCTAGGAGCTGGGTCTCCCCACCCCGTCTAAACTGCTCCCACAAGAGGAAACCGGCCCGGACCCCACCAGGCTCTCCCAGCCCAGCACGCGTGCCACTCTGCCAGGAGCACGTCACGGAACTCTGGCTTTGCCCCACTCCAGACATGATGTCCAGCCACAGGACGAGTGGGGACACAGGGGCCAGAGCTGAGCACGTCCTGGGGGCTCACGGTGTGCTAAGCATCGAGGCAAACGTGGCGTGAACAGTGCCTTCCATGCTGGGTCTCCTGCTCTCCCCCTGGTGAGGCTCCCGAGCCTCCTCTGGAAACAAGGACGGAGCCCTGTGCTCACCCCGGATGCCCCTTCCGCTCTCCTCCAACTGAGGTGGCCTCCGGCCCGCCCGGGAGGGGGCACGACCCGCCGCCGCCGATGGCAGGCCTTGCCTCGCTGTGGCTCTGCTTCCCGGACGCGAGCCCAGCTCTCTCGTCAGGACAACCGTCCCGGAAAGCAGCCACGCGCTTCCGCAGCAGGGCGAGCAGAGAAGCACTCGGACCCGTGCAGGGCTCACCGGGCGCCCCGCCCACAGCAGAGCCTCCAGCCGCTCCCCCACGGCCCGCTCACCCCTCTCCTCCCGACCCTCTGCTTGCCACCCCGCCCTAGACACCCCTGCGCGGCATCCCGGCTGTGCCTGCAGCCACGCACTCCTGCTGGGCCAGGCCTGTCCCCGACCGTGACTCTTTCACACGCACATGCCCTGCGCCCCCGACACGCTCACGCTCATGCACAGACACAGATACACACCAGCACGCTGGCACGTAGTCACACACGTGTACACACATTCAGACACACGCTCACACACACACCGGCAGGCCCGCACACGCACACGCATCTTCTGCCCCTCACAGACGTCTCAGGGTGACCACGAGGATGGTCGCACACAGAAGAGAACGGACAGAACCTCTCTCTCTGCCACGTCAGGAAAATGCGGGGGGCGGGGGTGCTGGAGGGACAGCTGCTCCTGGTGGTGTTCGCTTGAGCAGGACGAGAGACGAGGCGTGACCTCCGTGCCCCAAGGGAGGCACCTGGGGGAAGAGAAACGTGGAGCAGCATTTCAGAGTCCCGTGGCCACCGCTGTCACAGGCGCCCGGCACCTCCTGTGTGCGGGCAGACCCGGGCTGCGTGTGGGACACTAATGAGTGGTCACAAGCAGTCACGCGGATACACAGCCTCTGATCCGTGCCGCGAAGGAAAACCAAAAGCAGCCGCAGTGTCCAGCAGGGGACCTGAGCCCACCTAGGGGTCCCTAACCAAACAAGCTGATCTTTCCTGCCCCCGGGACAGGTGTGTCTGACCGCCACATGAGGGTGCAGCAGAGAAAGGCAGCACCAGTAATGGGGACCCCATCAAGGGGTTGTCTCAATGATCCAGCCAACGACGAGGCGGAGAGAAGCAGGGAGACCCCAGAGCCTCTCCCTCCCTTCTCTGCTACAAATAGGACAAAGGAACACCAAAGACACACGGTCTCTAATAAACTGAGGGCAAACATGTAGGTGTTTCCAGATGTTCTAAAACAGAAAGGTAGGATCGGGATGATTTACGGAACACCATCTAGCGGAGGTTCTCCCGCAACTGACCGACCCACGTGGGAGCGGCTCCTGCACCGTCCTAAAATGAAAGGGTAGACACAGCATGTCCTACATCTGAATCTCAAAACATCTGTACCAGGAACCATAACACCAATAAGCAGCGAGAGTAACGCACGGCGAGATGACGTGTCCACCCAGCCCAGGTGCGCGGGGCCGGACGAGAGCCACACGCAGTGAGATGACGTGTCCACCCAGCCCAGGTGCACGAGGCCGGATGAGAGCAACGCACAGCGAGATGACGTGTCCACCCAGCCCAGGTGCGCGGGGCCAGACGAGAGCCACACGCAGTGAGATGACGTGTCCACCCAGCCCAGGTGCACGAGGCCGGATGAGAGCAACGCACAGTGAGATGACGTGTCCACCCAGCCCAGGTGCGCGGGGCCGGACGAGAGTCACACGCAGCGAGATGACGTGTGCACCCAGCCCAGGTGCACGAGTTTGGGAGGAGGCAGCCATGAGCCTGTGTGGACGGGCGGCGGGCCCACGTGGCTGAACTCCGGTGCGTGCAGTGCAGAGCAGCTCCCGGGAAATCCCACACACCACCAAGAACAAGAGCGCCCCAAAGCCTTTGCAGGTGCTTTCTTAGGGGGAAAAAGCGAGTGGATGTTAAAAGTGTGCAAAATGCATCATGTGCAAATGCAAGATGCCGCTAGCTTTCAAGCTCAGCTAACGACCATCTTCCCACCTACAGGAATGTTCGTGGGACATTAAAAAGGCATGTGGGATGCAGACCAAATCTGGTTTTCAGCACAGCTCTGCACACTCCCAGAGGCCTGGCAGCGCTGAACTCAGCCCGCTAAACGCGGTTTCAGTTTACCCCACAATCGTAGGACCCGCAAGATGCCCCCCTCTTCCAACCTGCACTGATGCACGAGGACGCAGGAGCCCAGAGCGTGGGTGATGCGTCCAGGGATGGACACACAGTGCTCGGCGGCAGCGCTGAGACAGGGACGCAGATCCGCCTCCCACCAGGCTCTGTGAGCCTCTAGCAGCACATCGGGGAGACGAGGAGCTTCCCAATGGCGAAAGGGAAAATGTCCCACTGAACACGGTCCTTGAAAGATCAAGAGTCAAGCGGATTTCACACAGATTTGGAACTCAAGATTTTTTTAAAACACATATCTTGTATTTCTTCATTGAAAAATACAGCATGTTCATTGCAAAAATAATTGGAAAATGTAAATATACAGAGGAGAAAAATCACAGAGGTAATTGTTGGTAGTGCTTTGATGTATTTTATTTCAGTCGCGTGTGTGTGTTAATGTGTGTCAATTTGGCTAGGCCAAAGTGCCCAGATGTTTGGTCAACATCAGTCTGGAAGTCTCAAAGGCTTTTTTTAGATGTGATTAATATTTAAACTGGTAGACTTTGAGTAAAGGGGATGACCGTCCATCATGTGGGTGGGCCTCATCCAATCAGTAGAAGGCCTTAAAGAGAAAGACGGAAGTCCCCCCAGGAGGAGAGAACTCGGCCCCCCACGGCCTTTGGTCCTGAACCGAAGCACCAGCTCCTCCCTGGGTCTCTAGCCCGCCCCGCACATCTGACACGTGCCAGTCGCACTACCGCCATGAGCCAACCCCCTAAAATAAACGTCTCACACACACTTACATGCGTATCCGCGTCTATTTCACTATGACACACACACACATTCTGCTGATTGTTTCTTCAGAAAATGGAGAAAATCAGTCTAATCCACACAGACACACATGTTAAATAAAAGCCGGATTTTGCCTTCACATTGAAGTACAGTCGCTTTATTCACTGGGGAGTAAGATAGGCCTGTTGTTCGCGGCCCCCCAGCCTGCTCCTTTCCAGAGCCGCACACTCGACGGGGCGGATGTGCCAGCTGTTGGCCGCGGGCTGGCCGATTTTTCAGATGAGTCCGCTCTCCTACTCTTGTCCAACGTTCCTTACAAACTCCCTGCCAAAGCTGACAGACGGACAGCCACCCGCCGCGCAGCACGAATCAGCCTCTGTCAAGGCCTCTGGCCTCCCTGACGCCTCAGGCCCAGGGCTCCCTGCCCCTCACCTGGAGGGCCTCTGGGGACGCTGAGGAGACCAGGCCCTCCTGCTGGGACCCAGGCTCCCCTCGTGAGGCCCCTCAGGCCCACAGCCTGACGCGGCTGCGCAGGTAAGCGGGTGCGCGCCCCGACAGCCGTCCACACCTGGGCTGCTCCCTCACCGATAATGTAATTATCAGGAGAGTCATACTCCTGCACACACAGCATTTTCAACCATTTATCACAATGTTGATCTTTATTTTAAATATAAATCAGGCAATCATTTATGTCTTTTATGTTCTTTGTATTTATTCAAGAATATTTAACTGTAGACAAAAGGTGACTTATTCATTATTCATCCTGAACAAGGCAAGTATGGTAATTTGAAAAGGCTGACATTTGAGCTTTTTGCCAACACTAGCAAAATTATATCCTTCCCATTGTAAATCAATGAAGTAGAATCATCGTGCACAAAGGAATTAAATTGCCTTGTCACTTTAATAAGGCCACCTTATATACAACCTTCAACCAATGCCATTGTGCGGAGAATGGCTCATCCCCGTCCTCGGCCGCCTCAGATCTCAGCTGGCTTTCCAATTACACGGCCTCCTCTGCGTCCTTCTCTTTGCTGAGAGACAGTGTCAGAATGTCACAGGCCCAACTTGCTATCAGTGACAAGCACGCACGGCAGCAAACCGGCACCCCAGCTACAGCCTTGCTTCTGGCGTTTTGTAAACTGTCGGGTCTTCGTCTGCTCGGACCCTCCCCCCATCGTGTCTCTCAGGGCTCGAGCCCACCCCCACACACACTCAGGCGTGCACACACGGTCACACGTGTGCGTGCACTCACACACGCCTTCATTCTACTCACTCACTTTTGCTTTCATTGAGAAAGCTCGTATTTTCCGGGCAGGACACATCTTTGTAACAACATAGGACAACCTTTCCAATTTAAGTATCTTTTGGAGATGTCAAGGCAGGAAAAGGTCGGGCCGGAACAAAGCAAAAAACACACTGAAGAAAGGGCTTGACAGCAGCCCAGAAACCAGCTCCCACTGGATCAGCAGAGGACGTGCGCTACAAGGACGGACGGACGGACCCGAAGGCGCGGACGGCACATCGAGGCGTCGGCGCAGTTTAGAAGATGAAAAGCAGACAGACAGCGGCAACTGACGTAGGAATAGGTACTGGTGAGATCGGAGCGCTACCGTGGACGAGGTGACACGCGCTGGCTGAGCCGCCCCTGGGGCCGCCAGAAGGCTCAGGAACTGGACACACCCAGGTCTCCCAAGGAAGGGGTGGGGGTGGGGTGTGGAGGGCAAGGGTTTGTCGAAGTTCTGAGACCCAGTGAGACCCCCAGGCCCCTTCCCGTAGCCCCACAGCCTGGGAACGGAGCCCATCCACTCCCGGAAGGCAGGAAGTTCTGTCTCTGAGGAGAACGGTAAACTCTAGGATGAGGGACTGGAGGCGTGGCTGGGCACTAAGGGGAGAGGCCACCCTGCACACAGAGCCTGGGGAAAGGTCTTCCCACCTGTGACATGCCAGCGTCCTTCCCATCAGCTCTCAGAGCACCAGCGGCCAAGCTTGGGCACCATCGATAGGTAGGGGAGTTGGGAAAATGTACACGACAGCGAGAAGACTGCCGTCTTAGGCATCCCCAACAAACGGCCAGGTCCCCAGCCAACCACCTAGCATCCAACAGTCCTCCTCCATGAAAACAGAGCGCCCTGGCACATGTCCAGGGTCAAGGCTGTCCAGGTGCTGCAGGGAAGTACCCAGCAGGAAATCCGGGGGGAAGGAGAGGAAAAGCAGCTGGCTGAGAAAGCAGCAGAGGAAACTCCCCTAGGAAGTTAATGTGGCCGACAACGTAACAGATGCTGGCTTTGGGAACAAGAGGAGGGCGCCACGGAAGACACGTCCTTCATTCAGAAACACAAAGTAGGAGACTGCTTCCAACTCGGCTGCTGGGACAGAGGTAGAGAAAATCATCCAGATAATGGAAACAAAGGGCGTGGAAATCCAGAGAGAAGAATTTCAAGGATTAATGCGGAAATTTGAATACCTATTTCCAGTGGGATTTCAGAGGTCATCTCTTGTCCCAGAGAGCTGTGGCCCTGGGTCCCCTCCTGCTCACTGGCTTCCCTGTCCCAGGCCAGAGCGAGGCTGGGGACCCCCATGTGGTGAGCCCAGGCAGCTACATTCCCCCTCGGGGCCTTGACTGTGTCAGTGCGAGGCCGGCGTCGCAGTGCAGCCCTCATTCCCCCCGGAGGGGCAGCCGCGCATCTGTGAAGAAAAGCTGACCCTGGGAGCAGTGGAGGGCACACAACAGTCTCCTCTGAGAGGAGCAATTTCACCTGGGGACCAGCCAGGTGTGGGGTAGGGGTCAAGTCACATCTGCTGGTGAGATGAGCTTGCTCAGGGGCACAAAATGACTTGTCCACGTGACCCGGGGGGCCACCTGTAAAGAACTGGATTCAAACCCAGGTCTGCTGGACTCCAAGCCTAAACTCTGTCTTTCCTGCAGCTTTGAGATGCCTGCTGGCTCTGCGGTGCCTGCCCCTCCCCCAGCCCCCCTGCCGCCCCACCCCAGCCCAGGGGCGTGAGGTTTGCTTCTTGATGGGGGCACACGTCCTCTGACTCTGGCATGATGGTTTCACTACTGGAAAGAGGCAGGAGGCCCTGGGAGCCTCCCCACTGGCCAGTGCCCCCCATTCCTTCCACTCAGTAAGTCCTCATTGAGGTGATGCCTACCGCGTGCCAGGGGCCAGCTGCACACACACACCCGCCTCTGCACCAGCTGCTGAAAGTTCTCCGCACAAAAAGGACATGAAGCAGAGAGCTGTGAGCAGCACCCAACCAGAAGCAGACAGTAGGAAACACACGTTCCTTTTTTAAAATTTCAAAAACTTCACATCAAGAATCCAAAAGCTGAAAATGAAACAAAAAGAATATCAAAATATGTGAATGAGAATTTGCTGAATTTGGGGAAGAAACTGAAGAAAAGAAGTAAAAATTAAACTCTTAGGTGCCCAAGAGAGAACATATGCAACCGAGTACGTGACAGGGACACAGGACAGGAGCAGAAACAGCCAAGAGAATGGGGATAACACAGGAAGTTGTGAAAGGATCAAAGGGAAAACCACACACACAGAAGGTGGACAGAGAAGGTCCAATATGCAGCTAATCGGAGTTCCAAAAGGAAAAACCACGTAACACTGAGAAGCAGCTAACATTGCTAAAGTAGAACCCAATAAAACCATAAAGAAGGCAATTCTGTGGAAATACACGAAAACTTGAATCTGTATATTAAAAGGGCCCGTGGGTAGCTGATAAAATTGACCTGAAATGATCAAAACCAGAACCGATCCCAATAAAGTGATTAGAGGTGTTTTTTAAATCCTTTGTTCCTCCAGGTAAGCAGAAGAGGTGACTCCCCCAGGGAAGAACACGGAACATGAATCAGCATCTGACGACCAGAGAGCAACACGCAAACACAGCAGGAGATTCACAGTTGTTTTAAAAAATTCAAGGAAAGAACACGGGAGTCAAAGATTTTATGCTCCTTCAAGTTGTCCTTCAAGACTCAGGCTACGGAAAAGCAGTTGTGAGCATTCACAAGGCCACGAAATACTGTGCCCCATGCTCCTCTGAGGAGTCTACTGAGGACAAACTTCTTCCAAGCAAGTGTTGACCAAAGAAAGTATTGACCAAAAGGACTGATTGGGAACACTGAAAATATTTAAGCGTCGATCTAAAACCGACACCGGGGTGGGAACGGGAATAGAAGAAGAGTACATAAATGTTTGATGTCTTGCAAAGTAGAAACAAGACAACAGCAAAAAATAAAAAGCATGGGAAAAATAAGCAAATAAAAACAGCCACATGGGTGACAGACGGGAGTCAGCAGATGTCACCTGCAGCCAATAAAAATCAGGGTCCAGGTGAGAGGAAAAGGATTACAGGTGTTATAAAAGGCGTGAGTGTGAACGTAACCACTAATACAGACACACGCTTCCTAATGACCAAAAAAAGGACAAAATGTGAAAAAAGAAGGAAATAGAATACACTATAATACACCCTGTAAATACAACATTAATAATATAATGTGGTTGAGATCAAACATCACCCTGAAAACTCAGGATCTTCAAATGCGTTCACAAGGTAGAGCCCAAGCGACGCTACGTCCAAGAGACGCACGCAGAACGCAGAGCTTCGTGGCGCTGAGCGGGCCAACGGGTCCCAGCAAGCGCAACCACAGGAAAGCAGGAGTCCAAACGGTCGGCACAAGATTCAAGCACAGAAAGAGCATGTAAAGAGACAAAGCCCCCTTTTGATGCCTAACACAACAATTCATAATGAAGACGTACTGTTACGGACGACTGCGTAACAAGTCACAGGAACGACCACGATGTGCGGCCGCGGAAAGAGAGACCCACTAAACCGCAGGAGAGAGGAGTTACTTCACGGAGGTAACAGCTCCTCTCCGTCCAGGAAAGGGCAAAAGGACAAAACAACAGAAAGGAAATGGAATCATCAATAAACTAGATACTACGATAAATTATTACACTTTGCCTCTGAAAATAGACAACATGGTCCTTCTCAAATGTCCATGTTCATTCACAGAAATTTACCGCTTATTAGTCACAAATAAAATTCTAATACTAAAATACAAACATACATCTCCAATAGAAATTCAAAAACGTTAGAAATTAATACCGACTCAAAATACCGAGAGGTCTTTTCTTTTGGAAATCAAAAAAAAACTGTAATAAACAATTGACTGAAATGTACAAATAAAAATTGCAGAATTACCAAAATAAGTGTGATAAAAACACTACATATCAAAATCCATGGGATACGATTAAGACAGTGGTCAGGGGAAATTTTATAACTTTAAATAATTACACCAACAGAGTTAATTTTTTAAAAAGTTAAGTTCCAGACTCAAAAGGTTGGAAAAATAACGATAAAATATACAAAGAGATAAAATATACAAAGCAGAAAGAATAAAATAATAAGTCTAAAAGCAAATGTGATACAGAACAGAAGCTAAATATTTAGTATTTATTAAATACCACTAGATGGAACTACAATGGACTATAATAGAAAGTAAATAGAACTATTAAATAAATCAGAATGCTATTTCTTTTAAAAGAAATGAACAGACAGTTCTATAATTTGCCTAACCAGGAAAATAAAGAAAAGAAGTGACAAGAGAGAAATAACCATGAAACAAATGAACATAAAAGACTCATAAGAACTATTTTGTATGAGTCTATGCAAATTCATTTTAAAACCTAGATGAAATGAATGATTCCCTAAGAAAATACAACTTGCTACACTTGACCCAAATAAAGATGGAAAGCTTGAACAGACCCTACTTCCACAGACAAAATACATGAAGCTATCAAAGAACCATCTGGAGGAAAAGAAAAAGACCTGGGTAGTTTCACAGGGAATGTACTTGGCAGATACAAGACGACTCAGCACTATGGAACTGTCCCAGAGCACAGAAAGGAAACTCCCGAATTCTTTCCTGGAGCAAGTAGAACATCGACATTAAAAGCAATGAAGAGAGCACCAAAAGGAAAGCTATACAACCACATTTCTTATAAATACCAATGCAAAAAATCCTAAATAAAAGATGAGCACACAGAATCCACAACATATTAAAAAACAGTGTCCACATAGAACTGATTCTGAGAACGCGAGGCTGGATCAATGTTAGAAAATCCGTTACTATAATTTGCCATCCTAATAAAAGTAAAGATTACATGGTTTTCTCCATAACCCACACACACAAAAAAACCTGATAAAAAATATGCAGTAAGAATTCACGCACACTTCTCTAAACACACACACACGTATGTGTATCTATATCCATACCTACACACACACGCACACGTATGTGCATACTAGGTATGCATGTAGATACATACGTGTGCGTACATAGTCAGCCCTTATGTCATCATCTGTCTTCATAGAAGATGGTAGATGGGGCGCCTGGGTGGCTCAGCGGTTAAGCGTCTGCCTTCGGCTCAGGGCGTGATCCCAGCGTTATGGGATCGAGCCCCACGTCAGGCTCCTCCGCTGGGAGGCTGCTTCTTCCTCTCCCACTCCCCCTGCTTGTGTTCCCTCTCTTGCTGGCTGTCTCTATCTCTGTCGAATAAATAAATAAAATCTTTAAGAAGGGAAGGAAGGGAAAGAAGGGAGGAAGGAAGAGAGAGAGGGAGAGGGAGAAAGAATGAAAGAAAGGAAGGAAGGAAGAAAGAAAGGAAGGAAGGAAGGAAGATGGATGGTAGATTACTTCCCACTAAGGTCAGAAACAAGGCAAGAATAGCCACTAACTGCATCACGATTTAACAATCGATTAGAAATATAATAAATACAATTAGATAAGGAAAAGGAATTCCAGGATTAGAAATCTGGAAAGAAATAGAACTTCATTTGCAGATGATGTAATAATTTGCTATCCCAATAAAAGGCACAGCAAGGAAGCTCAATACCAAAAATAACAAAAGGATTCAAGAAAATAGAATGTAAACCAAATCCATAAAACTCCACAGTGAGTGTGTTGCGTGTGCATGTGTGTGCACCCCAGACAATGAACAAGAGAAGAAAGGAGAAAACACACTATTACAAAAGCAACAAAAAGGATCAAGTACCTAGGAATTAACTTATCGGAAAAAATGCAAAACCCATATGAAAATAATTTCAAGCCACCTTTAAAAACACAAAAGCGACTTCAGCAAATGTAAAAACATCCCTTGTTCTTGGATGGGATAACTCAGTATTATAAACACATCAGTCGTCCTAGACACAGTATATAAATTTAACAAAATTGAAATAAAACTCCCAGTAAGTTGTTATTCCGGACTTACACAAATTGACTCTAAAGTTTAAGTGAAAAATAAAGCATACAATAATAGAAAAACTCTAAAAGAAGAGCAAGGAGGGGTATCAGTCCTCCAAGATGTTATAACACACCCCAAAGCCTCGATAATTACAACTATGGTTTGGTCAACAGACGGGCCAGTGGAAAGGTGCAGGCATAGACTCACACGTACGTGGGGGGACACAGCACAGGAGAAGCAGCGTCTCCACTTGCTGGGCAAGACAAACTCTGTCGTAACGAAGGATGCCTGCATCGTTGGTCGGCCACGTGAAAGGAGGCAGAAATCCGTCCCCACCTCACATCATATGCCAGAATAAAGACCAAATGGATCGGTGATTGAAATGGAAAACATCTAGAAAAAAACATGCGTGAATTCTTTTATAATCTGGACATGAAGGATGAGAAGAAAGCTTTTTAAACTATAACAACTGATATGCAACATAAGCATAGTTGGATTAATTTCGTTATAAAAACCTCTTAAGATTCTGAAAAACACCATAAGCCAAATCAAATAGGGAAAGACAAACTGGTAGAAGTCTACACAACCTCTCTCACAGACAAAGGGCTCATCTCCCCCACCTACAAAACGATCTCAAAAATAGAGGAAAGGAAAGGTCAAAAATTCAATGGGAAAATGAACAAAATACATAAACAGTCCACAAAAAACTACACAAATGCCCTTAACGTATGAAAAGATGTCCACCTTCACTCATAAATACAGACGAAATCCCAGATACGCTGGGGTACCAGACCTGACTCATCACAGGGACAGAAATTCAGAAGTGTGGGCACATGCCCTGGGGGACAGCAGGCCCTCGTGCACACCGCCAGTGCAACGCCAGCCGTCGCCCACCTGTGGTGAAGCCAGAGACCGTGCCTGCAGGCTTTCCCCCAGAGAACCCCCCTTCAGGAACCGGCCCTGACAAACACCGTCACCAACACACAAGGCTATTCGTTGGGACGTTATTTCTAATCGCGATGTCTCATGACACAGGTGCCATCTGGACGGCCACCTGACGTATTACGCGGCTACCAACAGGGAAACGGTATCAACTCATACAGGGTGCGCTCCAGGATGTATTTCAAGTTAAAAAAAAAAAGAAAATACAAAAAAAGTATATATGGTATACCACCCTTTGTATAAAAAAGAAGATTCAAGGGTGCCTGGGTGTCTCAGTCCACGTGAAGTGTCTGCCTTTGGCTCAGGTCGTGATCTCAGGGTTTTGGGATCAAGTCCCACGTCGGGCTCCCTGCTCAGCGGGGAGTCTGCTTCTGCCTCTCACTCTGCCCCTCCTTCCTGCTCTCAATCTCTCTCTCTCTCAAATAAATAAATAAAATCTTTGAAAAAAATTAAAAATAAGAACGTTCACTAAGAACCGAACTGCTGACTATTCACACTATGTACAATGTAATCTCAGGACAAAAATCATCACAAGGAAGTCCTGAGTTTTTCTTCAGTTTGTTTTTGGCAGTGGGCTTGGTGCAGCGATTCTGAAATGAGTTTGTGCCCGCTGTGGCGTAGAGCCCAGAGCTGACCCCCTGACGCTTCGGGAAACCCGGAGTCTCACCATAAGAGAGGGAAACACAAACGTGGACAACCCTGTGCCGTTGGGCCTGGGTGGGAGTGTAAGTGTGAACATATCACTCTCAGTTCTGTGCACTCCACAGGCCGGGGACGACGATATCCCAGCAGCAGTGTGCACCCGCCCCCCAGCTCTCTGTCCGTAAGGCACTCTCCTCATGGACAGGAACCAAGGCTTCTGAGGAAATAGGTCATTCCAGGCGGCAGGCAGAGAAAGAACCAAGGGAGCTCGGCCCGTCTGTTATGTCAGAAGGCAGAGAGGGACTTACAGACAAGTGAACTGTGCCGAAAAGATTCCAGGAGCCGACGAGAGCCTCCTGGGACCCAGACATGGAAAAAGTCCGATCACCAAAAAGAATAACCGTGGTACAAGATTAGACTACATTGAGTTAAAAGCAATTATTGAACGCACAGTGCCTTGTTTTTTAAAGGCTAGAGAAATTCTCCACAAAAGAAAGTTACGAAATGTGGCAGGTGCAGCCGAATTAGAGTGCCCCGTTCTGCAGGCGCACTTGATAAAGAGTACTGGGGAACGGAGAGTCGTGAGGCTTCGGCCGGTCATCCCACGGGTTTCCTCCCGACTCCCCAGATGACAAAGTGATCGCACTGGAGAAATCTGGTCACCTTTGGCACGTGATCAAACCTGAGGAATCCTTAGTCTCCCGCTGCGGTGAAGCAGGGACACCCTGTGTCCGTCCCCTCTGCAGCAGCCTCACCGAAACGTGCCCCCTGAATCCACCCACGAGGCAAAACTAGACAATCCGTCCTGTGGACATCACGTAAGACAACTCGCCTGGACTCCATGGTGCTGATATCTCGAACCAAAAAAAAAAAAAAAAAAAAAGCAGTGAAGACTGTGCTGGATTAAGAGAAATTAGAGGGACATTACAAACAACGGCACTGTGTGATCTTTAATTGTACCCAGATTGAAAAGAATACGTACAGGACATCTGGGGGCAACTGGGTAAAGGGAGAGCTGGAGCCGTGGTTTCTGGGGGCTGACAGCAGCTCTGGGAGGCCGAATACCGCAGTTCCGAGGACGTCCTGACGGACTTTGAAGGGTCTCAGCAGCGCATGTGCTCCTGCACATTCTCCGTTGTAAACGACATAGGGTGACTTGTACGTTGGACAGTGCTTATGTGTGAATAAGTCTTAAGAAAGCAGCAGCACGGGCACAGAGGAGCAACTTCTCGCACCGTCTGGACGGAAGTCAGCTGGAGAGCGAGGCTCCCTGGCGCCTCGGCTTCCTCCCCGCAGAACGCAAGGGGTGCAGTTGCCGGGACCCAGAGCACAGTGCTCGCGGGTTTTGTGCTATAAAGTACTAATGAAGTACTTTATACAAATCTGAGGTTATGGGGCACCTGGGGGGCTCAGTGGGTGAAGCCTTCGGCCTCAGGTCATGATCCCGGGGCTCAGTGGTTGAGCCTTTGGCCTCAGGTCATGATCCCGGGGTCCTGGGATCGAGTCCCGCGTCGGGCTCCCTGCTCAGCGGGGAGTCTGCTTCTCCCTCTGCCTGCTGCTCCCCCTGCTTGTGCTCACGCTCTCTGACAAATAAATAAATAAAATCTTTAAAAAAAAATCTTGAGGTTAAGTGGAAAACAACAACAACAACGTGTCCCATCGTGTGACCCACAACAGGCTGTTACAACACCCAAGCGAGCAGGTCCATGCGCCCTGCCTGGCGGGCCCCTCCGTGGACGTCGGCAGGTGCCCCTGGCAGTCACCCGCCCGCAGGAGAGCCCACCCGTCCACTGCAGGTGCCTCTCGCCATCCCAGCCCACACGGGGAGCAGGGAGACGCCAGAATGTCCCCATCAGGAGCCAGTGACCAGAAGAAACATGTTCTCAGATTATGGGCACACGCACACACACTGAGTTTAACACTCGTGCACGCCCGTGCTTACTCCTGTTTTGAGAGTTTCCTGAAATTACACGACTGAAAACATGCACACACGAAAAAACATGACAACGTTCTTAGTGCTGCTTACAAGGCCGGTTTTAGTTGGAAGTGTTAATACCGAATGACCTTTTTCTGAAGGGTATTTTAAGGAGACAAAGCAATTTTCCATAATATGGTTGCCATAGCGATTGGCCCTTAAAAAGGCTGGAAGAGAAATGATGCGCGTCTGTAATCACCAGGCACTGCAACAACTAACAGTCTGGTAAAGCAACAGTCGGGGATTAATTTGAAGCAGAATAGATAAGCGGGTTTTAAAAAACTCAACAAAGAAGGAGAAGAGGACGGAGGATTCTGTGGCTGCACCGGGGGGGCCGCGGTGACACCGACCCTGCTCGGGAGGATGGGGGCTGCCTGGGAAGGGCTCGTCGTGCAGAGCCTGCGGGTGCCCCGAGGGGCTGGGGGCAGCGGCCTCCCCACCGGCCTCCCAGGGAACGGGGCCAGTACTCCAGGGACAGTCTGCTGAGCCCAAGGCTGGGGCAGGGAAGGCACCAGATGACACGGAAAATCGCATTGGGTCAGAGAGCAGGGAGGTCCTCGAAGGAGGATGGTGATGTGCAGAGACGTGGGAGCCCGCTTGCAGGGGCTTCCCCGGCCGAACTGGAGAGAATCGAAACACCAAGTAAACACTGGTAGCAACAGAGCACAGCGCATGAAACCACTGGGTCGCGAGCCCACACAGACGTGCGTGAATGAAGAGGAGGTTTACGGAGGCACCGACACACATGATAGCAATGAAGAAGGAGAAAAAAGGGGTGTCCAGTGGATAAGCCTGGGAGATGCCGCCTTAGCCAAGCCATTAAAATGGCCCCCACAGCAACAGGCCACTTAACGTGACACCCGATACACGTGAGGACTAGACCCAGCGCCCCTCCCTCGATGTTCACTCCAAGATGCACAGCCTGAATCATTCATGACGACACAGCAGGCAGACCCCAAAAAGCAACATTCTACTAAGCAACTGCCCGGTAATCTTCCAAAGTGCCTGTTCCATGATAGCCCAGGGAAGCCTGAGAATGTTCCAGACTGAAGGAGGCGAAAGGGACCTGACAGCTAGAGAGAAGATGAGCCGAACCAGATCCTTTGGATACAAACGGCATGGGTGGGAGAACTGGCAAAATTCGAGTGGGGTCTCGGGACTCAATGGTAAAGTTGCTATTAGTTTCCTGACACTGAGAGTTGGACTACGATTACGTAAGAGAATATCTTTGTTCCTTGGAAATGCACGTTAGAATATGCGAGAGAAGGGCATTATGGCGCAATTTATTCTGAAATGGGGGAAAGACTTCTGTACTATAACTTGCAACTGTCCTGTAAGTTTGACAGTGTTCAAAAAATAGGTTTAAAAAAGAAGGCAAATGGGGGCGCCTGGGTGGCTCAGTGGGTTAAACACCTGACCTTCCGTTTGGGCTCAGGTCATGATCTCAGGGTCATGGGATTGAGCTCCACGTTGGGCTTGGCGCTCAGCAGGGAGTCCGCTTGGGATTCTTTCTCTCCCTCTGCCCCTCCCCCCACTCACACTCTTTCTCTCTCTCTCTCTCAAATAAATAACAAAAATAAAAAGAGGGCAAATTACTAATATTAGAAGTGAAAGCTGGGACATCACCACAGATTCCATGGACATCAGAAGGATAATAACAAAAAACCATGAACAGCTTTATGCCCACAAACTTGATAAAATGGATGAAAAGGACCAATTCCTGGAGAGGGACAATTTGCCAGAACTCACACAAGAAGAAACAGACACCAACTTACCCAAACAGAAGGAACCAGACCCAGACGGGCTCACTGAATTGAGGAAGAAATTGTACTAATTTTCTACAATCTCCTTCACGGGACGGAGGCAGGGGGCAGCCGCTGTCCATCTCCTGCTGGCCACGGGCAGGGCTTTGCAAAGCAAAACCAGGTGTTTGGGTGAGAAAATGCACGACCACAGGGGGGAGGGTTTTCTCCCTTTTTGGAATTAAGAGCCAGTTTATCCAGAAATGGAAGTCAGCACCTCACTGCACCCACAAGACAGATCTGTGGCCCTGGGCGAAATCCCACCCTCCACACGACCTCAGGACGAGTCTTGTCAGTTGGAGCCGCAGGACTGGACACGATGGGCCGCACACGTTTAGTGGTGAAATGGGCCGCAGCCGCTGGGGGCAAGCTTCACGGTGCCACCAGGGAGACCCTGCACTGAGGGAAGCCAGCACCGCGGCCGTGTTCTTGGCCTTGTCACAACCAGTCACCTCCACTTCACACTTGGCCCCAGGTTCCCGCCTCTCCTCTTCAAGCTGACCCCTCACCTCCCCCATCTCCACCTGTGTCCTCATGTCTCTCCTCAGCTGATTTTCCAAGGTCCTCTGACTAGAACTCCCCTGTCTCTAGACACCGTGACCCTTCTCCCCTCTCCTATTGGCCCAGTCGATGGGCTGAACTACAGCCCTGCTTAATCTGGTCTTGAAGGACAAGAGGAAAGCTGCAACCGCACTGCTCGCTTTCTCCCTTTGGCTTCTTGAGCCCGGGCCTGGGGCGCGGCCCCGCAGGCCTCCGCCCTGCGCTCCTGACTTTCCGTGGCCCGGCCAGCAGTGGCCTGCGGGCACGGATCACAAACCCACTGACTGAGCCCGTGCGTGTGTGCCCAACAGGCCCTGGCGGACGCTGGTGCAGCTGGAATGACCACACTTGGGATCCGCCGTCCTAGACAGAGACTCACAGCAGCCCCCCTGCCCTCAGCCCGCCAGCGGCACTGTCCTCACTTTCTGGTGTGGCCACAACAAACCGCCACAGCCCTGGGGGCGCACACCACAGACGGGGTAGTTCTGCAGGTCGGGGCCCCAACGCGGGCCTCACGCGGCTACGGTGAAGGTTCTGGGGAGATTCTGCTCCCCTTTATCCCACTCCCAGCAGCTGCGCCGCGCTCACAGTCCCTCATCCACCTGTAAGGCCACTGGCGCCCCCTCCTGAGCCTTCCCACCACCGGGAAGACCGCCGCCGGGAGAGCCTGCTTCTCAGGACCCAGCTGGCGGTCTGGGACAGTGTCCCCACCTCGAGGACCCCGAGGGCATGGCGTCTGCGAAGTGACTCACGCATTCACAGGTTCCGGGCATCAGGATGCAGACATCTCCGGGGCTGTTCTTCCACCTCTTGCCGGTCCTCTCTCACTGCTGACGACGGGGCTTTGTCCGAAGATTCTAGCGGTTTCCCTGCCAGCCGCGTGTACCTGGGTGTGCACTGTGTTTCACCATCTCACCTGGCACTTGTCACGTGCAGGGAAGCTGGTTCCTGGTTCATCCGAAAGGACGGAATGCCAGAGGAAAGGCTGCTCTCTACCTCCGTCCCACCTCACCCCCACCTGCACCACCTACGAGGCCCCAAACGTCCAAGGCCACGGTTCCACACTGAGCATCCCCGGGACCCTCCCCGGTCCCAGGCCTCAGCCAACTGCTCTGGAGTCTCTCCCTGTTTGCAGAGACACCCACAGACATGAAGATGTGAAAATGCTCATTCTACGCCTAGCCGCTCTCCAGAAACAACGCCCCTGAGAGGCCAACCAGCCCACCCAGCAGAGCGACTCTGGGTGAACTTTATTCTAAGCACCTACACTTAACCTCTAAAATCGCTCTGGGAAGGCAAGAGGTCGAGGTTCATTTTTAAAATCTATTTGCTTGCAACCTAGAAAGAAGCACCACGAGGGGAACTCATGGCAGGGAAGGGAGAGCTGTGAGCCACAGAAGACGCCGGCTTTACTTTTCTTCTCTGTGAAGCATCAACAGTGGCCTCTGTGCGGGTGCGACCCGGGAAGTGCCACGTCCCCATGGGTGACACACCAACACACTCACACACACGGAACGGGGGACGTGCCGAACTGTCCCAGGCACTTAAACACGGGATCCAAATTAGGACTTATCAGCAAGTTCATTATCTAAAAATAAATCCGCTTTTCTTTGCTTCGTCAAAAGATCAGATTATAGTGTATGCCACCGACTTTCAGAATACAGTGTTTTTATTCTCAGACAAGGGAGGACAATGAGAATTCTTACATAATCTGTCAGGTAGCACACAGGCCGATCGCGGAGGCTTTGTGCCTCCGCCGCCAGGGCTGTCTCGTGGCGTGCCCGCAGCAGACGCACAACAGGCTTTGGCCTAAGCGCAAAGGCGTTCTGCAATGCAGTGTGGGGAGGAGAAAACGCTGCCGACGTTTCAGGCGGGGCGCTCTTAGCCCCCCGAGGTCAGATGGGCCGCCCCCACCTTCTGCACGACCCGGCGGGGTCTCTTCATCCTTCTGGGCATTGACGAGGCCGAGATGAGCATTCCCAGGCCTGTCCCCTCACAGGATGAGGAGGGTAAAGAGAACGCGGGTTCTCGTCTCTCCCAGTGCTGGCAGCCAGCCGTGCGGCCCCGGGGGCAGATCGCTGCCGTGACGAAGGGGACACAGGGGAGTTTAGCCAGTTTCCACAAGACTGCTTTCACTCCACGTGCCAGCCTCAAGTCCGGGGCCCCCAGGCCACCCACACTTCAGACCAGCTGCCTGCAAAGTCGGGGGTCTTCACGACCACCCCTGTGTTCCACACCTTGCTAGAACAACTCACAGAACTCAGGGAAGGACTATACTTAGCTATTAAAGTTTTATTATAACAAAAGTGTGCAAATCAGAAGCAGCCAAAGGAGGAGAAGCACAGGATGAGGTGGAGGGTCCCTCAGGATGCACCACCCTCCCAACACTCCAGGTGGGCCAGCACCCAGGGGCGCTCAGCCCAGCCCAGGGTCCCGCGTCGAGCGGGGCTTCATTATACAGACACGACTGACTTATTGCCCGTGCGGTCGAACGCGATCTCCAGCCCTCTTCCCTCCAAGAGGGTGGGCTGAGGTCCCACGGTCAGCGTCTGCTGCAGCCGACTCCACCCCGAGCCATCTGGTTAGCCTCAGCTGGGGGCCCGCCCTCAACCACACAGCCACGTGTAGCCCTCAAGAAACACCAAGGGACAGAGGTCAGCTCCCAGGCACCAGCGACTAAGACCAGACCTGTCCTTGGGCTAGGGCCGACTTCTTCATTACACTAGGGCGCACTGGCCGGGGTTCTCCAGAGAAACACAGCCCGTGGGAGATCGACTGATTCTGAAGAATTGGCTCAAGCAATCACAGAGGCTGACAGGTCCCCAGACTCCAGACGTGCCATCAGCAAGCTGGCGGAGAGGAGAGCCGAGGCTGTGAGTGCCAGTCTGAGGTCCGGCAGGCTGAACCCATCTTTCAGTTTGGGTCAAAGGCAGAAAAAAGCCAATGTCTCAGTTCAAAAGCACTCAGGCAGGAAGAATTCCCTCTTACTCACAGGACGACCAGCCTTGTTGTTCTGATGAGGCCCAAGACACTAGGGAGAGCCTCCTGCTTTACTCAGTCTGCTTGACTCAAATGTTAATCTCATCCAGAAACACCTTCCCAGACACACCCAGAATTACGCTCCGGTAAATATCTGAGCACCCTGTGGCCCAGCCAGGTCGACACCTAAAATGAACCATTATGGGACTAAAGACCAGTGTCTCCCACTGTCCTGAGGGACGGGCTGGCCTCACCATACTGTGCGTCAGAGAAGGAGTGAACAGGGTGTGCGGTCAAGTACTAACTGTGGTCACTCACTGTCGTGAGGACACAGGCAACATATTTCTATCTTCCTTTCTGGATTTTTCACGTCTTCTGTAATAGAATTTTTTAAGGAGGAGGTAAGAATGTAGGCAGCCATAGAGTCCCACAAACGGAGTCTATCCTTCTCAGTTTCGACTGGCTGATGCTCCTTCCCAACCCAGGTGTGGGTTAAACTGGCCACTCCACAAAGGGGAGGAGGGGCACCAGGCAGGAGGGTGTCCATCAGAGAAGGGGCTGGGCCGCCCCAGTGCCACGCGGCGAGTCTCCTGGCTGCCCGCTGCACCCGTGACTGCCCCGGACTGTGAGCAAGGCGGGGTGGGCTGCCCCTGGATTCCCCAGCCCCTTGCCTGCCTCCAGAGCCGCATGGTCCAACACGCAGCCCCTGACCACACTGGGCCTTGGAAACAGGGCCAGTCTGGCCCGAGACGCTCTCAAAGTGTAAAACACACAGAAATTCATAAAAGGGCATAGGAAGCATCTTGTTACTTGTGTTTCTATCCTGACCGTGTGTTAAGAGGATAACGTTTTGAATACATCGGGTTACACAGAATGTACTATTTTGCTTCATTTCATCTGTTTTACTTTTTCAAAACAATGCAAAATGGCCCGTGTGGCTCCTGCCCCTTCTGTTCATGGTGTGCGGATTTGCTCCCAGCCCATGGAAGCCATAACGAGCTCTTCCTGGGGGCACGGCTCCTCCTCCCCCCGGTCCCCAAACAACTCTGAGGCTGCCTGGAGTGGATGAACGTCGACCCACTGGCAGGTCTAACAAGGAAGCCCTTAGAGCAGCAACCAGGAGAGCCGCCCTCGGGACCCCCGGAGCCAGCAATGCCAGGCCTGCCCACTTGCCCACTGGGCTTGACCTGCTGCCCTGACCATCAGTGTTGAGCGGTCACCCCTTTAGGCACAGTACGTCTGATCAACTGGATTGTTTATATGTATACACGTATATGTGCCTACACACACGTACACGCGCACACATATGTACACACGCACATCCATATATGTACATCCACACATGTATGCACACATACATGCACATGTACCGATGTGTGCACGTGTGCATGTGCACGCCCACGTGTATGTGTGTACACTTGTACACGCGTGCACACGTCCATATGTGCATGCATACACGTGTGTACACACATACATGCACACACATACACACATGCACACATACACGTGTGGGTCATGTGCACACGCTCACACATACACGTGTATGCACGTGCACACATACATACGTGCACATCCATATATACGTGCACGCACACATGCACACACATGTACGCCCACATGCGTATATTTTAAGCCTGTGACGTATGGATGCATGAGCCACAGCTGCTCTGGAGAACACAAGTTTTCAAGGTAGAAGGCAGACATTCTCCAAGACCAAGGGGCTCCCTGGGCTGCATCCCCCCAGTTAGTGTGTGTGGCTGCCCTGGAACCTCTTGTGTGTTCTGTGAGGAAGCTGCGGCAGGTGGCCTGGGCCTCCCGGGAGCAGATGCCGTGCCTCTCCTCGCACGGCTCCATGCGGGGCAGGCCCCGAGCCCCCACGAGTCGGAGCAACAAGCCCGCCCCGTGCAGGTGCAGCCTGGGCCTCGAGCCGGCAAGGTGGCTTCGCCAGACTCCAGCAGCGGTCACGGGCGGTGCGGCTGGCCGCGGGGAGCTCCTCGTTAGCGTCCTCACACCCACAGGCGGGTCTGTCCGAAGATAGAAGGGCTGCATTGACTCGACCACGCGCACATGAAGCACTGAAAATACCTTTACTGTTTTCTCATTGTGCTCTTTCCGTCGCACACGCACGGCGGCTCGCCGGCTGGGCCCTTCGGGGGCGCGTCTGCCGATCTTTACTTCGGCTTTGCCGTGCCCTCAGTCCTCGGTCTCTTGCTCTTCCATGATCGTCAGGGAGGCTGGATTGAAGATCAAACAAAGAGTGGGCTTTCTGCATGGAATGTTCAGTGACCCCAAGGACATGTCATCAGCTCTGCGAACACATCTACGTGGCAATGATCTAGTCAAAGACAAGTTTGGTCAACGGTCTGTCTGCCCTGGCTCCCTGTCACCGAAGGAGAAGTGTCGCCACTTCTCGTGGCCTCACTCTGCTGCAAGCCCCCGAGAAGGGGGTGCACGTCCTGCCCTGTGGGAAAGTACCGTGGCTCAGACAGCTCGGCAGGGACAAGTGTCCAGACCCTACAAGATGTCTGCGTAGGCCTCTTCTCCCTGCCCCTCCTCTCCCCAGTTGCTCTGGTGAAACTGAGTCCTCGTGACTAACAGGGAACAAGAGGCCCGAGAGCACGTCCGCACAGACACCGCCTGAGGGAGAGGTGAGGGTTAGGGCGCTCCCTTCTCTAACCTGCACAGGTGCTCACCTGTGAAAGTGACAAGCAACTGCCAAAGCCCTTCCCTCCTGAGACAGTTAACAAATACACAAAAGCAGAGATGTCGCCGGGTCCGAAGCGGTTGCTCACACCCTTGCGGCCATGACAACCAGACTGCTGGGCCGTCACCATGGCAACCGGGTTCCCGCACCACCGCCAGGAAGCACCCGATCCGGTCTGCGGGTGCTGACTCGCCCAGCCCCGCGGCCACCCGCGCACCTGCCTGCCCTGCCAACCACGGGGCATGCCTGTCCCAGACGGGGTCTCTGGAGGAGCAAAGCTCGCCCTGTGCCGGGACCACCCGCTGTCTTACCGTCCTCCTCCCTGATGCTCTCACTCTTGCTCAACGGCTCCGTACTCGTGGGCTTGGCGGCCACTTCCTCGCCGGGTGGGGCCGTTTCCACTTTCTCACTGGACTTGGGAGACAGAGGTACGTCCGTGGGCACTTCCTTTTCTCTCCTGTTCTCTTGAACGACCCTGATGGGAAGAGAGAAATTGAAGGTGGACAACTCAACGGGCCGTCCAGTCCTCCCCCAGGACACCTCCCTAGAACAGGGGGACTCATGTTGGCCGTAGTCACGCCCACTTCAGCTTCCGATACACGCTCCACACACGCGGTCGGGCATGGCATCCAGATGCCCGAGGGCGAGAACAGGGCAGGGACGGGGTGAGTGTGCAGACTGGCCACTCAAGATGTCACCCGGCACGACTCAGAGCAGGGAAGTGGTTTTCTTTGCCGCTGGACAAAGTGACTTGAATAGTCTCTGTGGCTTCTACCTGTGACGTAAGGGGACTTGTGGCGGGGGCACCTCGGCCCTGAGCGGCAACGATGAATCCAGGCTCTGACCGTGGGCAGCTGCCAGCTGCCGTGGCCTTGTGTCCTCATCACCAAAACGAGTGGGGAGATTCGTGTCTGGAGCACGTCTACACTGTGACTCACAGCACAGAGCACCCTGCAGCACACCGGGCAGGGAGCCGCATGCCCCACTCGTGGACGGACGGGGGTGAGCAGGACGCAGACCGCATCGGTGCTCCTTAACTGCCGGGGGGCGTCATCAGGAGCTCTGGGGGAGCCGCCGGGCCCCTCCGGCCAGCAACAGCCCCCTCTCCTTACCACCCTGCACCCCGCACCATCCGCAGGTGCGCTAAGCAGAGGAACTGACCTGTAAATGATGGTGATGATGAAGGCCCCGGCAATGATCACGATCAAGGCAGAGAACACCTGCACGTAGACTGGAAAACAGCTCCTGTTACAAGTCAGTCCCCCCGCCCAGTCAGGTGGTGCCCTGCCCCCGCTGCCCACGGCCTCTCCTCCACCCCTCCCCCGGGGACAGTGCCGAGGGCGCTAAGCCCTCACGATACATGGGGCTCTATGTGGGCCACGCAGAGGACGGCCGGGGGCTGCCCGTGGGGACAGTGGTGCAGACAGCGCCCTCGTCTCTCCTCTAGAAAACCCCTTTGCTGCCCATGAGCTGGGCCCCCTGCCCCCACTCCCCAGAAACAGCTCCTCAGCATTTGGGTGAGTTGTCCCAAGACCGAATAGGAGGAGAACCCTTCTTGGCGACGGACACATTCCACTGGCTGAGCGTCTCTGTATTAACGAGGGGTTTCCACTGTCCCCACACTGCACGTCTTCTCTAGACTTGCCCCAACAGAAGGACCTGGGCCTTCACGGTGACTCTTGGGGGGCAGCCCCTATTCCCTGCTTCGGCTGCGGGAAAGTTCTGGGCCCCTTTCCACCCCGGGAAGCAGGAGTGGGAGCGGCCCAGCCTTCCCATGGGGGCCCTCCATCACAGGAGCGTCTCCCGTCCAGGCTGGGACTGACGTTTGGGGTGCACGGCTCCTGGGCTCAGGGCTCAGGCAGAGCAAGGGGCTGTGTCCCGGGGCCCCAGTGGCCAGGCAGCCCCCATGCGCGCGCTCAGTGGAAGCCCTATGACCAACACCCTCCCCATCAGGCGGAGGCGAGGAGTTGGAAGACGGGATGCAGGAGAGCTCTTGACACAGCGCCCGGCATGCAGTTTGTGCACAGTGGTCCCTACGTGTTACGGTCGTCATGCCTCGTCTCTCACTGCTCTTCACTCTTTCAAAGGGCAGAGGCGGGCTTCTTTGCAAACCCCCACCCAGGGCGACAGGGTTTGCTTCTATTCTCTTACATCCTCCCTAAACCGTTTTCACCCATCCTTAACCGGCAATGACATTATTCGATGCCACGTCCCCGGGAGGCTCCTTCGTGTGCTGAGGCTGATACAACAAAGTACCCCTGCGGGTGGCTTCAAACGGCAGAAAGCTACGGTCTCACAGCTGTGCGGACAGACGCCCATGACCGTGTCCCTCAGAAGGCTCCGGGGGCTCCTTCCTTCCTGGCCGGCTCCTGCTGGTCCCGGCGCTCCGTGCCCTTGGTTGGTAGACACATCACCCGGCTGTCTTATCTGCATGTGGCAGCTTCCCTCTATGGCACTGTCTCCACGTGGCGCTCTCCTCTGGGCATGCTCCAGGCATCTCTGTCTCCTCGTAGAAGGACACCAGTCATATTGGAAAGTAAGGACCCACGCTACTCCAGGGTGACCTCATCTTAACTAATCACATCTGCAAAGGTCACATTCACAGGTACCCGAGGTTTGGCCTTTAACATATCGCTGGCACCGGGGGGGACGCAATTCAACCCACAACAGATGGTAAGCAGTACTGCAGAAAGCTGCCTCGCGGGCACGGGAGGGTGATTCCAACGGGAACTGCATTCTCTGGACAAACCCAGAGGGTCTCTGAGAGTGGACAGGGCCTCCGGGATCCTTTACATGGGGGCTGAAGTCCAGAAACTGAAGGGAGCTGAAGCCGAATAGCTCAGCGATGGCAAAACCCAAATGCTCACTTTCCCCCACGGTTATGAGCTCAGGAAGTGGGCACTCCATGGTCAAGAGTCCATCATGGAGAGGATGGAGGGGGCGGTGGGACCGGCCTGTGGGGTGGCCAGCACACCACAGCAATGAACCAATCCGCAAGCTGCTGTCGAAGGCTCTGTTCTAATCAACTGGCTTATTTCTTTCAGTGATGCGTTTCCTGCGGAAATGTGTTCACCTCGGTTCACCTTCTCATCTCTAGGGCTGTAATAACCAGCCGCCAGGATGGCCTGCAAGGACGCTCACGTCCTGGTATTCACACCCGAATGTAGACGCTTCCACATTGCATAGGGCTGACCTCTGAACCAAGAGCACTGGCCAGGGTGGAACTGCCAGGGCTAGGTCAAAGAGTCACTGTGGCTTCCACCCGGCTTTCTCGGGACCCCCGCTCTGGGAAGGGGCCAGCACCACATGGTAAGGACAGGCAAACAGGTCTCCCGGCACAGAAAAGGACTTCCTGTTAACCCTTAGTACCACTTGCCAGCAAAGCGAGCCATCTCAGAGCAGGCCCTCCAGCCCCGGTTCAGCCCCCGGTTGCCTGCCACCTCATGAGTCGCCAAGCCCGCACCACCCAGCTAAGCCTCTAAGCTGTTGCTTTAGGCCACTAATTTCTGGGTAGTCTGTTATATGGCGTAAGTAACTAATACAAGGGTGTGGCAAGGGCCTGGCACAGAGAAAGTCCACTTTAAAGGACACTGAATGAACTGAATGGGAATGATCAAACCAGGAGCTTTTAAGGGACAAGAAGGGAGCCCTCAAATTCTTGAATTCCAGGAAGTGTATGTTCCTTAGTGTGATTTTGTGTCCTGGTTCACGGAGTAAATTCAGAATTTATGTGGGTGAAGCCATGAAAGAGACACACACGTGGACAATATTGGAATATCCGACGGTCAGTGTATCTTCCGCATCTTTACACATGTAAGTATTTCCAGTCTTTGGTGTCACAAGTTCCTGGAGGCAGAGACGGAGTCTCTCTGACCCTCTGTGCAAGGATCCGGCCAGCACATGGTCTGCTATCAACAATAGACATGGTTTACCCTAGACCATATATTATGATCGGTCACCGAGAAATAGCAGCAACTGAAGAAAACACGATTTTCATTAGGGTATCTCTGGGTAATTTCGCCCCCAAGTACAGTTAAAAGTTTTGAAATCATCTCCGCGAGTCCCATGAAGAAACAGAACTCAAACACCTAGAAGAAGTGACATGTTAAATAGTGTGCCCTAAATCAAGACTAAAGAATGAAGACAAGTCATTCTCTTTGAATTCCCAATTCTTTCTCAAAGATCTAATGCTAATTCCCCAAGTTCATATTCTTAATAATACAGATTATGCCATAACACAATGTGCACTTCAAACCAGCCAATTTAAGAAGTTGGTGAAAGGTTTTCATAACATGGAATTATTTGCACAAAGAACTCATAATACCCTGTCACTGAATACTACAACTGACACAGCACAAAGGTTCCCTTGCCGTCTTGAATGAGAAAGATGTCAAGGAAATGAAAAATAATTTGAGGGCACAGTGAGAAACCAAATGTAGGGCTCACTGCCCAGACTCTTCCCACAGATGGCCCAACCTCTCAAGCTTGAAAGAAGTCAGAAGTCAAGAAAAAGCCTAGCCCACACAACTCATTTATTAAAACTGAAAGGATGCAAAGAAGATTAACTCTTTCTTGCCTCCATGCAAAAATGACATACCTACTTGTAGAACAGTGAGCCCTCTTCCCAGACAAAAAAAATTCTTGAGAGTTTGTGTTCTTTTCTGGGTTCCTTGCAGACAGTAATAGGTGAGGTGCTATAAGAATAAGGCTCATCCTTCAAATGAGTTACAGGTATGAGGTAATGTTAGCGCATGTTAGGTTTGGGTTACATACTAACATGCACCAAGTGGCTAACTCTTGCATTAGATTCTCATGAGAAGACATTCAGGGCAGGGAGAGATGGGAAAAGAAGTGGCAGCAGCTTGCATCTGTGTGCCCTTGCTAGCCACGATCTGCCTCCATCTCACCACCGTATGCTGCTGGGGCCGTTTCACTGGGACACGAGGAAACCAGGGTGACAGCCAAAGACTATGACCACATGTGAGACCTGACTTAGCAACTTTCATATGTGGAAAACTGAAAGAACAAATGCAAATGCCCTTTGGATGTGAATGTTTCCTGCTCTTAGAAGCCCCAAATGGTTAATACCTCAAAAAAACGAAGATACATAAGTGCTTAGGACACTGGAGCCAAGATGCAAAGCTCCCTGATGTCCTCGCCCATTGCCCTCCAACAGTGAGATGTGTGTGCCAAACCACCGATGCCACAAAATGAAAAAAGATGACAAGTGCAAAAAGCAGCAAATTATGGCCAAACCACCACCCAGTGCCATGATCTCAACTCAGGAATATCTGCCACGGACCCCAGAGAACAAGCTGCTCGATGATAGGCCGTTCCACACTGGACGACCTGGGGCTCCAAAGGATCTCTCAGGTAGGGTTCTGGCTAAAGGTTGTGGGTTTACAATGAGACACGTGGAGGACAATAAACTCCTTTAAAGACAAAGTGCTGTGTCTCACTGCAGCTCTTACCACCCAGTTGTGTGCAACCGGGCCTGAGGTTCACTAAAGTCCAGAAGCAGTTTTCAGTGTGACATCAGAGAAAAAGGGGGGGGCAGAAAAAGAGCCCCCCCATACCTCCTCCATGAAACCAATGAGAACACTGGCAACATTTATCAGAATAAACTTTTTCAGAACTCTGAAAATTAACCGATCAAAAGTTTGCAGACGCACAGATGAATGTCAGTAAGAATAGTGAACTGTGGACGTTTAACTTGTCCTATTCCCACTTGTGCTCACCTCCAATTCCATGGTAGTCTTGAACCAACGGCCTACAATCATGGTGACAACTAGCAGCCTAGCATCACTGAAGGGGGCAGAGGAGGGTTGGAGCTCCTTCAAAGTCCCAGTCCCAAAGAACTGCCATTATTTGATCCATCCAGTACTTCACTAGAAGATCCCACTTGCAAGGATGTCTTTATTTGACCTGACCTGGAGCTAATAATTTAGTGTGAACAGCTTCTTCCCAGGTATTTGTTGAAAACAATCAAAGGCAATTGTTGAAAATCATGATGGATAAAATGACTGATAGCAGTTAGGGGTAGATAATAGGTCGACCAAAAAGTTTAAAAGGAAAATCTGGAGAATTATCTGTCTGTAGGGAGGTCTGAAAAGCTGTGACGTATTCCTTGGGATCTGGAAGGCAAGGGTCATGCCCAAGGCTGTGCACATACTTAGGAAATAGCTGAGAAGGCCCTGAACTCTCCTTCTGGCTGACCTTGAGGCTGTGTAAGCATGACATAAAGATTAAGGCACAGTTGGAAACTAGCTGGCTGACTGTTGAAGGTGTGCCTCAACACACAGAGAGAGCCCCTACACGAAGACTGAGACTTTTTGTTTTCAAGAATCTAAGCAGATTTTCCAGTCATTAGCTGACCAGTAGACTAACCAAGCCGAGTCTTCAACGACCACACACCACAAACAATACAGACTTCACAGAATTAGTTCAGAAAGGTCATTAAACAATGCTAACAAAAACTTAGGGGAGGCAGGAGAATATGATTTTCAGAGTTGCCACATATTTTTAAACGTCTAGTTTTCAATAAAAAAATATTAGATATGCAAAGAAACAAGAAATTATGGACACACACATACACAAGACAGAAACTGTCCCCGAGGATGACAAGATGTTGGTTCACTAGGCAAAGATTTTAAATTAGCTACTTTAAATATGGTAAAAAATAAAATAAAATAAAAAATAAATAAAGGAAACCATGTCAGAAGAAGTAAAGTAGGAGAATTATATCTCACCAAATAGAGAGTACTAATACAGACACAAATTATTTTTTTAAAGAACAAAATAGAAATTCTGGAGTTGAGAGTGTACAGAAATGAAAATATCACTAGAGGAGTTCAACAGATCTGAGCAGGCAAAAGAAAGAATCTGTAAACTTGAAGATAAATCAGTTAAGACTGTCTGAGCAACAGAAAATAGAATCAAGAAAAGTTAACAGAGCCTCAGAGACCTGTGGGGTACCATGGAGTGGTCCAATATCCACAATGGGAGTCCCAGAGGGAGTGGAGAGAAAGGAGAAGAATATCTGAAGAAATGGCAAAAACTTCCTGAATTTGATGATTCAGATAAACTCAAAGAGATCCACCCCTAGAAAATAATAAACAGTCAAAAGACAGAGAGTCTTGAAAACAGCAGAAGAGAAGCAACATGATATATATAAAGAAACCTAAGGATTCACAGTAGATTCCTCATCAGAAACCATGGAGGCCAGAAGGCAAGATGATGAAATACTCAGAGTACTGACAGAAAAAGACTGCCAGTCAGGAATTTCATATACTGCAACTCTAGCTTCCAAAAATGCAGGACAAATTAAGACATTCCCAACAGAAACTGAGAGAATTCATCACTAGCAGACCTGCCTTACAGAAATACTAAGAGGGAGTCCTTCAGGATGAAAGGATAGGATACCAGACAGTAACGCAAATCCACTTGAGTAAGAATCTGATAAAATCCAACGTCCCTTCATAATAAAAATACTCAAGAAACTAGGAACAGAAGGGAACTTACTCAACCTGACCTTCGGTAAAACCCATAGCTACCAGCATACTTATTGATGAAACACTGGAAACATCCCCCTAAGATCAGCAACCGGATAAGGATGCCATTCTCACTGATTTTGTTCATCACGCACTAGAGTTTCTAGCTAGAAAGTAAGCAAGAAAATGAAATAAAACCAACTATATTGGAAAGAAAGAAGTAAAATGATCTCTATTAGCAGATGATATCTCTCGTATCTAGAAAATCCTAAGTAATCAACTAGAAATGAGTAGAACTAATACATGAGCCCAAGAAGGTGGCAGGATATAAGATCACAATAAAAAATTCAATTGTGTTTCTATGTTCTAGCGAACTTTCAATTCTCTTGTGTCTATACACAAGGATTCTATACACAATCTGAGAATCAAATTAAGGCGCTATCTCCATTTACAATAACATCAGGAGAGAATAAAATACTTAGGAATAAATTTAACAAAAGAAATGCAGCATTGGTACACTGGAAACTACAAAATATTGTTGAGAGAACTTAAAGATCTAAATAAATGGAAAGACATGCCTTGTTCATGGGTCAGAATACTTAACATTATTCAGATGGCAATACGCCACCCTCAATTTATCTACAGATTCAACACAATCCCTATCAAAATATCAGATGGCATTTTTTTTCAGAAATTGACAAGCTGATCCTAAATTAACATGGAAATGCAAAGAACCCACAGTAACCGCAACAATCCTGAAAAAGAACAGAATTGGAAGACTCCTGCTCTTCAAGTTCAACATTTATTCCAAAGCTATAGTAATCACAGTGGTGTCGTACTGGCTTAGTGGAATAAGACGGAGAGCCCAGAAATAAACCCTCACATTTACGGGCAATTTCTTTCAGACAAGGATGCCGAAGCAATTCCATGGAGAAAGCACAGTCTTTTAAACAAATGATGCTAGAACACCTGAACATCTAGATGCAAAAGAATGAAATCGGATCCCTGCCTCACACCGTGAAAAAAATAATTAAGTCAAAATGGACTGGAGACATAAATGTATAAGCTAAAACCATAAAACTCTTAGAAAATGAGAGACGTAAATCTTCGTGACCTTGGATTATCGATGGTTTCTTAGCTATGACACAAATACACAAGCAAGCAGAACAAATAGATAAACACGGCGTCATCAACACAAAAAACTGTTGTGCTTCGAAGAGACACTATCAAGAAAGTGAAAAGATGACCAACAGATCGGGAGAAAGTAGCTGCAAATCACATATCTGGTAGGGGTCTACTCTCCAGAATACATACGGAGCTCTCACAATTCCAGAATAAAAAGACAATTAACTCAGGCAAGGTATGTGAACAGACTTCTTCAGAGATGACATACGAATGGCCAAATGCACACGCAAAGACGCTCAACACGATTACTCATCAGAGAAATACAATCCAACCAGTGAGACACCACTTCACAGCCATCACGACGGCTCTCATCAAAGAGACAGACAACTGGTGTTGGTGACGAGACGGGGAAATTGGAATTCAGGTACTAAAGTCGAGGCTGTCAGACAGTGCAGCTACGGTGGAAAATAGTTCGGCAGTTCTTTAAACATTGTAAGTACAGTTACTGTATGATCCAGCAAGTCCACTTCTGGGTAAATACCCGAGAGAAGAGAAAGCATATGTTCATGCAAACACTTATACACACATGTTCCTGGTAGCTAACAAGTGGGAACGACCCACGTTCCCATCAGCGAATATATGGATACACAAACTGTGGTCTATCCACACAAGGGCGTGTTTCTCAGCTGTAAACGGGAGCGGGACGCTGACACCTACTACCACATGCGTGAATTTTGAAAACATGTGCAAGCAGCCGGACACACAAGGCCACATATTATCTGACTCCGTTAATGTGAAATGTCGAACAGGTAAACCCGCAGGGACAGATCAGCGGTCGCCTGGGGCCGGGGGGAGGGAACGGGGACCGTCCAGTTGACGAGCGCAGGACTTCTTCGGGGCTCATACAAATGTTCCGGAAGTGACAGTGGTGATGGTTGCACAACTTTGTGAATATACTAAAAACCCCTGAATTGTATACTTTAAAGGGGTAAATTTTATGGTATGAGAATTTTATCCCAATAAAAATAACCAAAAAAGAGGTAAGTTCCAGTTGTTTCTATCTCCAGGTACAGGGAAAGGTGTGGGATCCCAGGGTTGCTTGCGTCTCCCAGAGGCAGAGACACGTAGGGAGAGTCTGGTCCCAAGTCTTCTGACTCAAGATCTGGATGAGGAATTGTCATCAGATAATCTTCTCAGCTATTAATGGCGTTTCTTGTGGCCTCTGATTTCACCTGCTTCTGAGCAGGCAAACTTCCTCCTCTTTTGCCCTAAGTGCCAAATCTTCACCATAAAGCAATACAGATGCTCCCCTCGGTGAACCAGGGTCCTGCCGGTGCTTTAGATTCTTCTATCCTTTTGTGCAAATGTCACTTCCTTCTCGAACAAGGAGCTGGCTTAGGGTTTTGGGTCTGTGGGATCAGGCAGCCCCGTGGGTCACTCCTTGGGAACAGTTATGAGTCACGAATGTTTCTGACTTCCTAGGCCTTCCCATGTCCGGGAATGAGGGGTCACTCTGCGTCTCACCTCCAAGGGCTCAGCCTCCCTGGGGCTCAGAGGAGAGAACAAGAAACCTTTCCAGTCTCCCGGCACACGTGTGCCTTTATCCACTGGGGAGGTGAGGACAGAGGAGAGTGGCCTGGGACAGGGAGGGCTCGGGACATGTTCTCCCACAGCCTGGGAGCTGCTGAGCGTCCGTGGCCCGCGGCCAGCTTCTGTCTGTGGGGCACCCTCCTTCTCTCTGGCCAGATCTTGTGTAGGCCGCCCCACCGCACACACTCCTTCCTTCTTCTCCAAACACTCCTAGAGCCAAGCACCCTCATTTCTAAAAGGGCCACAAACAGGGCAAGAAAACACATCAATCATCAAGTGAATTTTGGGAGGGTTTGGAAACCCTAATTTAGAAAATTCTAGAGGCCCAGAAGCCCAGAGCCCTAAAGTGTGAGCAAACCCCCAGACGCATAACTAGAAGATCCCTTCCCACAGGGCATCCCAGCTTGTATCCTGCCCTGCACCAGCTCTCCCACCCAACTAGGAGTCCTGTCTCCATCGCGGCCCCCCTCAGCACCAGCGGGAGGCAGCCCTATTCCGAGGGCGCCGGCCTCTCTCTGCTCCCAAAGCCTCCCCCTCACAGGACTCCCTGCTGGCCCGGAAGCCCCAGGCGCAGCCCGGACTCACGGGGTCAGGGTACCCTCAGTGCGGACTGGTTTTATGCTGACTGTGACAGGGCTGCGGAGAAGCCCCATGGGGTCTGACCTTGAGAACAGCGGGCAGCTAGCCCCGCCCGGAACCAGTTGCTTCTGCAACCCCACATGCCCAGGGTCTTCCCAGGATGCTTCTTAGTATCAGGTCAACTCCATCCAGGAGTGAGCTTCCTCAGGGGCTGTCACCCCATTCACCAACCCCAAAGCTGGCTGTTCCTGCTAAGGCACCAGAGTTCAGACCTAGGGAACAGCGGAGGCCAGTCCAGCCAGGGAGGCCTCCGTGGTTGCTCTGCAGGGGGCGGGGGACACGGACGCGGATACTTACTGGGGACTGCTTTCTCGTAGCATACGCCTTTGTAAAAGCAGCACCCAAGCTCCTTGCAGCGGTCCCTGGTGACGTTGTAGTCACAGATGTCATAGAGAGGAATGTCGCACACTGCAAAGCAGACACACAGCGCCGTCATCACTGAGAACACAGCTGCGCCAGGAGCGCCACGCCCGTGGGCCTGGGAGGGGGCCTAGGAGGGGGCGCTGCGGGATTTGTGATGTTTTCAATTATGCATCATACGAATCTCACTTCAAAGATCTGAATTAGATTTCTGAACAAACTGGTGTTGAGTTAATTACAGAGAGTGATGCGGGGTCCTCTAATGATTAAGGAGATGGCACATCTCAGCAGAGCCTGCACCAGGATCTGTGCCCCGCAGAGAAAACAGAGGACAAAGATCTGATACAAACAGATATCGGGGCTGCAGGGCATAACATGTGATTAATTCACAGGGAAGCACACGGTGAATCAAAATTATCAACTCAGGCTGAAGATTATTTCAGAACTGAAAAGTTTATTCCAAAGGACAGAATGTAAAATGTCGGTTTAACCAAAAGCAAGCAAGCCAGTGCGCGGACCATGGGCCCAGGGCCGCAGACAGCGGGTGACCCAGCCCAGCACCGCTCGGCCCCGCTACTGATGCACTTCCAGCTTTGAGGACACGTGAGTCCCCTCAGTGGCAGGAACAGCGTCTGCCCCAAACCCTGCTGGGCTCTCCTGGCACGAGGGGAAGGGGAGGTGGTGGGCTCCAGGGCACCCAATCCTTTTCCTAGCACCAATCAGTCCTTCAGACACGAGGGCTCCGGACAAATCCACTGTCCCTCCCGCTCCTTCCCGAGATGTGCGGCCGGAATGCCACTGCGGACAGAGCAGCACCTGGCTGGGCGGGGCTGGGGGACGGAGAAGCCCGTGGTCCCCCTCCTGCATCACTACCGTCTCCCAGAGCCCGGCGAGCTGGGCAGGTAGGGCCGGCCTCCCCTGCTGCCCAGTGTCCCCAAGCGGTCAGTCGCCCTGCAAGGTGTGCCATCCGTTTAAGGGCATGCCAGCGGTGCCCAGCTTCACCTCAGATGGGGTCTGGGCTGCAGGGAGCCCGCCCAGGCCCTCACGGTGGCGACATGGGGAGCACGGCCACCACCGTGCCCGCAGGTAACTCCCACACAATTGAGAACGAGGGCCGCACAGGATGACAGCGTGGTGGCAAACACAGGCGCACTCAGCCCCCTCCGCTTTGTCCAGAAAGTTCCAGGAGACCCAAGACCACACAGCTGACTGGGAGAACTGGGGTCCCCATCACCCCACTGTCTTCATGGAGCCGGGGGACCAGGGGTTCTTCTCCAAGGCGCTCCGTGACGGCAGAGGATGACTTCGGCAAACAGCACGGGCAGAAAACAATCTGTCGAGGTGTAATTTTGTTCATAATGATTGTTCGCTTCAGCATCTCTCCCCACTGAGAACATGCGGGTATGTGATTTCCCACTCTGGCTGCTTTCACGGAAGAGTCTGGAAGGGCTGCTGGTCCCCAGAGCACCTGTGCAGAAGGTCAGTCTCCCGGCACATCTGACATCTCCATGCCCACCCCGCCTCCTCCCCGGGACTGTTTTATCTGCCTGGACCTCCCCAGAGGTCTTGATGCGCTTCTGGAAAGTTGCCCGCAGAAGAACCACATCCACTTCTCCATCTCCGGCGTGACCCCTCCGTCCAGCTCCACAGCCCCCGAGAGACGGGCACAAGCTGAGGCTCCCTTGGCTCATTGCAGGGCAGGGGGCAGGGCAGTGAGGCTTCACTGAAGACCAGCCGGAGCCCCAGACTGACCATCGAAAGCATCAAAGGACAACCTGTCGTGTGACCAGCGGTCACCTGGAGTGGCACCCTCAGCTGCCCCCACCACATGCTGCTGGCTGGGGACGGTACCCAACACCTGACCCAGGGATGGGGGATGCCACGAGGGGGCTGGCATTTCCGGGGGCAGGGCCCAGCCACCTCAGTGAGTGCGGCACCCCCGCGTGCACCTGTCTCGTCAGCACTCAGCTCCCCCCACCCCCGTCAACCACGTCACAGCTGGGCTAGCCCCAAGCGGCTCATGACATCCAGGGAAGGGCAGGGCCCAGGTGAGAGAGGCAGCCGACGAAAAGGGGCCAGGCCAACTGTGCACCTGCCACTCTGGAGAAACAGATGGAGACAAAATGTCTACGCACACACCCCACGAGCATGCTCACTATGCAGGAGGCCCCTTCGCCTCGGGTCACCGCCAGGGAGGTACGCTGACCGGGCTTTCCTCCCACATCTGTGCCTCCCGTCCTCTCACGCACGCGCGCTTGCCCGTGGACACGCGAGATTCAGACAAAAGGGAGAACCTGGGGACCCAGCAGACACGGCCCATTTTCCAGCTGGGGACACCTGCCCTCGGGCCCAAACATCCCTCCACAGGTCATCAGCCACCATGGAACGCCCCAGAACCAAGGACACCAGGCCTCCTAGGACTAGAGAGGTGGGGACAAGGACGGAGGGCTGCGGCAGGAGGCCAGGCGGGGAGGGGTCACAGGACACGTACTGCCGCCAACACCGCGGTTCATCGTCACCTTCGAAGCTGGGATCTGGAAAGGGCCCAGCCAACCATGTGCAGGGAGGAGAAGGCAGGAGGGGTCAGAGGAGGGACAGTGGCTGTAGGAGAGGATGGCAGACAGCCCTGCTGTTGAGTCCCATGTTCTCCTTCCGGCCGCTCCACAGGAATAATACAAACGGCACTTGGAAGGCACTTTGCAGTTTACACGGCACTGTCACGGGAACTATTTTCAACATCATGGGGCCTCGCAAGGAAAAGGATGCCGGTTTTAGAGGATATGTAATCGATCCACAAGGGCTAAGGGCACAGGCCACACAGCCAGGTCCCTGTGCTCGTCTCCTCCCCCGCTGCGGACGTGACCGGCGGAGCCCAGCCTTCTCTGCAACGGGGACAGGACAGGCTCTCCACAGTGGGGCTCTGGATGGAGAAAATGCCATAAAGCCTTGGAAACAGCCTACTGCCTAGAGTCTGGGATGGCCCAAGGGTAGCTGCTGCTGTTTTATGACGGTTGGCGTTCCGTGCCAGGCAAGAAGGCACCCTGGCCACCTCTCCGCCACGAGACCCCAGGGCGGGTCTTTGACCCTCAGGGCAGGCAGACTGCCTGGAGCGCAGAACACACACGGTAAAGGTGTTAACTCACAGGACGCCCATTCGGGGGTTGGGGAACCTACTGGCTCCCCCTCCGCCCTCAAGAGGACACCGTGTGAATGGCGTGGAACTGAGCCCCAGGGCCTGCACCCTGGTTTGCTAGGTGGCCTTGAGATGTGCCCCAGCAGCCCCTAGTGCTGGGTGAACCCCTCTGTCTCCCCACACTCGCCTGGTGAGCACCTGCCAGGTACGGCAAGCTGGGGTATGGCAGGCAGAGGTGAAGACTGCCAGCTCCCTGCCCCCCTCCCAGGCCAGGCCCTCTTTAGGAGGCCGCCTGCCATCCCTACAACCCTCACTTGTTCCCTCATCCTGTACATCCAGTCTGAGGCTGGGGCCCCGAGGCTGTGCAAGCCCTCAGTGGTACCACATGAGCCACACCATCCCTGCCACCGGCCAGGAGCCTGCAGCAACAGGCAGGAGGACAGCCCAGACATAAGGGAGCTAAAGCCGTGCACCTGAGAACAGGCACACCAGGCCGGCAGCACTTCTGTGGGTGTGTGTGTGGGGGGGGGTCCTCGGGGCTTCACAGCACCCTTGGAAGTTTGTAAAGGAGGATCAGGCCACGCCCTCCCAAGGCTGCATCCTGGAGGATGGAGGGGGAGCCCCAGCCAGGGTAGGGAGGAAGGTCTGAATCAATGGGCACAGCAGGCTGACCTGGGCTCTACTCTGAGCTCTGGTCCACCAGCATCCAGACCGCCTCTAATGACCTTCCTCTACCTGCCCACCTCCCACACCTGCCCAGCCCCTCCACCTGCCCAGCCCCCATACCCTCCTTCCCCCTCCACTGCCCACCTCCCACACTTGCCCAGCCCCTCCACCTGCCCTCCCTCCCCACCTGCCCACCCTCCACCTCCCCTCCCCCCACCTGCCCAGCCCCCATATTCTCCTTCCCCCTCCACCTGCCTTCCCCCCACACCTGCCCTCCCCCTCCACCCGCCTTCCCCCTCCACCTGCCCAGGCCACAGTGGCAGAGGCAGCCTGCAACAACAAAAGCACCACACCTGGCTCCAGGAAGGCTGCCGGCAGGTGCTGACAAAACCAGCTATCATCTAACAGTTCAGCAACAAGTGTCAGAGTAAAAGCATGGAAGAGCCACATCGACATCTACAGAGGGTGACAGAGACGTACTATCACGTGCTTCCATTCACCCCCACTGCAGACCGGAAGAAGAGTGGTTTATGGTCAAAATGCAGGTGGGTCACTGTGAGCCAGGAGAGCAGGCCCCTCCTGTGGGTCAGTGAGGACAAGGAAGATGACCTCCTGCCCCAAGCAGGTTAGCACAGGTGGGACCCTGGCTTTGCTTGGTACACCTGAGTGGCCAACCTGCTCCAGCCCACACCCGGAGAAGGCGGTGGGCACCGGTCTCACAGCCCTGAAGTAGAGGCAAGAAAGGCTGTCCACTCCTAGGCCCTGAGAACACACTGCCCCCAAGGAGGTGCTTCTCCCAGGACACTCGAGGGGGCAACTCCAGGCCGGCCCTCTCTGCTGCCCGTTCAGAGCCCCCAGGTGCAGGCCACCTGTCTCCTCTGCCCTGGGCCTTGCGCATGAGAAACCACAGCCCCTCCAGTGGGCCCCCCACAGCCTGGCTTGGGGCCTCGAGCCAGACCCACTGACCTCTGTCCCAGCTGCCCTGTGGGATGGAGCCACACAGACCGGCCCCAAGAAGGGCGTCCACAGCAAGTGAGCCCCGGCTCCGTCCTCAGTGGATTCCTGCCGAGCGACAGGAAAACTGTGTCTCATGGAAGCTTGGCCAGCCCAGAATCCTCCCCAGTCAGTCCAGGCTCCAAGCCAAATAAAGGAAAAAAAAAACCAAATTTCTTTTCCTTCCATTTTCTTATGTCTCATCACAAAAGGCATGCAGACAAGCTCCCTTGAGAAGGAAAGTCGAGTCACACGCAAGTATGCACGATGGGAACGGTGCCCCCCTCCCCCCCCCCCCGTGTGGTTGTTTGTGGCTGCACACGGTGAGTGCACGCACTCAGACGGCCAGCCTCACGGGAGCCACTGCCCTGGTTCCCCGTGCCCAGTCCGAGTGTCTGACCGCAGACCCCGGGGCACCCGGGTTGGGAGAGGTGGGCTTTCCTGCTGAGAAACGTGTTCTCCTCAAGAGAAAGTCATTCTTGCAAGAAACACCCTGAGATGGAAGCGTCCGTTTGGCATGTCACAGGGACACATCTTTGACCCGTGGGCCCCGTAAGCCAGCTGGACGTGATTCAGATGCCGAACACCTCCGGCTCAGGCGTCTCTAAGGCACACTTGAGGAAAACGAAGGCGTCACGGCATCTTCCTGCATCCCTCTGCCCCCCTTTCCCGCTCTCAGCCTGGGGACTAACTGCCATCACCGTGGGGTGGAACGGGCGCCCAGGGTGGTCCTTCCCCGTTACCTGCAAATTTCTTCAGGAGGTGCGAGGGGGATTTTTTGAATTCTGGTGCGTATCTCATTGTAGCAGTCGAAGGACAGACGAGGGGGGTTCAAGGGAACCTGGGGGAGAGAACGGGTTAGCACAGATGGGACCTCACGGCGGGCGTGAGGGGCTCGCAGCCGTGGTCGGTGCCAGGGACAGAGGGGCCAGGCAGTGCGGACCGGGGTCTCACCTGACAACCATGTCCCCAGCCGAGCCCCCTCAGCCGCGTGGTCCTATTACACTTCCAAGTGGACAACTTTGGATCAAACAAGAAACTGGCACCTCCTCCCTCCACTGCTCCCACCAGTGGAGTGTGGAGCCAGTGGCAGGCCCGCTCTGTCTGCTGTGATGTCACACAGCCCCATGACATCACATAGAGGGGGCAGGGCAGCGACGCTGGCAGCTAGAGGATGGTCGGGCTGCTCACAGGGCCAAGGAGTAGTGGAAGGGCCCCAAGTACAAGGTATTGGGCTGTGAACCCCCCACCCAAGACCCTTGCCGGCACGACACCCAGGCCTAGCTTCGCATCTTGCTCTCAATCCTGGGCTGTCCTTGGGGTGTCCATGTTTGCTGGGATGCAACGGTGAGCAAAACAGACAAACCCCCCGCCCACAGGGACGTGTATCCCCACAGAAGGAGACAGACCACATCCGGTCAGGCCTGTGCTGCAGGCGAAAAGCAGAGCATGAGTAGGGACTGATTCTCCACTTACGCAGGGTAAGCTGGCGGCCTCAGTCTTAGGCAGCATCTAAGCAGTGTGGGGAGGAAGTGAGAGAAGGCATGCAAGCCTGAAGCAGCAGCAAGTGCAAAGGCCCTGGGGTCAGCCAGGCCCAGCCAATCGGAGAAACCAAGAGGCTGCACACTTGGGAGACCTGAGGATCGAGGGGACCTGTCTGGCCAGTGCTAAGTTCCCAGGGGCGTGACAAGCAGCCGGTGGGCTGGAAAGCCATCCGTGTGCCTTGGAGAAGTAGTGTGCTGGGGCCACCAGACATGCATGAGGCAGGCCTGGGGGGCGGGAGCTCCAGAAAAGTGGGAGAGGAGGGAGGCCTGGGCCCAGCCTAGAGAAGGGTATGGGAGCAGTGAGGAGGCCCAGGTGTCATGTGACTGTCTCTCTCCCACATCTGGGCCATACAGCAAGAAGCAGGGACCCACGGGGGAGGGCTGGGTGCCAGCAGATTGCAGGTGGAAAGGAGGCCACAGGACACAGCAGGAGGGTTGTGGAGGCCATGAACGGCCAGCACGCAGGGTTAAGGAGCTGCGCTGCTCCAGAGGCTGAGCCCAGGGCAGCAAGCAGCACCTTGGTGGGGAGGGAGTCAGGGTAGGCTTGTGGTGGGACCTCTGTCATTGCAGCCCCAAGAGCGGGGGCCTGGGAGTATCAAGGACCGAGGGACACGTGGGGGAAGGCAAACTGTGATAACCAGGCCAGAGTGGTGGAGAGGGTGCAGCGGAGAGGGGCACAAGGGCAGCCAGGGCAGCCCACAGTGGGGTGGGTGGGAGACGGGCCCCCAGCAAGAGCAGCCTGGAGAGGGGTCTGGTGGTGAGCCCGCAGATCTGGCGGTGCCCCTCCCTCCCATGGCTCATGCCACAAGGGAGTGGGCTTCGGTCCCTCTCATCATCAGACATAGGACCAAGCCTCTTGGGGAAAGGATTTCCTTGTCTCTAACACTAGGGTGATGACACAGGGCCCGATGTGTCGCTGGTGCCCGCTACTGGGCAGCGCCCACATCCAGAGGGCTTCTGATGGCCCCACACGCTAGCCTGGCGCCCACTGCATGCAATTCACGGGCCATATGCTTCACCCACGTAAAGTGCACCATTCAGTGGCGTGGGGGCTCTCGCAGAGCCTGCAGCCATCACGCCCATTGCAAAACGTCTCCATCAGTCCAGGAAGACACCCCGCACCCACGAGCAGTGACACACCCCTGCCCCCATTGCCCACACGCCACCTCCTGCCGGCGCAGTCCGCCGCGTTCCACATGCATAGCGCTAGAAGCACAGGACATGTGGTCTTTGGCGCCCGGCCTCCACCACTTACACGGTCTCAGGCCTCGTCCACGGAGCAGCAGTGTCGGCACCTGGCTCCTAGAGCGGCCGGACCTTTGCCTTGCTTCCCCTCTGTGGCCAGGACCTACGCCACTGCCATGCCGCACAGAGGCTCGGCCAAGGGAGCAGCCAGAGTGGCCAGAGTTAGTCTGTTAGCCCCGAGTCCCGTTCCCACGTGAGGACTAGCGACCACGCTGAACACACTTCATTTTAGTGGAGACCTGTGCTGTTGTCAACTGTGAGGCCTTCCCAGGCGGAAATGGAGGTGTTGTCATGGGTTTTCTGAAATAGGAAAAGTACCACCAGGACCCATTACAACCTCCGAGAATTTCAACTACTGACCCTTCACTAACGCCATAATGGGATACCACTGACCTAGCTTCTGGAAGGGAAGAGGCCACCCGACCTAAGGAGGCATACAGCCGGGGGTGGTGGAATCCGTAAGCTCACAGGCCTGTCTGTGGGGGCCTGCATCACTTGTGGGCACGGGCAGGGAGCGGAGGCAGAAGCCCACCGGGGAGGAAACGGACAAGTCTCCCAAGAGGTCTATCCGCCCAGGGGAACGAAAGAGGTTGGTAGGCAAAGGGGAAACTGCAGAATTACAGCTTTGTAAGACCCCGCGTAAAAGCCAAAGGATACGATCTGCTGTGTTTACAAAAGGAAACCAGGGCTTCCCTGGTAACTGAAGGACCAGAAGCTGGGGCCCCTGGCCTCCCCGACCGCACGCCAACACAACGACGAGCCCTGCCTTTCAGGGGCCATGGTGCCAGGAACAGGAAGCAGCCCTGGGGGACCATGACCATGTATTCTCCTTACACAAGCACCACGTTCCCCGTACAAAAAAGCCTCAGGCGCACAGCAAACGGTGTGTCTCACGAGTAACGGCACGGAGCCGAGGAGACAGCGAGGCCAGCTGGAAGTCCTCCCCGTGGCTACAGGACATGAAACAGACACAGTCCCCCACAGAACCGCGCAAGAGCCCGCCAGCCTGCTGGATACCCATCACCCCCCAGACACCACACACGGACACTCTGGGCTCTGGGAGCACCAGCCGGGGTCCGGATCACAGCCAGAGCACCTGTTTCCTCCACCTGGGGCTGGGCCAGACACCTGCCAGCAGCACCCAGCTGCTGGAGAGGAAGGCCGCCTGCCCAACCCGGCCTGGCCGAGCACCCTAGGCCCCAAGGTACTGCAGGGCAAGAGGCAGGGCCAGAGAGGAGGTCCGGCGGGGGGGGGGGGGGGGGGGAGCGTCACTGAGACCCGTTCCACTTGCTTTATGAAGAGTGCATCGGGCTGGTGGGTGTATGCTGCCACAGCCCCTTCCTGAGCCGTATAATCCCCGGGGACTCCACGGCACGGACGCAAACACACCGGCAACGAAGAAAAGGCTGTGGATGGCATTCTGACTTCGACTCCCTTTTTTGAAAAACTAGAAGCACAAGATCACCAAGAATGTCATTTCTAAAATGCCTTCTAGGAATCTGGCAAATTTTATCAAAATTAAGACACAATGTTTCCAGAAATTAATGCTATCACTTTAACACTCGCTTGCCTGCACACCAAAGGACATTCACTGCCCCTCCCAAACGCCCCCTGAGAGGTCACTGAAACGAACTGGCGCATCCCATCAGCGGGCTATGCGTGCAGCTGCCAGACGGGGCAGCCCACACGCCCCTGCACGGCAAGATGAATGTGGTAAAAACTGTATTCTCACCGTTTCCAGTTCCATTTTCCTATCCAGGTCTCCGATCCACCGTGAATTTGTTCTGATGTGGCACGGCGGCCCATTAGGTTTCCCACAGGGATTTAGGAAAAAGGCCAGTCACACAAGAACACGGTCAGTGTGCCCTCATCTGTGGGGAGTGAAATTGCTCAGACACGCGTTTGCATTTGCTTGAAAGAACGGAGGGAAACGCGAGACCCGTCACCCTGGCCATCACTCTCATGGAAGCAGGAGAAGGGACACATGCTCCCCACCTAACGTGCATCTCCCCCACGAGCAGGTACGACTGTGCGGACTAGCCTGAAAAATACGAACGTCTAAACTGCTCCTCCCCCATAAGACAAACAGTTGAACGAGAGAGGCCTGGTGGATCAACGCAGATCAACACAAGGGACTTCCTGAAGGGCTCATTCCAGCTGCAACAAATGGAAATGCTCCCAACTCTGGACACCAGCTGCACTGGGGCTCCTGGCGGCCGGGTGGCTGGCACAGCTGTGCGCAGAGCTGGGCACTCAGACACTCTGGGCAGCAGCTACGTCGCCCCATCCTGCGGCCCCGTTCCAGAGACAGCCCACCACCCCGTGTCCAGGGCACATGGCCAGGCTCCCAGCTGCCGCTCCCGGCTGTGGCAGGCCAGGTTCGTGGCTGCGGGGGTGGCCTTCCCTCTGGAGGGTCACGGGAACAGTACGGGACCATGGCAAATGCCAGCCAGCACGCAGATGCAGGGCACACCAGCACCGAGCAAGACTGGTCTCTCTGCAGGACCCACGTGCATCACTGGTCTCCCTAAAATCTCAGAGAAAGAGGACAAAAGAGCGGTCACCAAGTCAGCTGACGAAGTTTCCTTAGACCCAAGTGACCGCTGGGCTCCTCAGCCGAGGGCGGGAGCTCTGAGAGGGAAGGAGCACACAGTTCCAGCCCAAACCGGGGCGGGGCGGCCGCAGGGAAGGACGAGGCTCACGCTCAAGCCCAGGAGCAACTTGCTGGTGTCACATCCGTCCTAGAAGGACCCACAGAAATCCTGAAAGACGCTTTCCCTCGTCGTACCTACAGACCACAAAGGGGCTGTGCCTCCCGGGCCAGCTGTTCCTTCTCCTCCTTCCCTACAACCTTTCTGTTTCTAATCTGATCTATCTTCAGATATTCCCAAACCCTAGATTTTAAAGGCAAACGTGATTTTCCCAACATCAAAAATTTACACCAGAACTTTTGGAAATTTAAGTCAGAAGAAAGTGTCGAGGTAACATGCACAAAAAACCCACCGCATCACAGAAGATAAAGTGACGTCGTAACGTAAGCAGAGTCAGTTTAATGATTACAACGATGTAGCACGAGTAGTCAAGGCCAGGACAGTCTGGCATTTACGTGACAGGGCCCCACAACTGTCAGCAGGGATGCCACACGTCCCAGGGACCCAGAGCGGGGGCAGCGGGAAGTGCACACAAACCCGGAGGCATGCCCACTGTCCCAGGGCCTGGCGCACACGTGAGCACAAAGGACAGTCTCTGCCGCCACATGCCGACATCACGCAGAAACGCAGGAGTATCATCCCTGAGCCCTTGGGAGAAACGGGGTCCCTTCCCCCCACCACCGCCAACCCGCAGCCCCTGGGAAGGTCAGGGAAACCTGAGTGGTCCATTTACAACGGGGCAGGTTTGTAGACGGAACAGCTCTCAGACTCTGCACCCTAAAAAGCTTGGTGAAATACTGGATCTGCGGGAAGAGAAGGGAGCGTGCTGTGCAAGCATCCCAACGGTCCCATTGGAGCGGGGATGGGGGAGAACACACGTCCCCACTCAGGGCTTCAGTCAAGTTAAGGCAGGTTTAGGAGACCCGTCCTGGAGGCGGCTGGCAACATGGCCCGTCACAGAGAGGCGGAGAGACCAGGGGTGAAGGCTGTCCCTGAGTTCGAGACCGCAAACTTCGGCACACTCCCAAGTGTTTTCTACAGCAAGGTTTTCTGCATCACCCAAACCACTGTAAAACAGGACTTCCCCAGAAAAGGCTCTCGTTTCTAGTCCTAGCGCTAGGAGACAAAATGCAAAGTGCAGGAAGCTCGGCGTTCTACCTGAAAGGCCACACGAGGGCAGGCGGATGCTGACCCACGCGCACACCTGTGGGGCAGCAGCCAGGAGGGCCCGGCTCCAGCAACCGTCCGCCAGCAGAGACGCGCAGGCCGCGCGCTCAGCCCCAACCTGGACACGAACCACCGACAAGCAGAAAGCCAAGGAGTCCCAGAGCCGCCCAGTTCCACGGCGTCAAAAGATCCCCATGCAGCTATGGGGTTGCTTGACCCCACAGATCGCAAGGCCCAAGTCCCACCTGGTGCCACACGGGTGCCTCTGGGAAGCCTGTACTGCTGCTGTTCGGTTTTCAAGACACAACACGTCTTCTACAGAACAGACTCCACCCCCCCCCCCCCCCCCCGCCTCCGGAAGCTGACCTCTCCAGAAGAGGGAGCGAAAGGCGCAGCTCCTGGGACACAGTGTCCTGCCCCTGAGGCAGAACGAGCTGGCTCCCCGGCCCAGAGAGGTCTGCGTGGCTGGGCTCAGGCAGGCTTCCTCTCTGTCCCACCGCTCTTTAGATTTGGGGGTGATGGACCCGCATTTAAACTGAGCACTTTAGGCAGAATTTATATTGCTTTATTCTCACTGAAGGAGGGAAACCTTTCTTTTTCCCAGTGAGCACGGAAGGCTTGCTGCTCGCTGATGGTAAAGAGGTCAGGGTTTACAGAGGCCTGACAGGGACTCCCACCTGGCACTTGCCACGTCAGCTCACGGTATCCTTGGTGTGCCTTCATCGGCCTCAGTGATACGTAATAAATAACACAGTTTATTTACAGGTGCTAGTGGAGCTCTCTCAGGGGCGGGGGGGGGGGGGACAAATGGTGCATTTTGTCATGTTACTAAACCGGCGACATAGACAAGCCTGCTCTCCCCCCGTGCAGAGATGCACACTGACAAGCCGCTGTTCTCTCGCAGCAGATGAGCGTAGACGCCGGCAGCTGGACACAGTGGTGCACGGGGGACTTCCTGGGATCGGTAGCTGAAGCCAGAGTCTCCCTCACTGAGCCAGGACACCGTGCTCGGGTCCACCGCACGCCAGTGACAGCAACACTGCTTTGACAGAAGACTCTGAAGGGGATTAAGGTGTGTCTGCAGGTACAAACAAGACTACGTGGGCACACCAAAGGGGAGGTCCTTTCGGAGCACACGGGGACTACGCTGGAGAACCAACCAGGCGTCTAGCGACGCGTCCAGACACCCTTGCGCCTCTGCTTGCCACGAGCACATGAGCACAACTTGCTGTTTGTGGGACCAGAAAGGTTAGTGGGAAGGGAATTCTAGCATGGGCGATCAGCCCAGATACAACAATCATGGATGTGCATTCAAAACGGAGTATTTACAAGAAACGTGTATATATAATTATTTATATAGACCAATAAAAGCCTGAAACACCAGGATTTGTAGTCACTGCACTTACTGCAAAATGAGGTAATTGAGATGTTAACAGAGTAAAATTAATGCAGTTCAGCCCCCAGGGTCTACACCTCGTGTTTGGATTCTTCAGGAACAATGTGACCATTTCTATTTGTGTGATAAACTCCGGCTTTTCCATGCCCAGAAAGCAAGCTGACTTTTGTGCAGCCCTGCCCCGTGGCCCTGAAGGTCACCCTGGCTAGGGTCATGGGGCTCCCGGCTCGGTCTCCCAGCTGGTCTCGGAGGAAGAAGCCACGACGCTCCTCAGAGGTTGGTCTCGTCCCAGGCAGGGTCGTTCATGTTCTTGAGAACTTTCCTCACCAGCTTTTCCAGGTCTTTGCGGGCTCTCTGCTCCTCTTCCAGAGATTTCTTCATCTTTTTGTTATCCTGTAAAGGAAGCAGACCACAGGAGACTGAGTGTCTTGGGTACAGAAAAGGACCTGCTTCCCAGAAGTAATCGTGGACTGGAACCCGCCACATCCACACTGATGCTCCTACGAGCCAGGCCCCATCACAGGTGGAAGAACAGCCCTGACTATGGAGCAAGACAATCTCCGTGTCACACACGAGAGGGTGGAAGGTACAAAGCAACGGCATGCATCTTCCCACACTGGCGAAAATCTCACAGTCTTCTTACAGAAAAATGGTAGCGGCAGCTGAAAGGCTGCATGAGCCAAGGGGCAGAGCCTGCCTTCCCACACTTTGACCCGATCACCCCAAGGCACGCAAACACGTACCCACTGCTGAGGGTCCCTTCAAACACGGAAGGGAAGCATGCGGAAGCCACGCGGACGCAGCGAGGTAGGCCAAGTGCGCGTCCAGGTCCAGACCGCGCCGCACCCCAACCCCCCGCCTGGCATGGGGGCTCACCACGCGCTCCTTGGAGACACAAGCCGGTGTGCAACGTACTTTACCCAAAACATACTCAGTCACTTAGCCAAGTTCACCTGACTTCTTAAGAACAAGAACCCTGCGTTCCACCAGCAAGTGGTGGAGGAGAATCCCTGCGGGACTTTCAGACGTTTTAAAGATGATTCCAACAGGACCTGAGATGATTTATGATGCCGACAGTATAGCACAAAGTTTGAACAGGTCACTTTAAGAATTCATTTCCTGGTCTGTCCTGTCCACAGGGGACCAAACTGGCCCTGGAGCGCAGAGAAAGGACGTCCCTCCGTGGTACTGTGAGTACGGACAGACGGCCTTGCTTTTCACGCGGTGCTTTCCTCTGACCCCATTACAAGATTAACGAGCTTGTCAGGACTCACCTGTCTCAACTCCTGGACTTCATCCTTCAACGCATAGACTGTGTCAACAAGACTCCTGAAACAGAGAATGGGACGAACACCTGAACCAGGATGGGAGTGAGGACAACGCACGACAGCGCTCCATCAGGAGGCACGGCAGCGCCCTGCCCGCAAACCGTCCCGCTCCACAGGCCGTGCAGCTGCCCGGTTAAGGCTAGCGCCCACCCCCCACCTCCCCACACCCACGTGCCCGCCCGGAAACGCTGGGTGTCACTTACTTCTCCTCGATCACCGTCTGACCATTACTCTTGGTTTCTTCAACTATCATTTTCTCTTCCTCTGGAAGCAAAACTTGTGGAGCAGACTCTTTGCGTGAACCTATATCATTAAGACAACAAAAACACAAACCCACAGGTGAATGCCGTGGCGGAGCTGAAAACCCAACCCGACGACGCGGACTTCAACACTACTATTAAACCCCGGGGGTCGCGCGTTACAAAACTCTCTAGATACAACACGGAAGGGCAGCTTTTTACCAATTTTCTCCACTTCTGCCTAGTGAACTCAGTCCTCCTCATGCCTAAAGCATCTAGACGGAAGGAAGACCAGCCTTTTGGTGATTTATTAAGCTTCGGTTCCTGAATCGGGATCATGGAGCTTTTAAATCCTGAAATCTTCCACAGGTAGGTAGCAAGGTTCTGACCCCAGTGCCCTGGATGTTTTGGAATAAATACCAAAAAAATTGGGGGGAACAACGAAATCAATCAAAATTCGAGACACCTCATGCTGGCCATTTTAGGAAGATGGGTCGGGCAGTGGCGCACACAGTGCTCAGAAACGCAAACAGCTGGCGAAACGCTCAACTCCAGAGCGACAGGTAGAAACAAAGACTGAGACACATGGTTTCGAAAAACAGCTTTATTACTTTTTCACGAAACCTTACTGGACATTCCCTGGAACGTACACCTCTTTCCCAATGGAAGGCGGTAAACCGCGGACGATGCCGGAGGGCCACGTGCGCCATCTCACCGGGACCCCGCACCACAGGCCGCCAGGCGCCCTGTCCCGAGGAACGTGCGCTGGGGGGTGGGCACTTCAGAAACTGGGAGACCCAAATGTCTCACAGGTAAGCAAGGAGACTCCAATCTCTTGAAGGACGCGAAAAAGGAAATTTGAGGTAGTACTTTCTTAAAGGTTCTACAGCACCACCACTTCTATTTTTGCGAGTGTCAGATGCGAACTTGAGGGAAGAACCTACCACAGAACAAAGGCTCGCAAGCGGTATTTTGATAAACATTTCTCCATTTGACAAATACACTTGGTGTTTGATAGCTGCGAACGGATTACAGAGAAGCTGGTACAACTCGCTTGTCTCCCGGATTACCTTTAGTTGGCCTTCTGCAAAGTTTGCCAAACTCTAAGACGGCTGTGCCTCCTCACGTCACGGGGACATTCAGTAGGACACCGATTTTCTTAAAGACAGGGTTTAAAGAATAGTTTCACCAGCAATTTTCGTGTCAGCTTAACCTCCTCTGAACAGGACGAACAACAATTACCATCAAAGCTTGACGGCCACAGGGCTGCATCGTTCCCCTGGCAGCACGCCGCAGGGAGAGGGCTGCAGTTTGCCGGCCGCGGGGCCTCGGCCTAGACTCTCCCTGCTGCCATCTGGACATGGGCAAGACCTGCTCCGTTCCCGTCGCACAACTGGGAAGGGCATCAAATCCAAGCACACCATGAAACGTGACGGCAGGAACCGGACGAAGCTAGGATGTGGACCACCTCCTCCTCGGTCATCCCAAGCGTGAGAAGATGAAACTCTGGGCCAGCAAGCACCGCCGTGTGTCACGCGGCACGCGCTTCGGCACGTGGGTACGTTTCCATCCCAAGGAAGGAAGGGCCCCGCGGTGCATCAGGAACGCTAGCACTACCATCGGATGGCGCACTCAGGATTCCGTCGCGAGCCGCAACAGGCTGGTGTGTGGGGGTGCATCTGTACACCACTGCTCTCCCGTTCACCCCCGTCGCTGCCAGGGAGTGAGGGGTGTCGCTTTGCTGTACCCTCACTAAGGGGTAGCCCCCCCACCCCATCATGGTCGCCCATCCACAAGGGGAATTACTCTGCAGACAGAGGGCAACATCCTTCAAGATTTTTAAGACATCATTACGCTGACATTCCACCTCCCGGAGTATCGCCTGCTCCAGGTGCCACAGCTCTGCAAGGGACTGCAGGCACGTCTTCTTCTAGGCCCTTCTGGGCCACACGGGAAAATACTGTTCAGAAAGGAAACTGGTATGTGAGAAAATAAGGGAAAGCTCAGCAGAACCAGCCGAGGTGAGGATTCCAAAGGCCATGGAACATCCTCTGTTTCCAACACACGCATTACTTCCATTTTCATCAGGAGAGCTAGTTCATGTGCTGTTGTCCCCAGAAGACAGAAAGGGAGTCATAAAAATTCGAATGTGTATACCACGTGTGGGAAAAAAAATGGTTTCCGTGACTTTTTGCCATGAAGAGAGGTCATGGGTCAACTTAGCCGGCTCTGAAGTGCCCCCGCCGCCGCCACCTGCTCTGTGTTACGGTCACATCAGAACCGGCACCGGCTGCATGTCCCGTCACCCCCAGCTGGAAACACAATGTCTCATTAGCTCGTCCATGTGAGGGCACGACAGGATGAGAAGTTCACGAGGCAGCGCTGTGGGGAGACGGGCTTCGTCGCATCCCTCTCCGGCTATTTTCACACCTTGTCAATTCCTGGGCAGCCCACTGACATGAGGCACTCCCAGCTTCAAGCAGCAAGAGAAACAAGGGACACGGGTGTCATAAGGACATGGGTCAGACAGCAGGCACTGTCCTGTCCACACGAGTACGGAGGCCCAGGGCTCGTAAAGCAGAACAGAGCTAACCAACTCTGCAAAGCTGGTCTGAGATTTTAAGAATCATATTTAGTATCTTTTAGTCACAAAGTCACAAAGACAAAAGCCTTAAATTCTGTCACATAACATGACATCAGAGGACTAAAAGCCCATGAGAACTGGTACGAGAGTCACACACACGTGATGGTTATTTTTGGAAATGCACTGACAGCACACCAGAATTTATTATAAAACTTAAATCTTAGAATTTTATAGGCAGAATGTACGGACTTAACGGCTTGATTCCTGAAAGATGCTGGTGTGGAAAATGCCACAAACGAACTTGGACAGATTTACTGGCCTGCAGAGAAAGGCATACGATGCTAGTAACGTGCCTAGGTTCAACGGAACATTTTTCTAAAAGGGCAGAAAATTTAGTTTTTCAGAAAATTAAATAAAGGAATGTTCTCCAGCCAGGTTTATAAGTTTGTTCCTACAGAAATAGCCAAATTTTACAAAGTAGATTTAACAAGTTATCTCAAAGATCATGTGGGCATTTTTAGAGGGAGCACAGCATGTTTTCCCTGAATTAGTTTGGAAAAACAATAGAACCCACAAAGAACGTTCTGTCACTTTATTTAAAATCCTCTAAGAGGGGCTGAGACACAGATGAATGGGTTCATGATGGTTCCAGCACATTCAGGTGTTTCCAGGAGATAACGGGTGCAAGAGCTGACGATACTGACTCCATCTTGTTCGCCTCCGTGTGATGACCTCCCTGGGGGGCTACTGCTGCAGGCCCCTGGGAGGGAGCATGTGCCCTGACTGGAAGTGCTGGCCTGGAACTTCCCTGAAGTTGTTCAGATAGCAGAGAGAAGTGTCTTCCCCGCCCCCCCACCCCCTGGCGCACAGACGGTGCCTTGCCATGGCGGCCTCTGCAGCACAGCCCTCTCATCCACGCCATCTGCGGACTGAGATCTAGACTTCTTGGAGAGTAGCCATGCAGCGCCTGGACCATCGCCCACCCAACACCCCCCCATCAGTAAGCTGGTCCCCCCCACCCGGAATAACACTGTGTCAACCGCATGACGTCGCCTGCTTCCTTTTCCAGCCTCAAAGTGCCTTCTTGGTTTGGGGGATATTTTGCTGTCCCTCCACCTTCTAACACAGGGGTTCTGCACCACACTGCTTTGGAAAATGTTGACGGCTACGGCCACTTCTGGAAGGAAGGTCCACAGTGCACATGGGGCACGCTGAAGGTTTTCACAAGGTGTGCGGCAGAAATACCCACTTACTTTAATTCAGCATTTTCTCAAGTCACCTGAGTGCCATGCCTCGTTTCAGCAACATTCCACAGTTGTGTGTGCCACAGTTTAAAAGGAGTGTTGGACTAGCCTAGGACGCTGTCTGCATGTAGAATGACATGCACACAAATGCTGGCTGGATTTGTTGTTCAGTATGGGGGTGGATACAATGAAACTGGAATTGACACTTAGCACCAATCCAGCATTTCTCCAACCTGCTGTCTGGGATCGGGCTGCGGAGGCCCGCAGACACACATGCCACGGCAGCTGCACACTGCCCCCAGCAGGGGTCACTCTGGGCCACAAAGTAGGAGACGGGAAGGAGAGAGTGGCCCAGGGTCCTAGGGAGCGTGCACCCTCAGATGTGTGATCCACAAGCTGAGCCCTGCCCCCTACAACACCTGCAGCCCCTCAGAGCACTGTGGGTCTTTGAGAAACACTCATCTAGCGAGCGCCGGTACTGCACGAAGGACTTGCCTGGGCAGCACAGAGCAGGGGACTCAAAGTCCAGGGCGCCTCTCTGTGCTTAGACTGCCACCTGACCAGACATGCAGATAGAACGCACAGCTCGGTCAACTCCAGGGCACGCACGTGGGAGGTGGGTGGGTGGGTGTGTGTGGGTGTGTGTGTGCCTGCGCACATGCGTGATGGAGTCGGCCTGCTCAAAAGCCTAAACATGGTGTTTGTCAGAAAAGGTCATCTGCTCATCTGGCCAGCGGTCGGGTACATTTGTGGCAGAACTCCATAAATTCTTAAATTCATGATCTTGCTAAAATCTGCACCTAATTATACTCAACTGAAACTGAACTTTCATAATGAAGGAAAATAAGGAAATCTATTTAATAAAATCTCTCCCAAAGGTCATTTGTTATTTATGGCTATCACAAAATTCTAATTTTTTTCTCAAGAAACTGTGAGGGATCTCCGTAGGGGACAATTCACATCTGCTTACCATTCTGCACCTGCCTAGCCCCACGCTGACACCCTTCTCGCTTCTTAGCTAGCTGGGCATGCACTTTAGAAAACAAAGATTCATAACAGACCTTAGTCTTAAAAAAAAAAAACAAAAAATTAAAAAACATTAAAGTTGGGTTTTTCCATTTATGCACAACAAAACCAAGAGTGCTTCTTTCGGAAGACAAGTGACAGAAAACTTCTTTTAAAAAAAAAAAAAAAAGAGGGAGAAAGAAGAAATAAAAGTGTGCCAGGAGTCACCCTATGTTGTCCAGAACGTATTTAATCTAAGGAAGTGCACATTTCTCTATCAAAGCAGATAAAGTGTCCCATTGCCTGGCCTCCCTCTGGAAGACAACATACAGGAAAACAGCCAAACCATATTCAGTTGCAAGCTATGCTACTCCGCCGCCCCCCAGGTAACAAATATTAAAAGCCACAGGCTAGCAAATGCAAAATTTATTTCAACTGTACATAACAGATGTCTTCTTTTTTTTTCTTTTTATAAAACAAACACTTCATTGCCATATGCAACCACAAACAATATGCATACTGTACAATACAATGCAACATTTAGGTATACATCCGACTGGGTCTTCAAATGGCAGTCACCCACTAAAAATGGCTTTCCCATTCACAGAGAAAAAGCACAATATAGAGATTTTTTTTTTCAAGGTCTTATACCACTATATACACATTACTGTGTTTTGGCAATTTTATGCAAAACACATAATTAATATAGCTTATATACTGTGGCAAGGGTAAATTCAAGGTCAACACCATGTAGGCCCCCATGGAAGGCCCGAGAACGGCTCCCACCTACCTTAGGCTCAGGGTCTGCACCCGCACACTACAGCACTAACGGCACACGCGGCCAGGACAGAGCTGCACCAGCTGCAGTCCAGCGTGACCGGAGCTCCACAGACGGAGTGTCCCGGCCCTCCAGCACCACGTCGCCACTGCCCTCCCCCACCGGGACCACTTTCAGGCCTGTGGCACTAGCACTTCCAACCAGGACACAAGAGCGAATGGTGCCAGACATTCAAAACAAGCCCAAGCAACCAGAAGCCACAGTGCCGTGACGCAGTGATCCCGGCATCGGCAAAGTCACCGCACACATGGCTTGAACTGGTACCAAAGGACTGAGGGGACAGCGTCAGACCTCGGCGGGCAGAACATGAGAGGTCTCTGGAAGACGAGCCAAGAGACCCTTGGTGACAGAGGAGTATCGCCGTGCTGTGGCATACGCAGCGTGCGACACGGGCTCCCCGCGCTGAGGCTCGGCAGAGGCGGCTACGCCAACGCACCAACGACAGCCTCAAGGAAACAAAAAGACATTCTACCACTAGTGTCAGAAAGGGTGACTGCTGTACGTGTACAAAATCAAACAGCTGCTTCTAAAGTTCACTGCAGGAACTTCATAGTCCTACTCCTCCCAAAATTCCATTTACTACTTGGCTCAACACATATAAGCCCCATCTCTACCGTGGGTTAATACTGGGCTCTAATTTTAAGAATGCTCCTCAACTTCCGTATTTATACTAATTGATATAAAAATACGAAATCTCCAGATGGCATGAGCAGCTCAATAGCTGTTTGGGAACAGAGACCGATTTGGAATCCTCAGTTTTCCTCGTGACCTGACCACATGCAGTGCTGAAGGCGTCTGACTCTCTAAGCCACACGCTGCTGCTGGGTTCGCCGGCGCCCAGCCGACCCCGGCGTGCTGCAGCGCGGCTGTCTCTGCGCAAACAAGATCGCGCACTGAGTACGGGGCTTTGCTGAGGGCAGGGGGAGGAGAATGCTCAGCCACCTGGAACTAGAGCCACCCCGAGGACAGGAAAACAGGTTATTCCCAACTGATTATGGCATCTTGTTTTCTGAAGCTGGTTTCAATGAATACTTAAAACACAACCCTGAGGTTCCGTTTTAACACCATGTACAGCATGGATGGGGGAACAATGACCAGATGTGGATCTGGGTGCTACGACTGAATGTAACAGGTCACATTCAGTTCTTTCTGAAGCAGAACTTCGTCTGAGAGAGGCCAGTGAAATCTCCTTACAACAAATCCCAGGCAAGTGGGGGAATCCCCTCTCAAATCTGAGATGTTCTCATACGTGAGTGACATGGAAACTGAAGTCTTCAGTGGACTCCGATGTCCCCGTGACACTCAGGAATGAGGGTCACAGGGGACGGGTTGCTGTAAACGGGAGTTTCACGGCAGCTACCTGCTGAAAACAAACGATGTGTCCATTACAGGCAGCGTGACAGGGATGTCGGGGTGCAGCCAGGCTGGGACGGAAGCCAAGCACTCACCTGGCTCTGAACGGAGTCTCATGTCCACCTTCAGAGGCCGAGTGCTTCCGACTCGGGACTGAATCTTCGGTGGAGCGGCATGGGCGTGCTAAGTGCCAGTTAGGAGCCATTGCTCCAAATAAGGAGAGTTGGGTGTGAGGATAAAGGGGAGGGTCTGAGCTCTGACGGTAACCTGGCCCCTCGGAGAACTCCCGCCCCCCAGGCAAACGGGAACGTGGGACAGCCGTCTGTGGCACCCTGACGAGCCAGAGCCGGCTCTTCCGTGCTCCCGCCATGGCCCGGAGCCCACACTAGCCACACCCACAGCAGGCTCTGCGTGGCCATGGAGCACCCTGAGGAGTCCTCAGAACACAGCTGTCTGAACTGGACTCCAACCTCTTCGTGCACGTTTCCTTCACCCCTCCACAACTAGTGCCTCAGTGGGTCCGTCACACATAAAACACTGAGATCCCTATGTAAGGCCAGAGTCTCCCCTGTGCTGCTGGCACTTAGATCACAAGCCTGTATGGTCTCGTGTAAAATAGAAAAGTGTTCACACAGCTGTATCCAAAAAGAACTGAGACAGGTGCTACACTGAGAACAGGAACCCAGACCATTCAGAGCTGGAGAGCCACCGCCACCCACGGAGGAAAGGACCCTCGGGCGCGGCCCCGTGAGCACACCATCTCCTTCCACCGCGGCAGCTCGAACGGACAGTCGAACTGGCACGTGGGCCTCCACACAGTACAATGGGAAATATCAGCAACGCTCTCAAAGTTGTTAAAATATCACATAAAAGACAAGGAACAGCAAGAAAACATCTAAGAAAAGCAGGCTGCGATACAACAAGCATTGTTAAGAAAAGCTCAGAAGTGCATTAGTTCTGGTGAGAGATATATGAGCAACAGCTCTTACGAGATGTAGAACCCATTCTGTAACTATGGGCTGTCCATATACTGTCATAGTCAGAGTCTTCCGAGAGGTCTGAAGGCTCCAGACGGGAAAGGCTACTGCGACGACCCAAGGAGTCTAGACTTGATTGGTCGTCGTCAGCCAAGACGTGATTATGCATCAGGTCAGTGCCTTGCCATGCTACGACGGGGAGGGATGGAGTGACAGGCAGAGGTGGGAGGGGACGGACAGGAAGAGCCACAACCAAAAACATGAAAACAAAAGCAAAAGGTGATGGGAAGAGAAGGAAGAGAGAAAATATTGTTAAAAACTGGCAACAATGTTCATTTCTCCTTATTTATGGTGGGTTTTAATAGCACAAACCCTCAGAGTAAAACTGATTATTTAAATAAACCTAGTCACAATATTGTTCCCAAACTGTCCCTCATATAAGCCCATGTCCACAGATACTCCTACAGACATTTCCCAAGTCGACAATTCTATTCCAGTCTACTAACCATGAGTCTCATTTAGGACATTTGTAAAAGGAGCCATTTATGCGTTTCATTAGAAATTGTTTCTTATTCTTTAAGTGGATATACTGAAGCAGGAGAGTTTCAGAGGATTTTTGACTGACGTCTTCGCCTCTCCCTTTGCCAAACTAGAACTCCCCAGAAGTCATAATGGTGGGGTCTAAACTTACCTTATCAAACTACCACCACTGTAAAAATTCCAGAACGGAGAAAGGGGTTACACAGGGTCTGTGCCCCTCTGGGCCCCCCTTCCTGCTGCCGCACCCCAGAGCTTGGCCAGGGGAACAGAAAAAGTGGGAGGCCTGTTCAAACTTCTCAGCCCTGATGCAGACCCTTTTACCGGCAGGACAAGAGAAACAATGAGCTGAGAGCCACTGCATTTACAGGTGGTGACAGAAGACAGTGGGCACAAGATGGGAGAACGGAGAGGAATGAGAGCAGCAGCCAGGCAGCTGTGAGGGAGGCATGCAGGGACGCTGCGGGACACACAATAGCACACCACAGCCACCGCTGGCTCCGTCCTAGTCCGGCTTCTGATCCAAGTTCATTCTGTTCCCAAACCGTGACAAGAACAAGCAGCAGGCCAGTTTGGATTCCTTCAACTAAATCCCTGGGGTCTAATGAAGGTCACTACTTCCCTGAGACAGAAATCGATACCAAAGATGTCTGGCTCAGTCAGGTCTTCTTGGCATCCAAACATACACTGAAAGGTGGTGAATTTTAGGTAAAACATATTATCCTATTTTTACTACACATTTACTACGAAAAGAGCTGCCTCCCTTGTAATCCCACACTACCTTTCCAGCATCGAGGATCCATTTCCCCTATCCTATCTGGTCCTAGGAGTATTAGGGTTGGACACATGAGGCCCCAGAGTGCTTAGCCCATAGGATCAGCTGAAAATAAAAATCCATGTATCATGCAATGCTTTCCTGACACAGGAGAAATGGAGACACATGGTACAGATGACAGACAATGTGCACGATCTACAGGCCATCCCTTCCACGCAGCCAAAGCAGCGAGGCCACGGGTACCTGACAGGGCACCGCCTCCCAGACGAACAGAGGAAGCTCTCACCAACACACACACAGCTCATGTTACCTGGTCTGTCTACCTCAGACTACCAGGTTAAAATTTTATTTCAAGTAATTTGAGAGAATTCTTTAAAATTTCAAATTCAAAACCCAAAACCCTATGGCCTAAAACATTTTATACAGCCTATTACTTAAGACACAGTTTCTTATCAAATCTATGAAACCAGTATCAAAAGACAAACTGTATTTAAAATGACTGCGTGACCTGACATATACCCCACCTTCAGGCCTTTCCCTGTCTCCACCATCCTACTGACCAGCTATTACGAATAAGAGTTCTCACAGGGCAAGCACAAACAGGAGTCTCAATGCCGCAGACCAGACACTTAAGATACCAGCCACAGGGAAGTTTCTAGGTGATCTGCAGACTGCCCCTGGAGTTCAATCATGCCAGTCCTACCTTTTTAGCTGTCAACATCTTTAACAAAAGCTAAAGCAGCTGAAAATTCCCTTTCCCCCCTGTCCTTTTTTTCCAGAATTAGCCTGACACTAGCCAAGACCCAGATGTGAACCCCCACAGTAACGGTGGTGGGAACGAAGCAGCAATCCACAATGAGCCCCAAGTCAGGTTGGAAAGGGAATCCAAGACACACAGCCCAACAGAAACCAGCTTCGATGCCAGAATACATAAACCCAGTTCTCGAACAAAACAAAAACAAACCCCAAAAAGCCCGCCTAGAAAGGACAGTGCAGGACACCCTGTGGTGCCTGTGGCCCTGGCTCAGGGAGAGGGAGAGACAGCCCTTTATTCTGAACACACCACACGCTCCACTGCCTCTGCACCCCCGTGCTGCACTCCACCTTCAAATGCTGGGAACTTGAAGACAGAAAGAGCCCACCTTTGTCCTGCCCCAACAGATTAAGATTTCCTCTACTGAGACCTTGTGTGTAAAGATACTGGAAAACTCAGTGGTGCTGAAATCCACCATATAAATTAGTTGGGGTCTACTTCCAAAAATTTTTAAATGCATCATTTAGAAAAGCGGGGGTGGGGGGCTGCTAAAAAAGCCTTGCTCTGGGTTTCTATTTTTCACAATTCTAAGAATCTTAAGAAAAAAAGTCCCACTACCATACCAATAGTTTAAATAGCTTAAAAATAACTGAACCAATCTTCTGTCTTCTAAGCATATCTTCTTATCTAAACAAAATAAAGCTTTATACACTCTAGCAGCACCTCCTACTTAAAGTGTCCCAGCAGGACATTTTGTAGAAATCCGTTCTCTTACTGGCAGCTCAGCCCCTCTGTGGTGACTTAGGGACGCCAGGCTGGCCAGCAAAGTGTCCCTCGCTGAGGGCCACTCCACCACGCCCGCTGGCCACGCACAAGGCCCAGCACAGGTCCCTTCAGATGGGGGCTCTAACCCCAGTTAGCCACTGCCATTCGTAGTCCACGACGGTGAAACTTACTTGAGTTGAGTGTTTGCCGTGTTTTGGCGCTTGTGCAGTAAGCTTCAATGACTTTCAGAATCTGCGCGTCTTCTTCCAAAGCAGCTGTGCCTGTCAAGACACGACACGCCACAATCAAGCTAAAAGTGACAAGTATAACAGGTCACAACCTAAAAAACAATTTCTCTATGTCGTCAGATAATGGTTTTCTAATACTTAGAAAGCAGTGCTACATTTTTAAAATACTCTTTATGTGCAATGTATCCAGCAAGAGCTTAGTACCCTGAATATATAAAAGTGGTCTTACTAGTCCATAAGAAAAACAGTATACTCCCATGCTGAAATTGAGAAAAGAGCAAGGAACAAGCAAGTCACACAAGAACACCTTAAGAGGCTTATTCTCCATAAGAAGTCACGAAACAAGGCATCAGGCCTTCACACACTAGCTTGACAAACATAAGGAACTGTGACGACCCCCAGTGTTGATGGGGCAGCAGGGAGCCCACAGCGGACAGCATGAAGACAGGCAGGACCCTGGGGAGCTCCAGAAAGAGCATTTCCTCTAATGCCCGGGTCCGTACTAAGATTTCATCTGGGATGGTCACAAAGCACTACCAAGACCTTGAAGGTGTTCTTCCGGCGTCATCCAACTATGGATCCCTCCAGACACTGACTTCCTATACTCAGACCACAGGCATGGAGGAGGAGAGAAGCTTCCAGACTAACTAACAACATCGAGTGTGATCAGTCCTGGACTCAGAGCCTCACACCCAGCAGACTTCACATGACCCTATGGGGCGAACTATTCCTCTTTTCTGTTTTACTAAGTTTTCTATATTTTCTTGTATTTTCTAAGATATTACACTTGGATATAGATTTTAAAATCCTCACCTACTCTAATAAAAATGTGGAAGAATGGAAAGCTTAAGTATTTAGAAGCTATATAAAGCCTCAACATTCTATGACAGTGAAATATATGCAAGGCCAATCAAATATACTGTACTAATAAATAAGTTTCAATATCTTCTAGGATTTTTACGGCTTTGGGTCTCACATTTAGGTCTTTATAATCTGCTTTGAGTTTACTTCCATGTACGCTGTAAGAAAGTGGTCCAGTTTCTCCAACACCGCTGTTTGAAGAGACTGTTATTTTTTCCATCATATATTCTTGCCTCTTTTGTCATGGACCGACCATATAATCAGGGATTTGGGGGCTCTATTCTGTTCCACCGACATATGAGTTTGTTTTTGTGCCTACCATACTATTTTGATTCCAACAGCTTTGTAGCGTATCTTGAAATCTGGAATTATGTTATCTTCAGCTTTGTTCTTCTCAAGATACCATATGATCCAGTAATTCTACTACTCGGTATTTACCCAAAGAAAACAAAAACACTGATTTGAAAAGATACCTGCACCGTTATGTTGACTGCAGCATTATCTACAACAGCCAAGTTACGGAAGCAGCCACCCCAGCGCCCACCAACAGCCGCACGGATAAGTAAGGTGGCACACACAGCGACATACGCATCCATGAAAGGGATGACACCGTGCCACTGTGACAACACAGACGGACATACAGGGCAGTGCACTAAGTGCAGTAAGTCAGACTAGAAAGACAGATACCATGACTTCACTCACGTGGAATCTAAAATAAAACCAACGAACAAACGGCAGCGTTAGACCTGTAGCTACAGAGAGCTGATGGCCTGCGGTTAGGGAAACAGAACAGATGAGGGGGAGTGGGAGGTACAGGCTCTCCAGGTAAGGCAGGAGCAGGCCCTGGGGATGGGAGTGCAGTCCATGGGGGGACGCGCTACACGGCCATGGGGGGGGCCGCGCTGGTGCTGAGCAGCACAGAGCACCCTGATGTGGCATGCCCGAAACTAACATAACGCCGTGGGTCAACTACATTAAAACAAAATTTAAAAACAAAACACAAATTTTAGCACCCAGAGTTGAAGAGCTGTTGAGAAATGGACTTGGCGTCATTGACCGCAGCCCCTCAGGTACACAAGCTGCTCCCTCAGAAGCAAGAGAAGGTCTTCCTCATGGCATTTCAGGACCTGCTGAATATGGCAACTCCACGGGCACGTCGTTCCACCTCTGCCCCGAGGACAGCGATGTCCCGATGACAGGATCAGACCGCTACTTCAGAGGTGGCTTATTACACACTCATCACCCAACGCCCAGAGAAAGCACGGACACCACAAAGGACGCCCGCTGGCCTCCCCAGGACGTAGTGTCAGTTTACGGCTATCACTGAGCTTGTTTTCCTCACATTTCCTATGTGGCACAGGCTATCCCACGAACAAAAACTTCCAGGATTCTGAATGTAAGCAAGACTAAAATAACTTAGAAAAGCACCATGTGACTTGAGAGCAGGTGCTCAGGGAGCACTGAGACATACAGGCCCTCCTTACACAGAGGTCACATGGCTGACGTCTGTCCTCCAATCCACATGGAATCCCTGGTTCCCCTTTCACTTCCCAGTCCCTCCAAGTTCCCTCCACTGGCTCTTCAGCTCCCTAAACCCAACCCTGTCTTTCTCTTCTCCTCGCAATGCATCTCATGGCTTGCGCAGCTGTCGTCAGCACAGCTTTCCTTTCCACTGGCCTCAGGCCTGGGATTCCTCCTGCCGGAACCCTTCCCAGCCTCGGCACGACTGCGGGGGGGGGGGGGGGGGGTGCTGTGTGCTCTAGAACATTTAGCAGCATCCCCGGCCTCTACTCACTATAAGGCAGCAGTACCCACACCCAACTGTAACAATCAAAAGGCCTCCAGATATATCACCAAGAGAGGCAAAGTCACCCCCAGCTGAGAAACCACAGCTGCAGGCTCCCTCTCCAAAGGAATCTGAACTCTGTCCACGTTGGCCCACTACACTGTGGTCACCTGGTCCAGCCGCCATCCTATCATCCTCACCGGGATCAGTTCACCTCCTACCTGGCCCCCCTACTCCCACCTCTGCTCATCACAACTCAACACAGCAATCAGTGATCCTGTTCAAACCAAGGCCCATCATGTCGACTGCTCACAGCAGGACTGCAGCTGCCCCTGTGCTCAAGGCACCTCTGAGAACCCCACCAGCTCTCACATGCGCCCCAGGGGCTCCCTGCTATCCCCATGGGGCTACAGGAGAAAACAGGAGACTAAACAAGCAGACAGTGTGCTGGTGCAAAGGGTGGGGGAGGGAGGGGTGCTGGGGCCATTTTAGAGAGGGCAGCTGGGAGGTGTGGGGAGAGGGCACTGGGTGGAGGAAGCAGCGCAGGCACTGGGCTCCAGAGCCCCCGAGGCAGAAGTCTTCCTTACCCACTTAATTAGTGTCCTAGGAGTGCAGCCCTGCTCTGCACACTCAGGATCTGGAGGAGGAGGACCACCATGATGGCAAGCGACACCCTGCCCGCTGCAGTGACGGCAGGCGGCAGGGCAGTGCGAGCGCTCACGCTCCTGGAGTGGCCTCTAGGTCCCTCCCTGCATCTACCAGTTCCAGCTTATCACCCAGACTGGGACGAGTGGGGGAGAAGGCCTGCGTGTAGGTCGCCAGGACTCCAGGGACCCTGTGGAGCCCCCGAATCAAGAGGCACCCTTCCCTGGGGTGACATCAAGCCACACTCACGTTCTGACTACAAACATCTCTCCCAGGAGTCTTCTTTTATAAATGAATCCCTGAAAGGTCCCAATAAGTACGGCAAGAAAGAAGAGCAATGCTCCACCAAGTCAGGAAGACCCGTGACAGGTCCTGGGTGTGTGGGGAGGGAGGGGGCGCACAGAAGCAAGGAGACAGAGCCCACCACTTCCCTGAGGCCGCCACTGCCTGGGCCGTCCCCGCTTCGAGGCCCTCCTGCACTGCCAGACAGTCCCACGCTCATCTGCAGCCACAGAACCCCTCCTGCCTGTCGCACCGGGAAACCAGCTCGGCGGTGGGAAGAAGCGAGTGGGCACGTGCACACACTTCATCTCTCCAGTCACTTCTCGAAATAGCTCTACTTGCTCATACACTATCAACGGAGCATCTCCCGTGGGAGAGGCTGTCTGGGAGATCAGGTGCTGAATCCAGTGCCACTTCCAGCATCTCCCGAGGTCACAGCCAGGCAGCGAGGGTCATACACACACGCAGGGAGAAACAAGACCTCAGGCCGCGGAGCAGCGTGGGGTGTCCCCTGGACACATGGAAACCGCAGGGCAAGGAGGGAGCCAGACAGAGCAGGCAGTCCCAGGGCTACCCTGGACCCCTGACCAAGGTTCCCAGAACACGTGATCTCAGGGCCCAAGAGACCGCGAGCAGTTCCATCGAGGGGAAAACCACGGGGGCGCTTCATCGCCAGATAGCTCTCCTGCTCTCGGGCGCCACCGCTGGAAGGGTTCGCTGCTCTGGCTCCTCAACGTCCTCTAGACAAGACATTAAAGCTCAGACGCCGACAGCTGAAGCCTCTGGAAAGCCACCAGCCCCCTCTCTATGCTGTGAACGCTGTGCCCGAGACAGGGTCGTGTCTGCACCCACGTGCGGGGCGTACTCACTTTTCCGCAGGGCAAACTCTTCGTCTGAAGGCTTCCGCTCAGGCTTGCGCTTAGGTAGCAACTTTTTCATGGTCTTGGGACTCTTACTAAGATCCTAGAGAAAGAAAAAGGGAAAAGAGCACTGACATATTCCCAAGGCAGTAATTTTTCCTGGCGTGTTGGTGACAGCATGAAATATGAAGCGTCTACAGCCGCTCAAGGTGAACTCGTACTGGGCTTTCCGGGCCAGCCGCTGAACATTCATATAAAATCAACAGGGCAGAGGCTGAGATGAAAGCCCTCGGGGCCCTCGGACCCATCGGCACTGTGACAACGCAGCGCGGAGGTGTTGCGGGCTCGCGGGCAGGCTGGCCGACACAGGCAGAGACGCACGTGTGCTGTAAATCTGGAGCAGGCCCATCTGCTGCAGCGAACCAGAAAGAGACCGGGAAAACTAAGGCTATTTCTAGAGGAAAGGCAGAAGCCTCAAGAAAGGAGGAAAGGGAACAAGATCTGCCTGTGGGCCTTGAGTGAGATGCACGTGGAGGACAGAGCGCAGGCTCCACCGCGGGCACACGAGCTCACGGCTGAGTCACGATGCGATGGTCTGCCCCCTCCCCCTGAAACACAGGTACAAAGACCGCACGGAGAGTCCACAGGGACAGGCCAGGCTCTGGCGGCCAAGCACGTATGAAATACTGATAAGGTCTCACTGCTGCATCACTGATGTCACACAAACCTTTTTTGAGTCTGACAATGTGAAACCAACATGACACAGGCTATGGGAGGAATCAGACCTAAAGCACAGAAGGAACACAGCTTGGTTTTGAAAGGTAGCTCTTCAAAATGTCTTTTGCTAAACTGTACAGACTCTTAAAAATGTGGCAGAAATCAGCGTCCAAAGAACTAAATCCAGCATGTGTTCTATGGCCCTGGGCAGCACGCCATGCACCCGCAGGCCCAGCCCCACGCGCACACTCCGTGGAAGAACTTCCACAAAGCATTCGGAGGGGCTCAGTGACATGAGGCCACAATTAGAGACCCCAGCACCAGGTCCAGCAAAGCAGGTGCAGCCCAAACAGCAAAACCAGATGCTCAGGTTCATGGCCACACCCCTCCCCTCATGCTTTGCGGTCCATGACTAGACACTCTCCACCCACCCTTCCTCAACAGCAGGGAGACTCCCGCCGGCATGACCAGCACCATCCGCACAGGCTAAATGAGTAACAGATCCCAACATTCATCACGTAACCGCCTATGACAAAGCAACCTTGCACGTGGGCATGTGACCACCAGCAAGACAGAGGAGCTAAACAGCAAAATTCATTAACAAAAACACATCGAGGACAGATTATCATCTATGTAATACTTCTGTGCATTGTAAAAGTTAGGGCTGCTGGCAAGGATGGGGGGTCCAGGGCCGTGGGCAAACATGACCTCAGACGGACCAGGAGAGGGCACCAGGACGTGCAGCCTCATCACGCCCCGTACTCAGGCTCACATGCAGGCTGTCCACGCTTACTGTGCTCATGACCACACCCAGCACTTCAGGACGAGCTTCCTCCAGTGCACCTATTTCTCAGGTACTGAAGGTACTTCCGGTCCTGAACGCAGGTGCAGCGTCAGCAGCCTCGTGTGACCATGCAAGACAGACACCACCACAGACACCGCTCTCCGGCACAGAGCTGGAGAACCGCGTTCTCCCACTTTCCTCTGTGCATGTTGTCTTCCTATCAAATAGCTCCCGGTGACCAATGCAGGGTTCCAGGTCGGCCCTCATTCGCGCCTGGAAAAGGGTCAGAAAGCCGAGGCAAGACACCATGAATTAGGTGCGCAAAGTAACTCAGGCTCGCCAGAGGCCAGGCCCAGAGGAGCCCTCTGCTCCAGGCTCCCAGCGGCAAGAAGCAAGGCCCATCTGCAAAGGGCACAGAGAGTCTAGTGCTAGCCGAAGCAGAAGGGAAGGACAGATAAAACAAGGCAGACCTTCACAGTTCTGAAGCGGATTTGTATTTTTATGTCACAGAATCACAGACAGAAAAACAGGATTCCGTATTTCTGAATTCTCTAGAATGAAGCACAGAACAGCCAACATAACACGCCAAGCTGTCAAGTTCACACTCGCCTACACTCAGACCTCACCTCCTTGTAGCAGAGAGCAGCCGAGGGCCGCAGGGGAGGTGCGGGCCGCAGGCAGCTCAGGCTCCATGGCTTGGGGGTCTTCGGAGGCTCCAGGGGCCCCCAGTTGATGGTGGTGTGCGGAGTGCCATGGTGGGAGGGGTGGGGCAGCGTGTGGTAGGCAGGCGTCAGGGGCACCGGCTTGCTGTCCGCGTGCTTGCTGGATGGGGCGATCGGATGGGAGGGGAGCTGCGGGGGGAAGAGAGCGCGAAATGCGACAGCTGCCGTCAGGGGTCCCCTCAACCAGACCCACGAGGTTCTGCCCGTTTCTAAAACACTCCCAGGTTGTCATCATTTCTTTAATCTCCAACCCCAAGCAGTCAGCTTCTGGGGCACCCGTCTATTGTGCGTCAGGCCAGCTTGGGGGAGCAGGCGACAGGATGCGGAGACCCAGACCCAGGCACCCCACCACCACCTTTACTCGCCACAGAGTAGCATTTGCAACAAGGTGCTCCACTTAGCATACATCAGAATTCTGTAAAAGAACAGGCATTTCTTGTATTGGAAATTGGTTATGGGGGAGGGTAATTCTCCCCAGACACATATTTACCGCCTGGTGATGTAGGGGCGGGCTAAATGCCTGTTTTCATTTAAAAAGTTTTCCCAAGACACAGCCAGGCCCCTTCCTGTTGACGGTTATAAAACCAAAGCACAATTGCAACAAAAACCATATTGCCTGTAAAGCTGAAAATATTTTACTGTCTCTTTGCAGGAAAACTTTGCCAATCCCTAGGGTAAAACAAGTTATTTTCTCAGAAAAACTAGCTTTAATCAAAATAAAGTTATACAAAATCTAGTTTCTCAGAAAGATAAGGGGGTTCATATTCCTGGAAAACCCCAAAATATTCCATTACAGTGACAATTAAATGCAAAAATGTTCAATAAAATAATACTCAAAATCGGCCAATGACCTCAAATTACCTAAAACAATAAAGCCCGCTTAATAAAAGAGCAAACTGTTCTGTGAGCTGGAAATCAGGGTGAGATCATCATTCAAAAGAACTGCCTATTTGAAACACATGCTTAATGAGAAGCCTGGCAGTGGCTGACGCACCGCGCCCCAAGGCAAGAGCAAGAGACTTCCTGCAGTAACCACAGGCCCATCCTGGCTGTGTGCGTGTCTGTGTCTGTGTGCGCGCACGTGCGTGCGTGTCTTGTAACAGGCTATACAACCACTAATTACGTAACAATTTTTTGAAACTACATAATTCACAAAGGGAGAAAATTATGTAGAACATCTCTTCTAACAATAACACCACAGTAAATAGTATTTGGATTTGTTTCTCCAAAAGAGGGGAATGTTCTACGCTAAAATGAGAATAATGCAGCTGGATCACAGGGAGAATACAGAATGCATCCAAGAGGCAACTCCCCAGGAAGAATATGTAACACTTCAAATGCGTGTTCGTGAGGAACACCTCCAGGGTGCAGAGAACAACGTTTTACCTGGCGTGAAATCCTACTGTTTGGTTTCAAGGTGCTGCTGACAGTATGAAGAAGCACTTCCGTATTTCTTTATAAACGTACACATGTACACATATCATCTTTGGAACAAACTTAGTTCCATATAAGCTAAGCATCTTTAGTGTTTTTTTTTTTTTTAAATATGGAGAAGTTATAAATGGCAGAGTCATTCAAAATGAAACGTTAGCTAAAGCAAACAAGTAGTCTCAACCTCCAAACTGTCAAGAGAAACCAAGGAAGACAAAACCACTCTGAACGTTACGCTACAGGAGCGCCTGGGAGGCTCAGTGGGTTGAGCATTTGACTCTTGATTTCGGCTCAGGTCATGATTTCAGGGTCCTGGGATTGAGCCCCGCATCCAGCTCCGTGCTCAGTGGGAAGTCTGCTTGAGGCTTTTCTCTCACCCTCTGCCCCTCCCCCTGCTTGCACCAGTGTGCTCTCTCCCAAATAAATCAATATTAAAAAAAAAGAAAAAGAATGTTATACTACAGCCACTCTTCCTGAGCAAAAACTTGACTGCTAAGAATAATGAATATAGACGTGAACCACGCGGTACGAAGTCCAAATAAAGATCACAACCATCTAACAGGGATGTGAGAAAAGCCCACCCCCTGGAAATACTGTGCACTCACAGGTCACCTGTGAAAAGCTGTGCACACTTCAATATTGTGTGAGAAAGATGAGGGAGGTTACGACAAGGACTTGATACCGGTATCTTGAGCAGAAAACAGTGGAAAGTTCATTTAAACATGAACACTTTGTGCTGAGATACTTCAAAATGCTTAAGTACTTAAAATGTCAAAGAGCTGGTGAGCTCTTCTAAGTAGAAGATAAATGGATTTCTTAAAATCAAAACAATGATTAAGTTAAGATTCTCAGGAAAAAAAAAAAGCTATGGACTACTGGCTCTTGAGGTTTCAGGTGAAAAGCCCCATAAGTTGGTCTCCTAGGCCCCCGTCTGAGCCAATGCCAGCAAACCACGTGCGGGAAGGCACAGCCCAGGAGCGAGCAGTGTGAGGCGATGAGCGACGCCACACGGACACGCCACTCATCCAGGAAATCCAGACCCACATTTGTACTCTTGATCCACATATCGATTACGCTTCAGAGTACTTGCTCACTCGATGACAACCCGACCAAAGGCTGACTCCCCCACGGTGCGGAGGCAGAAGTACAGGCGTACTTACCGTGTGAGATGGCACAGAATGTGGCTTGATGGTGGGGTTGCCGACAGAGGTGACCTTCGTCTGCTTCTGCAGGTGGTCCACCCACTCATGGAGATCCTGCTGGTTGTTGCAGGACACTAAGATCCGCTCAATCATGCTCCCTGGAAGTGAGAAAAACAGGCTGAAACGGGAAAACAGGTAGAAAGCACACACAGGCACACACACACCCAGAGCAGAATTGAACAGCGCTTAACCATCAGCCCTCTGGACAGTCCAACAAGAGTCTGCACACAAATGGTAAGCTGCCTCTCATCACCGGGACAGAAAGCATCCACAAAGTCTGTGCCTATCACCTGATATTTCAAATGCATTTCTATGATTTTCACTGTCCTCAAGCTTTGTGATTGTCATTCCTGTCGTTGGTAGCTTTCCCTAAAAAAGACCCCCCCCACAAAAAAAAACAATTAGTGCTTTTCTAGTAAAGAAGGTACCATTATCAAAATAAGTATTAAATGATTTTAGAAATGACAGAAGAACTGTGTAAACCAACAAAGCTCTTTGTGCCGTATACGTGTATATTACAAAATCTCTAGGTCAAATAAGAAATCATAACACTGTATTCAACACAAACGGGAGCCAGCGGTAAGGTACATGGCAGCAACCAGGACAAAAACTGAACGTGATCGGTCCTCGACATAAACACCAGCGCACAGGACATGGCCCTATCAGGACAAAAAACCATGCTCTACAGTAGTGATTTCAGACACCGTAGGCAGAGGAGGCACGGGTTTGCCTCACAGAGAAATTTGGAGGGAGTCCCACCTTGGAAGGCGAAACGGGGAAGCTGGAGTGAAAGGAACCGTGCAGGAATGATGCCTGGTTGTCCACGGGAGAACTTGGTAGTTGTGCCAAGCACCACACGGAATGCAGACAACGGGTGGGAACCAGAACGGGAAAGGTCAGGGGACAGACACCACTAGAACGGGGCTGCAAACGAACCATCCGCGATGGCACGGGGCTAAAAACTAAACGTATTCCCAAGGCACACGCTGGCCAAGGCTCACGGAGAAGTCTGTCGGTGCTTTCTCGGGGTGGGGAGGACACTCTGCGGCTCCCAAAGCAGCGGTTCTCAGCAAGGTAGGGGGCCCCAGAGGGGACAGCGGCAGTGCCACGGCTGGTTGGGCGCTCCCAACTTGCCGAGGAGCTGCCGACATCCTACAGCACCCACGGCGGTCTCCCCACCCCCCTCCCACACAAGCACTGAGCCCGTCCGGAAGTTCACCCAGTGGCACGTTAGAGCGTGCTTGGCATTTCCATGGTCGGACAGGCTTGAACACCGCCGTGCGCTGCACACAGAAGCATAAGGACAGCTCTGGGAAGTGCTGCTGAAGACGAGGGAGCAGCCGCGTGCTAAACCCAGCACAATAGCAGCAGACAGCACAGTCCTGGACTGAACGCTCTTCTCCGTCCCTCAGAGCCAGAAACGGGTCCTGACGATGCACACAGCATGGTCGCGCACTCAGACACCCTTCCCAGGACACTGCACAGCACGGGAAAGCGGGGTCTCGCTGGGGGCATGAGGCCTCCAGGGGCACGCCAACATCCAGGGCAAATGTGGCATGGACACCAGCCTCATCGCCAGGGTCCTGAGCCAGCCCCAAACAGCAATTTCTACTCCCGCGGGTCCGAGCAGGACCCGTCCTCAGCCTCTTGGAGACAAGACATGAAGCCAGAGCAGGGCGGAGCTGCCAGTTTGGGGGAACATGGGTAGGTGCCCTCTCAGCCACAGACGCCTGCTTGGCAGCACCCTGACAAATTAAGAGGCACTGTTTTTCTGGGTTTACCTGCACATACCAGCTGTACCAATGTCAAAGTGCTCTTTTTGGAGTGTGTGACAACTGCTCCTCTGTGGGTGGCAAAGCTTTCTGTGGGGTTCGCATAAACATGCCACAGACGCCTCGGACTCAGCGCCCACTCGTGTCCATGTCCCGGACAGAGCGCATACTATGTCTGAAGACTCTCAGACAACAAAAGGGTGACTCCTGCTGAAGCAGGACCAGGTGACTGGCCAGAGGCCTGGGAACGAGTGACGGGGAGGACCCGACCTTCTGTGACCCCACAGAAAAAAGTCCGTGAAGCCAGAAGCACCTACTTAGACAGAAAATCGCTACGTAACATCCCATTTTAAATTTCTGTAGAGAAACAAAACACCTCCCCACCCCTTGCATTTTCTTCTTAAATCAGCTCGCCCCTCTTCTCAAAGAGTGTCAGCAAGACGACTAAAACTAAGGTTAAGTGATTACTTGCTGCTCCTTGCATCAGCCGCCCTCGGCCAGTCTCCTGCAGCGCTGGGTGGCTTCTGGGGCCTCTCGGTCTGCGCCCTCCCACTAGCCCAGCCCGCCGCCGCGGCACCATGGTGGCCAGGAAGGTGGCAACTCCAAGACAGGATTCAGGCGGTGACACAGCTGGCGGGCTCACCTCAAGCAGCCCGCGTCCTTAGGAGGCAGCCCTCAAATGTCACTGGTTTCCTCCTACCTGTGCGTAGATTCCCACGAGCCTTCGTCTGCACAGCCAGGAGATACGTGTACGTATCCGACTAAGGAACGCTATACATACAGCACTACAGACAGAACGTAAGTACTTCACCCAAAAATCAAACTACGTCTGGAACAGATTCTCAGATCCACAGTAAACAATAAAATATAAATTTAAAATGTATTTTACCTGATAGATAAAACCACTCATCCTAGGACTGGCAGACAACATTAGCAAAATATTTGGGAAGAGCAGAAGGTATCTCTCATTCTTTTCCTAATGTAAAAGAACAAACAAATCCAAGTAATTTTGTTTTTAAAACATACAGATGTGAGAACAAGTATCTACATTAGATCTTATGAAACATGTACTGCATTTCCTTGTTTCTACCAAATTCTATCAGCTAAAATAAATGGAAACAAAATTATGATAGTCTTAGACTTACAAGTAGCCCTTGTAGCATCTTTAAAAAAAAAAATGGTTAAGGAGTTCAGCTCTGCCATTAAATCTTAATTAGTCTAAAAAATTTTTTTTTAATGTTTGAAAGAAAACAAAGAACTAAAAGTTTGGGGGTTGTGGTGGAAACAGGTGGAACTTTCAAGATGAAGGAGGGAGGACAAGATAAAAAAATGTTAAATTCAACTTTGGTCTGTTAGTAATTCCTGGCACTTCCCTTAAAGCCCAATACATCAATTCAATGTTGTTTTCATTCACACTATAAACCTCAGCTAGTTTACATGAAAGACTTAAACGCATTTCTATTAAAAACCACTTGCTTCAAAAAGGTTTTAAAAAAACAAAAAGTCCCAGAGAAACCATAAGGAAAGGACACAGATTCCCAGGAATGTCAAGAATGCAGACAGCTCTTTCCACGAGCAGCCATTTCTCGCAAATGCCGAGGGGTCCAGAAGCAGGGTCGTCCTCAGAGTCCTCCGATGCCAGCCACAGGCCTTGAAAATAGGTTGCACACTTCCAACTTGTGTGACGGCACTTCCCACACGCTGTGCATGGAGGTGTGCAACACGTGGTGGGAGTCCAAGGGGCCCAGGCACCGTGAGGCCCTGTCATGAAGAAACCTGTGGGACCCACCACCATCTTCCCCATCATGGCTTGGAACCACTGTCTGAGCACACCTATACATGTTTCATAGATCTCACATTATAAAGAAAACACTGCTTACAAATTAAAGAAACACTTCCCAATGTTTAAATGTGCATGATTAAAAGACTGTTTCTGGAAAGATTTGGGGTCTTTAAGTCAGTGTAGTAGACTAGAAAGTCACGATTTCCTACAGTCCCCAAACTGACATTAGTTTCAGTTTTCTTACTGTCCTGAGAGTTTCAAGTTTGCAAATGGATCATTAGCATATTCTGATCATGTTAATTACTGTTCTTGGTTTGTTTTGTTTTGACACAAAGTAGGACAAAACTCAGGAAGAGACGCTTGCTTGGTGAGCAAGTGAATGGAACTCACGCACAGGGAAGCAAACCGTGATTTCCCTCGGTGGTGATACAAGAGTCTACGCTCATCTCTCACTCACACCAAACCCACCAGGTAATGGATTTCCACAACTGCCAACCAGGAGAGAGGACACAACAGATTGAATGATCTAAACCACTGAAGAAAGACCTCCTAGAATGACTGCTTTGGCAGAAAGGCCCAGGCAGGTGGGAACATACACACTGCTCTGCGGCAGACAACTGCGACACCGGCCCCGTCTGGATGCCACCTTCCAGGTGACACAGGCTGATCACCGCTCACCCTGGCTGACCTACACTGGTCAAGCGGTCCACCGTGAGCTGAACCTCACTACCAGAGCAGAAGCCACTTTTATGTCTCACAAGGACAAAAGGCAGGTAACAAATTAGGATACAGGAATCCTATTAAATTTGACATTCCTTTAAAATCTCTTATTACGCAATCATAAAAGGCCTAACATTTTAAAGTATTTACATTCTTGACTGTCACGGAGAAATGTGGGAATGCATTTACAAAACAAATTATACCAAATACAAATTATTTCAGCTCTCAACTCAGTTTTTCCCCAAGGCATCTTACATTGTTTCAGGAAAAACAATGTGGAGATGGGAACAGGACCACCATCAGTCCAGCAGCCACCCTGTCCCTCCACTCTGTGCCGTTCCCACCCGCTCTGCTTAGAGGAGCAAGGCACCGCGTCGCTCGGACCCTGCGTACCTCACTTCCAGCGCACTGAACCATGACCTGGGACATGTACACAACGTTGCCCAGGGTCGTAATGTCATCTCCCTCCCAGCTCCGGATGGCCTCCGTCAGGATCTGCAATTCCAGTTCCTTCCTCTTCCGTACTTCCTGACACTGGGCCTGAGACACAGAATACCACTGTTAGAAGACATACAAGCTTCCAGAACCTGAAGTACTGGCCATATGACTTTGTTCCTTCCTAAGACCAATAATCCGCTGAACGAGGATACCGAATTCACGAGCATGGAATTAAGTGGGGCAATACCCACGCAGCTCTGGACTCAAACATTATTTGAGAACGATACAGCAGATCTTGCTTTTAGAAGGAAAAACTGCAGACTGGACAAGAAGGTATCTTCTGGTTTTCTTGGTCTCCACTAGCACAGAGACTGAGCAGGGGACTAGGAGCAAGCAGGGTAAGTGAGGTGCGTTTCAGAAGCCCAGGGGGTGTGGCAGCAGGGTGACAGAGCGGGGCTCCACTCGTCTTCGCCAAAGACGCAGCCCGCGGAGGAGGACTTTTGTAAGTAACGATGGCATCAAACATGCGGTGCCTTTTTAAAGGTTAAACCACTTGTAATATTCCTGGTGTCCACAGCCCAGCAAAGCACGCGAATTTACCACCATGGTAAATAAACTACCATGTTCATTTTTATTTGAGTACACCCAAATTCTAACTCTCAATTTTCCCTTGTCATAGTAACGCCTGGGGAAAGCCATAATATGTAGCTTAATCGCTTACCGAGAGATTTTTGAAGGCAGTCATGGATTTCTGAATATCTTGTCTATCTGGATGATAATCCTTTGAATTGAAGACACACTATTAGCTTTCATAATGTGAAGGTTTTTTCTTCAAAAGGCACTCTACAGACTAGCTTGAAACTTTCCCAACACTTTTCAACCCACAAGTGATCTTATTTTTCTCAGCATTAAAGTGCCATTCTTGTTCTCATGGAGCTACTGGACTTTGGGGGAAATGACAGTTTAGAAGAGAAAAGCTCAAGGCAGGAGTCCATACCCACCCCCTCCGCCCGGCCTCACACGGGGCCTCTGCGGCTCTGGCACCCGAGAGCAGAGGTGGGCGGCAGGGCAGGGGGCCACAGGGCCCACCCTTCACGGGGAAAGTTCGCCAACCCTCACCCAGACAGCAACTTGGACACAAGTTTCTGCCAGGCCTACAGCCTATTACTCAAAAATAAGACAAATCTAGATCAGGAATTGATGGATTCTCTTACTATTACGACTGTATAAACATTACCCTGACCACTCATGGCTAAGTGTCCCTAATAGGGCACCCTCAATGCTACTTAAAACTGAGATGTACGTTTTCTAGTTTTTGGAGATTTTTCTAACAGCAGCAGTGGGTGACAAGGAGATGAAGGATGACATTTTTTTTTTCTGAAGTTGGGATAAGGAGAAAGCTTAAGTATTTTGCAAAACCATTTTTGAAAATCCGTTAAGTCAAAAACCTGTGCAAAGCACTTTGGTCGGTTCTGGCCTCTAAAATGGATTGAGAGTTTCCCTGACAAGGTATTGGATTCCCAGTGACAGGCACGTGGCAAGCAGTACCTCCATGTGTCTCTCCAGCTCCTTGAGCAGCGTGGGGTACTTGTCCAGGCGCATGAACGGTCTGCTGAGGCCGGTGGTCAGTACCAGGATCCCCGGGCTGCTGGCGCCTCTGGTCTCCATGAACTCTCCCAGCTGCTCGCTGAGCGGCCGGCAGCCACATGGAGAGAGCAGACGGCGCGGCAGTTAGTGCGTGCACAGAAGCAGGGAACCGCACCTCCCCGCCGGCAGCACCAGGGTGTGAAATGTACCGCGGTCTCTTGAACACTTCATACTTAGAGCCAAACAGGTGCTGGCTACATTGGAACACCAAAAGGGAGAACCCCAGAAGGTTCATGCTCTTACTGCTCTGGTGAGGAGCAAAACCAGCCGTGTATAACCGAACGCTGGTGGTCTGCTAAGCAGATGCACTCATTCCACTCATGAAAAGGCCGCTTCGGCAAGTCTAGTTCACCCAGGAGCATCCAAATTCCAGCAAGTGTTCTCCAAGCTAGAACAGATTTCAATTATCTGGGCACCTCAAGGGTAGCTCTACTGCTACCATGAACTGAAGCAGGGCACTAACACTCCAGGCGCCTCCCAGTCCAGCTGACAGACGCTGAAGTGTTCTGTGAGGAGCGAGCCTGATGGGGCGCCCGGGTGGCTCAGTTGTTAAGCGTCTGCCTTCGGCTCAGAGCGTGATCCCAGAGTCCTGGGATCGAGCCCTGCATCCGGCTCCCTGCTCCACTGGGAAACCTGCTTCTTTCTCTCCCACTCCCCCTTGCTTGTGTTCTCTCTCTCCCTGGCTGTCTCTGTCAAATAAATAAATAAAATCTTAAAAAAAAAAAAAAAAAAAAGGGAGCGAACCCGAGACAGCACAATGAAGTAACTGATCCATGTGGGCTTTAAAATTTCAAAAACACTCTTCCACCATCACCTCGCTGAGCCCTCACGATACATTAAGAATGTCGCCCACATTCGCAGATAAGGACACCGAGCTCGTATTCAGAAAGTAAGGGAGCTGGAAGCCACGCCTGCGTGTTTTCTGGACTCCCGTCACCTTCATCCTATTTCTCATCTAACTTCCGCGACCAGCACGCCAGCTTTGCCCTGAGGGCTCCAGTTCTGCAGCCACAGCGTCTGGAACGACCCACACAGGCCAGGAGTGCAGCGGCGGGCATCAAGCTTGGTCAGTGACAGACACATCAAGACTCACGCCGGGGACCCGGTCTTTGCACTTGAACTCCTCTACTGCACCCCTGCGCTCCTCACTGCTGCCCCTTACCCATTCCAGGCACAGGGATGTGAGAGACAGACAGGCTGGGGGGGGGGGAGGACACACCAGCTGGGGGAGAGAGGACACACCAGCTCAGGTCACCACCCTGACCTTGGAGCCCCCACGTCACCTACTGGGAAGAACACTTTAAGTGAAGCCAAAAAATATGAAAACTGTGAAGCAGATCAGTCCTCAGCGCAGGTGACCTGATCTGACCTCAGGGACCCCCCCCAGCCAGTGCCTCGCCTCCTCTGTCCCCCTCACCCTCCACTCAGCTACACCTGCCCACTGCCCAAGCTTCTTGGGAGTACCAGCCACACTAAGGGGTCCTGGTGAAAACGTACACCCTCTGAGACTGCTAGTTCAAAAGTACTGAGTACCACCGTTTTCTACAGTTCAACTAAAAGGAATTCACGTGGAAATGTGAGCACAAGAATCGGTGTTAGCACAACCCACCTGTCACCCAACCACGACGGATCTCATGCAACCACAGGGAAAACCGTTCACTTAACTAAACCAACTTAAAAATAAAAGGCTTCATGTTTCAGGTTGAAAACAAAGGAATCAATCATTATAAAACTAGTCTTACACTTCTTAAGCACGCAAGACTCCTTCAGACAGCTACTTCTAACTGAAGTTGGGATTATGAAAACGAGGTGGCCTGGTTAATTAAGCAAGGGGCACTCACTGAAACCAGAGTGGGCTGTGTAAACAACACGGGACTAACGTGGGTAATAGTACTGCATCTGCCCGCCTATCTACCCATCTGCACCAACGTCTCCATTTCTTAAAATCAACCTTTCAAATAAACTTACATAGATACATTTTGGAAGTATTATCAAAGTCAAAGCAAATCATTAAAAAGGGGAAGTTTTCACATAATCCTAGCTATAAAAACTTACCACACATACGTTTTCTCATTTCTGTAAGAATAAGGCTTCATGATTTTATTCCTGTAAGACGGCCCTTCATGGAGACGCAACGTAATCACGAAGCTGCTGAGCTTTCTCTAGAGGGGTGTGTGGGTGTGTGGGTGCGAGACACGGCACAGCCCGTGTGCGTATCTAACGCTGTGCTTTTAGAGACTGGTTTTCTCTGGACAGCCCCCGACCGCGGTCACTGAAGCCCGGCACCGCTCCCGGGTCTACCCCGAGGCTGTGGGGATCTAAGGGCGGGAGCAGCACCTTCGAGCACCTGTGTGCAGAATCACGCGTTTTATCACCATTTTGCCTCCTCCCTTCTTCCACACCGACTTCTCCCCACTAGGACGGGGTGGGTAACTGAGTGCTCCCAGGCTGACTTTCTCCCAGCCACTCCCCTCTGCTCAGCTCAGGTGGAAGTGAGAGTGGCAGCCAGGAGAAGGCAGCAGGAAGGGCAGAGGGAAGGGGATGACCCGCTCTTGCATGAACACTCTGCTGGGCATCGGAGACACTTCTGTACCTAATCCCCAGCACGTCACCGAGCCTGCCACACAGGGGTCGTTCTCATGCACATTTATAGAGGAAGGCAAACTGCGGGGACGGAGACCCCGGAGCCCACACCGGACCTGAGTGGCTGGTGTGGCCCCTCTGACCGTGCTTACTCCTTTGTCTCACACACACGGTGCCTGTCCCTCACACATTCTTCCTCAAACGCTCATCTCTTCCAACTACCCTATCCATCCCTGAAGCAGTGGAGCAAAAGGACAGATTTAAGAAGGAGAAATGTGTATGTTAGCAGCATTTCTCCAAGCGCCGAACAACTGATCAAGCACAGTCCCATAAGCCTAACTCTATGGTACTAAAAGTGTATTTCAACTCCTTCAAATACAAGCCATGCAGAGCCTTTCCCACCACAAGAAAAGCCACAAGAAAGTCCATTCGGAATGGTATATATATATATATATGTATGTGTGTATATATATATATTTTTTTTTTCTGGATATTAAATTTCCTAACTGTAGTTGTGGCAGAGAAAACCGGAACTAAGCAAGTTCTACTCCTCGACCCCTCCAGAAACACCCTAAAACTAAGAATTTAAAATGACATTTCTACAAACAAAAGTAACTTCTTTTAACATCCATGATCTCAGAATGCCAGAACACGTACACAGTTAAGTCTTTATAGATCATATTTCATTTTAGTTTTTTAAATTTAGTACAACAAAACAAAACAGCTGGTTATGGCTATTTTGACAAAACAATGGCTCTTTCCGCTTACTTTCTACGGATGCTAGCCACCTTCCACAGCGGATCTCCTCTGCAGTCACTGAAATGACACTGCGGGCTCCAACAAAAGGACACTCACACCGAGAACCGTCATGTAAGCCAGGCAAAAAGCAACAATTATAGTGCTGGGGGAAAAATAAAACTCATTTTACAGAGTAAATCATGAAACACGTAACTTATTCAAAATACGCAGCCACAAACCTATGTCTACTACCGTGAAAATGCAAAAGGAAACTTCCGGCTCTCATTCCACACAACGGGCATTCCTGCCTATGCATTCCCAAGAGTCACACTGAGAATTTCAACACAATGAGCAATCACACAATTGCAAATAAAGCCTTTAAAACTTCTAATCAGAACACTTAAGTCAATCCTTAAGAAATACATTTAAGCATAAAAATAGGTTAATCAGCCCGTAAGAGTGGCAGCTTTAAGACTTCAACCATGTAGGGAAGCAGGAACGAGGTTACAGGTTAAAATGCCAGAACACAACGTGGTGCCAGCTGCAACCCTGTCTCAATTCCCCAACTTACGCCTGGGAAGCAGGGTCGGCCTGGTGGGCAGGGCGGGGCCTCTCGAGGCCCAGAGACCTCAGAAGGGCACACAGGCAGCGCATCCTGCCAGCCCGGGCGGCGCGTCTCCCACAGCTCACTCTGCCAGAGCAGGACCGCGACCTTCCCACCCCGTGGACATGCCACGTGGAGGGGGCACAGAGGTTCCCCTCTCAAACTTGTCTGTATTCCTTCCCTGTTATTCTGGGAAAACGCCGCCCTTGCATTTCAGCTAGGACACAAACAATCATTGAAGTAATAGCACAGAACAGGGGATAAACATCACATACTCGCAAGCATTTCCCTTCAAAGTCTGAACACTTTCGTAAACAATCTGAGTCACTTTAAATGCCATCTTCAGGACAGATCCTCACTTCCACAAGGAAAAAATATCTAGTTAGAATCAGTCCCAAAAGTGCCTACCCCACCCCCTCTAGACTTCCAGCCCGACCCTAGAGGATCAACCCCCACACCCCCAAAAAGGATGGAGAACAACAATTTTAAAAGGACAGTTTTACCCTAAAATCCTATTTGCTTTCTGTTTTTCTCCCCTATTGCCACGTCAATAATTCCTGCGGAATTCTCACAAATACAAAGAATTATGTAATCCTTGCAGTTAACTTCTGTGGAAATTCTAACGCCCAGAAGAAGGCAGCGCACGTAATGGAAGGTGCGGTCGAGCACAGCCGCCCTCCCAGGACGGCAAGGAGAGCTCACGGGTGGGGGGCTGGGGTTCTCTGGGTTCCATTTCTGTGGACACCATATATCCTGACCTCGCTTTCCTTCTGTCCGCCGGCAGAGGCTGCTGCGTTTCAGGACTGGAGAGGCTTCCCTACCATGTCTCAGCACACTGAGCAACAGTGAATGCACAGGGTCTTTTGGGGGAAGGGCACAGCGCAGACCGCAACCAGCATTCATGCTGGAGGACCTGCCGCGCTCGCTCGGCTCTGGTCCGCTCACGCACATTTTGCTTAATGCTTACAATAACCCCATCGGTCAGCATTTTCAGGGAAGGGAATAAAGCCCAAAGAAGCAAGAGGACCCACCCAAGGCTCACCAGCTCAGTGCACAGTCGGGGCTCAAACCAGGTCAAAATGAGCCAGAGCCCCTCCGTCCACGGCCCCACAATCCAGCCGCACTCACAGGGAGGCTACACTTGAGCCTCAGCTCAATTTATAAAGAGCTCGGCCATGCCTGATTACCCAGAGTTTTTAAGTTGAAATATTTAGTTACATATTTAACTGTAAGTTATCCTTAATGCTTCTAAAACAACTTTTTTGTTTACGGTTTAAAAGACTTTTAAAGGGCTCTTTACAAAAGTAACCGTGACAATCTTTCTAGCACACTTCGAAAAACTTGGTGCCTCTCTCAGAAGCAGAGACAGAGGCCCCGCACTCTACTGAGCAGCCCCTGCCAGAGACGGAGCCGCTCCTCCACCTCCTTCCGCCCCTCGGAGTCTCAGCAAACAGGCAGGAGGTCTGTGCGTTCTGTTTCACTTTTTTTAGTGCTGCTTCAGGTTGAAAAGCTGAAGCTAATTATCTCCAACCTAAACTTGTACCTAGGAAACCCAGCTCTAGTTTTAAAAGTAACATTTTCTCTTACAGCAAATGTAATTTCATCCCCTCAACTTCCAGTTCTAGGAACTCAGAGAAACAGGATTCTGGAACCTGGATTTAGCTCGCAGCTACACTCCAGAATCCTAGCAGTTCCTCCAACCCACTATCCCAAGGGCTCCAGACTGAAGGGAGACTTCAAAAAACACCCTTCTTCTACTCCAAAAATGCTACTCAGCACCTCAGAGACCCCTTACCAGTGCTTCTCGGGCACTCAGCTCAAGAGGAGACTAAAAACACCATAACCAATGAAAAGACAAGGGGATGTCAGCGCCGCGTTTCATGGAACACGTAAGCCAAAACGAGCTGACGCGGAGGGCACCCCAAGAGGTCCTTTTCCCTCCCCGGGGGGGTCTGAGGGAGGGTACCTGTGCTCCGTGAGAACATTCACTGCAGATGGATGGTTGGCACAATAGGCAAGGTACAAGGTTTTCATCTGTGGCATCAGATTTAAAAAGCATCCTCCAACTCTCTGCTGAGCTTCTGGCAACCTAGAGGTATGCAACACAGGGAAATCATCCTAAATTTTATAGACAGAAGGGAAGTTGCCAAGTAATGGAACACAGAAAATTTAAGTGAAAAAGACCTCCTTGTACATACAAAAATATATGAAACAAAAGATACAAAAACAAAAGATACAAAATATACAAAATATACAAAAATCCCGGAACGGGTGTTCCTAGCAGCAATCTAGCAGAGAGAAGTGCCTACCTTGACAGCTCCTCCGCGATAAAGCAGCAAACTAAGCCCCTTTTTCTCCAGCATCCAGCTGCCATGCCCCACCTGTGCACAGTCACAGACCCACAGATCGAGGCTCTGGGCAGTGAGAGAAACAGAGGCCTGAACCCTTCAGTTTTGTGTAAAAGGGGCACTACAAAATCACGTGGCTGGCAAGGTGTGCTACTGAGGTAGCATCGAGACAGGTGCACGCACGCACACCACAAAAACACGACACAGCCCTCCTTCCATTTAGCTGAAAGCTGGAGACTGAGCCCATCCACGGACCCCCTTTCCCCTTCTCAGACCTAGGCTATGACAGTCGCTCACCCTCAAACAGGCATAACCTCACGAGCACAAGAAGAACAGAGAGGGGGCGATCAGCACCAGCTGCAGAAGCGGACCAGCGGCACACGATGCGCGGTCCTAACACAGGAGGCGCGGTCCTAACACGGGAGGCCCGTCACACTCCAAGCTCAAGGTAACGCCCTCAGCTGGCTTCCAGCACGTAGGGCGTTCCCCTTCAGGTTACAGCCACCTTATTCCTATCAAGTGGACTCTCCTGCAGGTACACAAACTTCGGAAAAAAGATAAAACCAACTGTCTGAAGGCAGCAGACAGCCAGAGAGGAAGATTCTGGAGACGGCTGGTGTTTGGAGAAGGACAGGACGCAGTTCTCTATTCACTATGGTGCCAATAGTGGCCAAGGCTGGGCCACATGGGGCAGCTGATCCCCAGAAGCAAACTGCACAGTTTGGTTCAACTGAGTTGCTGGGACGTGGGGGGAGAAATCCCAGGACTACGCACCTGAGTTCTGCACCAATCTCTGCAAACTTGCAGAATACTCACGATAAAAGGTAATGGGAATGGTTGATAAGGAAAGCTAGTCTCAAACCCTCCGTTCCAGCATGGAAAATCCAACAGCTAACACCAACGCACCATGCCCTCGAGGAACTTAACCAAAACACTACCTAGGTCACACTGAGGTCTGAGACGACACAAAGCCTGAAGCCTGACGAGACACTGAATTCTCGGCCTGTGTGTGCCCTCCCTGAAGTTCAGGTTTCAGACCCATACATCTGCAGTGCAGACAAGCCTGAGGGAAGCGCCAAAGAGGGTGCTGCAAACGTACTACGCAAATATTAATTTATTTACTCCACGCTATCCACGGCCACTGGGAAAAGCAGAGGCAAGCACACAGAGGCTGGCCTCTTGCAAAGAACCCACATTGCTGGCAAATGACCTCCATTCACCAAAAGGAAAGCAAAGCAATTCTCGAACTACTCTTTTCATGCCCAGTATAATTAATGCCACTTTATACAAACCAAAACTGCTAAAAAAGGGCACATGGTGTGAATTTCTGTTTGAAGCCAGTACTTCCTGCATCCTTCAGCTGTCCCGCCATACCTTCAGTATCCAGTGCCTGGAGGAGACCTAGAACCTACTGTGAGCATGGCCAACTGTCAGCCTGGGACACAGAGGGCAGAACACGCCTCACCACTTCCAAGACAGAGAAAGACAAAACTACAGGAAGGAAAAACCAGAGACCAACCAGATTCCAAGAGAAAAAGTTTCCTGGTCGTGCTAACACAGAAACAAAATTTAAAAATAAGATTCAAAATAACAGTTTCCATCATTAGAAATGTAAATTCTAAAATTACATTAAATTTGATTCTTTAAATACCAGGTGTACTAACCTGAATTTTACAAACTTTTAGCATCTTACTTACTTGGTGCATTCTTCTAAAGACTGTACAAGCATTTGCTGGAAAGAACATATTTCTTCTAGATTTCCCATTAAATATGAAGTGTTTGTTGAACTTAACCTAGAACCAAGAAAAATAATAGTAAAAGAACTAGTTTCACTCTCCTCTCCCCTCCCAGTGCCTGATTAGAGGCTCCGCCTACTAAAAATCCTCGCCTCTAAAACAGACCGCTACAGCGGACCGTACCAGCATCTCATCCTCTCTTCTCAGAGGACACGAGCAAACAGCCCAGGAGTCGTCTGTGCTGCAGTTAATACAATTTATCCCCCAACTTACTTCTCACTGGTCTGCAATGGCCGTAGATAGGTTGAAAGCACAGTCTGAAGTTCTTTAGAATATTCATTTTCTGTTTCCAAGATATTCTGTAGCACCTACGACAAATGATCAATAGCATTATTCACTGTTCAGACTTAGCAGCTTTGGGAAGCTCACCACTGTCCGAACTCCCATGTTGCCCTACAGAACACCGATGCACTGAACATGCCTTCCTGTGACCGTTAACTACAAAAACCCACGTAACGGAGTCTTCCCACAGCTACACAACTGACCCTCGCACTGCCAAGCACACGTGGGACAGGTACCACGTAGAACGAGGCTGGGATGAATGCCATCATCAGAGAAGTCATGCCCTGTCTGCTCAGATCACAATGGCATGCACACACGGGTCAACCTCCAACACGGTGTCGTGCAGAAGCCAGCCATCCTGTCCCATTTACAGTCCAAAAACACAGGCAAAACTAATCTGCTGAGGGTAGAAAGCAGAAGGGGCGAGGAGTGACAATGGGGAAAGGGCCTAAGTTTCCAGGGTGATAGACAGATACCGTGATTTGAGTAGTCGTTACAAATAAATACAACTTGTCAAAACTCACTGAACTGTACCCTTAAAATCCATGCATTTTAACACAAAGTATATTTCAACTAATAATAAAATCAGGTTTGCTCTTTAGACTGAGCCTAGCAAATGTAAATCAGTTTCATTAGGGAATGATGGCCTGAGACCGTGCAACACACATTAAAAATTACAAGTCCGCCAGTATAAAGCCCTTAAATACTCACTACTTTAAAGAAAGAATGACCCTCAACTCTATGGTCAACTACTTTTTGACAAAGCAGGAAAAAACATCCAATGGAAAAAAGAGAGTCTCTTCAATAAATGGGGCTGAGAAAATTGGACAGCTCTATGCAGAAGAATGAAACTCGACCACTCTCTCACACCATACACAAAGATAAACTCCAAATGGATGAAAGACCTCGATGTGAGACAGGAATCCATCAAAATCATAGAGGAGAACATACGCAGTAAACTCTTTGACATCAGCCACAGCAACCTCTTTCATGGCACATCTCCAAAGGCAAGGAAAACAAAAACAAAAATGAACTTTTGGGACTTCATCAAGATAAAAAGCTTCTGCACGGCAAAGGAAACAGTCAACAAAACAAAGCGGCAACCCAAGGAATGGGAGAATATATTTGTAAATGACAGTTCAGATAAAGGGCTGGTATCCAAGATCTATAAAGAACTTCTCAAACTCAACACCCAAAAAACAAATAATCAAATCAAAAAATGGGCAGAAGATATGAACAGACACTTTTCCAATGAAGACATACGAATGGCCAACAGACACATGAAAAAATGTTCAACATCATTAGCCATCAGGGAAATTCAAATCAAATCCACATTGAGATACCACCTTACGCCAGTTAGAATGGCAAAAACTGACAAGGCAAGAAACAACAAATGCTGGAGAGGATGTGGAGAAAAGGGGATCCCTCCTACATTGTTGGTGGGAATGCAAGTTGGTACAGCCACTCCGGAAAACAGTGTGGAGGCTTCTCAAAAAGTTAAAAATAGAGCTCCCCTATGACCCAGCAATTGCACTACTAGGTATTTACACCAAAGATACAGATGTAGTGAAAAGAAGGGCCATATGCACCCCAATGTTCATAGCAGCAATGTCCACAATAACCAAATTGTGGAAGGAGCCGAGATGCCCTTCAAAAGACGAATGGATAAAGAAGTGGTCCATCTATACAATGGAATATTACTCAGCCATCAGAAAGGATGAATACCCACCATTTGCACTGACATGGATGGGACTGGAGGAGATTATGCTAAGTGAAATAAGTCAAGCAGAGAAAGACAATTATCATATGGTTTCACTTACATGTGGAACATAAGGAATAGCATGCAGGACATTAGGAGAAGGAAGGGAAAAAATGAAGGGGGGTGGAATTCAGAGGGGGAGACGAACCATAAGAGACTATGGACTCCGGGAAACAAACTGAAGGTTTCAGAGGGGAGGGGGGTTGGGGGATGGGGTAGCCCAGTGATGGGTATTAAGAAGGGCACGTATTACATGGATCACTGGGTGTTATACGCAAACAATGAATCATGGAACACTACATCAAAAGCTAATGGTGTACTGTATGGTGACTAACATAGCATCATAATAATAATAATAATAATAATAATAATAATAATAATAAAAGAAAGAATGATAAATCAACCTTAAAATGTTTCTTGGTACCCTATGTTAGATAAAAAGTGCAAAACATGGGACACCTGGGTGGCTCAGTCAGTTAAGCAGCTGCCTTCAGCTCAGGTCATGATCTCAGGGTCCTGGGATCAAGCCGTGCATTAGGCTCTCTGCTCAGTGGGGAGTCTGCTTCCCCCTCTCTCTGCTCATGCTCTCTCTCTCTCAAATGGGTAAATAAAATACTAAAAAAAAAAAAAGTACAAAGCAGCTGAACTAAAAAATAAGCCTTTTTCCGTCAGCAAGGGCCAAGAGCAGAGGCCCCTCCGAGGGCAGGGCACAGAGGGGCCAAGGTCTGCAGGTGGAGCTGGTGGAGCCCAGGTGCGAAGGCCACAGCCGTTCTCATCCTCACGAAAACTAGCCCTCGTGCCCGCTCTGCTTCAGTCTTGTCCTCTGGAGGGACCCTCCAGAATCAAAGTGCTAGTGAGGAGCAGAGCCTGCGTGTGGCATGTGCACCTGGACTGGACACGGGCTGGCCCCGCTCTGGCTGCCAGGCTGAGCGCAGTGATCTGGGCTCCCAGTGGACCCGATGTAAATAAGGAACGCAAACCCCTTCCTCAACCCCCTTCTTCCCTCCCACTCTGTCAGCGGCCCAGCACCTTCTTCAAGGAGACCACACCCCTTTTTTCCTGAGCATCCACAAAAGTGCACTACAATGCACTACTTCTCTTCCAAAGCCAGCCATCCTCGATCACACACAAAGTTGGGCAGCATAAAGACAAACACACTCCGTCTTCTCCCCAATTTGATAACTAAAATATAGATGCTTAAACATTAAAGGGAAAAAAGCAATCGTTCAGCTAAATTTAGATTTCAACATCAGTAACATGCATACAACACGGATTCTTAGTCTGTTCACTGTTTTCTGTATCCTCTGAGGAGAGCATAGTCCTTCGTAAGTAAATGCAAACCTGATTAAATAACTTACATGCTACGCTATCTAAGATGAAGAGAATCAGTCGCTTTCACTGTGACACTGGGCTCTGGTTTCGCCCCTGAATGGGTCTATTCATACAAGAGTGGGGGAGCGAGCCGAAGGGCGGAGGGGCTGCTCCGGGAGTTCATTCCTTTGTGGGAAAATCTGGGTGCTGGTCCCAGGATTACAATGTCTCCCTTCGAAGAAATGGTCACTGGACACAAATGTCAAAGGAACGGTGGACAGAGAACATACTGTGACACCAGCCACTGCATCAGAAAATTATACTTTACACCAGACCTTATCCTTTAAAAGTAACGTCAAGCCAAGTAGTCCATGAACTGAAAAAAATCCAATATTAAATCTGCCACCGATGCAGAATGTGGAAAGTCTTCAATGTTTCAACAAATATCAAACTGTGATTTCACGTGCTGGTTACAAATATCACAAACTATTAGCAGTGCTGCTTAGAGCATGCTTGAAAACCCAGGCACCTTTTATAAAATGAGAGGAAATAAGTACAAGAAAACATCACTAGGATGAGTGTGAGTCAGATAAAATGGCATTTCCTCCATCACAGCATTGAAGCATAGTCTGCTTTTATGCAGATATAAAAGCCTCCCATAAGAATGCACCAGAAACAATGCCGAAGAATCCTCTACCAAAAAGCTACGTTAAAGCAGTTAAGTTGGTTAATGTCAACTAGTAGTCACAAACATGCTTTTCAAGTTAAGTGCTAAAGACACGTTCTATAACCCTCCCATCCAGACAATCCAAGTTACACTTAGCTTTTCCACCAACACTCGACCAGACCTGGCTGAGTCCCGCTGACTCCAGGAGACGCGCACACCACCACCCCTCCCCGCAGCCGTCAGCACCTGTCTCCCCCTTCTGGACTTCTGCACGCTTTGGCTGCTGCAGGACCCCATGTGACTTCCCCGCCAGGCTCCAGAGCTCCATCACACGAGGGCCGGCCCCAGAGAACTCGGGCAGGTTTCACGGCAAGAGCAGCCTGCACTCAGGCTCTGCAGCCGGGAAGGACGGGGCTCCGCCAGCGCCAGCTCTCCCTCAGGCCTGAGGCGTGGAGAGCCTCGTCCAGTCAAACAATGGGGCCACACAGGAGGAGGACATCAGGCCAGCCACACAGACAATCCCTGAACTGTCAGCCCATACAGCAGAGCAAAACAAAGGAAGACTGACTTCATCACCTTGCAGACACACAGACACTCACGTGGTTACCACCACCATCTGGGGAGCACTCAGCACCACTGATTTTACGAGTGAGCTGCAACTTTCACCGCAGTTTGGTAGGTTTCATATTTTAGGCACTGAATCCTTTAAAAATAACTAATTTACATAAGAAGCCTAGCATTTTCTTGAGATTTAATCAAGATGGAAGATCATCACAAAGTAAAAGCCGCTTACAGAAACAGAACCCTGGTTTGTTCTCCAGCATGTCCCTGAGACAGTAACAGATCAGACCGTAGGAAACAACCCCCCTCCTCATCAGGCCCTGCCACACAAGGAAAAAATCATCCCTGCCCGTCTCCTCCCACCCCAATAAACTGTACTTACGTTTTCAAAAACACAGATTATAAGACAGGACGTGAGCCTCTGGGGAAAGGACCGAGGAAGGAACAGCCTGGTCGTGCTGCTGGAGGAAGCAGTCCCAAACCCCCTTCCCGTGGCTCCACAACCCTCAGCCCTCAGGACACAGAAGCACAACCCCACCCGCTCGCACTGGAAATTACCGAGTGAACGGAGCTTGCTCGTGTCTGCATATTCTTAGTAACCAACTCTCGAAAGAGTGTGGAGGGGCCAGGTAAAAGTTTAATGTTGTGCCTTTTGAAAGACATTATATTACTGTATCTCTAAATTTGGGGAGTCATAAGGTCTTAGGATGATTTCTTCCAAATGCTAAAGGTTTACTATGCAATAGCTGCAGCAAAAGCTCTGGGTCGACTACAGAAGGTCATCGCAAGAAGACGGCCTTAGCAAACAGGGGTGAGTGAAGAGGCAGCCTTGGGTGCCCAGCAGACCTGGCCGCAAATCCTGGCTCTGCCACATCCCACCTAGGACTGCACACGTCTGTCTGTTTGAAAAAGGCAGTATGGTGGAGGCAGGGGGTGGTGATTTTACAGGGTTGTGACACTCGAGTATCAGCTCCCTGACTTAAGGTACAAGAAATCTTACAAACCACCTACTGCAGCCTTCCAACCCAACCCTGGACTCCCACGTGGTGCTACTTGTTACATGACTCCAATATCATGAGGTAAGGACCGAAAAGCCATTAAGGTATGGGTTAATCTTGGAGAGCCAAGGGAAGAGGAGAAGCAGCAAAATGAGGGCTTGGGGTCAGTGCTGGTCTATGGGAGCGCAGGATGCTGGGCCAGCGGTCTCCGGTGTCCCCGTGGCCCAGGATGCAGAGGCTCCAGGCAACACAAGGAACCAAGAGGAAAGAGAGATGCACTATTTCTCCAGAGCACAGTAAAGGTCCGTGGAAGTTGCTACAGTGTTTTATGAAAAATGCACACCTATAACTGTAAATTTACTAAAAGTAATGACTGCTACCTGTCATGACTGCAATGTTTCAAAGGCAAAAGCTACCCTGCCTTTTCATGACCCCTGGCATGAGAAGTAGTTCTCTATTCGCTGTTCTGTACATAAAAAGTACCGACATAATGCCCTCGATAAAAGCGTTCGATAGAACCTGAAAAATGACCCAGTACCACCGAACATGTAAGGTCATGAGGTCCTATCTCCCCAGATGGACATATTTAAGAAACCTCCTCTCTAATGATGACTGAGGAAATTCCTCACCACCTAAAGGACGAATCTCCAGAGCTTTTCCTCTCTCCAGGGGCTTGTGTCAGCTCTGCTGCAAAGAGGTTGCCATCCCACAGGTGCAGCTCACGTGCTTTCACTGCTAAAATCCACCAAGCGCAGGCAAGCCACAAACACGCTTCCTTCCATTACAACTACCGGTCACCCCTGACTGCAGCTCTCCCAGGGAGCCCTCAAGGGGATGTCTGTTTGCAAACAGAACAGCACGGTGACCTCAGTGATGCCTAATGCCCTAAGTGCTTCTACATGCTCTAATAACCCTGAAAACTTCCTCAAGGCCAAGCACCTCACCAGGCTCCCTAAAGGCGATACTACAAGGCCAAGGCCAGCATCGCCAAGCTCATCTGACAATGAAGTGCCTGTGCAGGCAACGAGGGGGCTCCCCCTCCCAGGCCAGCCCACCGACGGGCACACAGACACGACCTACAGGCCTGCGCTCCCCCAGCTCCGCCACCTGAAGCAAGGGCTCTCCTGATCATGCACTGATCCAGGACACAGAAAACTGCTTTCTGTTTTCCCATTTGAAAACAGACTTAACAGTGGCGGCTGGCTTTGTCACAGAAAACGATCAACTCCGTATTTCCAGTATCTGGAACTTCTTCCACTACCGCTCTCAAGTCTGACTCCCTGCTTCTGACTCCAACAGTCTGGCCTCTGGTGCCAACGTCACCCTCCAAAGCTGCCTCAGCTTGCATCACCGAGTGACAAAGTCTGCCACAGCCGAGAAGCCACGCTCTCCGGCACACTTCGCTTCCCTACATCAACAGTTTTACATCATTACATCCCATTACCTACAGATTTTGTATTCTGCTTACTGCCCGTGAATACGTATTTTAGGCATCTTTTAAAGCTTCAAGTGCATTTTTAGCAATTGTAAATGTACATGCCACTGGTTCCTTAGTCGTTCTTATGCTGCTACATACTTAGGTTGCTTGCAAGTTGTCACTGTAATAATCCCAGTGAAACACCTCTGCACAGGGGCGCTGGGGTGGCTCCCTCTGTCAGTTAAACGTCTGACTCTTGATTTCGGCTCGGGTCGTGATCTCAGGGTCATGGGATCCAGGCCCACATTGGGGCTCTGCACTCGGGGGACTCTGCTTGGAACTCTCTCTCTTCCTCTGCCCCCACCACCTCTGCTCTCACTCCCTAAAATAAACAAATTCTTAAAAAAATAAATAAATAAAATAAAAATAAAACCACCTTTGCACAAACATCACTGAACACATTTTAGGTAATTCCTCTAGAACTCCTAGATCACAGGACTTGACCATTTTCAGAATTCTGTACACAGAGGCCACGCTACTTTTGAGAAGCACTATGGATTTACATTTCCACCATTATCAGAGTGAAGATTCTCTTTAAATCTTTGCTCACAGATATGTGAACAGTTGCTATCAGAATTTTTATGAAAAGCCTAACCATACTGTCAGAGTGCTGTAGATAATGTTTGTGTCCTCCCAAAATGCGTATGGACATCCCGAAATCCCCGGTGTGGTGGCCCCTGGAGTTGGGGCCACCTAAGGGGATGAAGAGGCTGGCTCCGTCTCTCGGCCATGTGAAGACGTCACCAAAAGCAGCCCTCTGTCAACCAGGAAGACGGAAGTCACCCAAACCCCAAGCCTGCCGGCACCCTCATCTCAGACTCCCACCTCCGGAACAGGGAGGCGTCCGCCCAGTCTGTGGCACTGTTACAGCAGCCCAAACGATTCCAACACAACCATCAACATTCTAGTTTTACACTGCTCGTATCCGCTCATATTTACCCACTAATCCTAATGTATGTGCCTTCATGAGCTCCTCAGTCATTAAGGATAATCTAGTGCTGTTGTAACTGTTACAAATGTTCCAATTAACTTGTAATTTGATTTCCATTGTTCAAAGGCAAAGAATTTATTAAAGTTTTAGGAAGCCTAATCAATTTCGATATTTTCCTTTGTTTTCATTCACCGCTTTTATGTTCTAAAAAGCCTCCTCTCACCCCAATGCATCAACCGACCACATACAGACCCGCTGGCAGAGGATGGCAACCTGCTTCAGCCCAATCTCTGTGCCATCTTCGGCTACATACCAAGCTCTGTGGTTCTGAGTATGAATACTAGGGAAGCCAAGCTTTAACAAAATGAACCCATCAGTGGCTGTGGGGGAGATAAAACTGCAGAGTTAGTCAAAGTCAGTCAGTAAACAAAAGTAACAACCAATCCTGGGAGTAGGAGAGTCAGTTCAGAATCCAGGATTACTAAAATTTAAAGTGTTCAATTTTTAGTGAAAATTTACAAGATACACAAAGAACCAAGAACATGTGACCCACGCACAAACACCAGGCACTCCATGGCAATGGGCTGAGGGGCCTCGACACTGGGCTCAGCAGGTAAAGGCTTCTAAACAGCTGCTATCAATCTGTTCAAACAGGGACTTCCCATTCTGCCCGTTTCTGTGTGAAATCATCATTCCATCCTACAAGTAAAAAGCTGAATAGACTGAAAAATCAATGTGTCCTGGATCCACAGGGGAGAGAGGACAGGACACAAGGCAAACTTCCAAGCCCAAGACTGGCGAGGCTGAGAGGCAAACACTGAGAGCCCAACTCACCAGAGGCCGGGGCGGGGGGTGAGGGGGCAGGGCATAAACCAGCCTGGAGCCAGCAACAAGGTTAGAACACAGGAACTAGAACTGACGGATGGCTGGAGGCTCAGTGCAGACAAGCCTGAGAGTTACCACCACCGGGGGAGAGCCGGTTGCAGAGAGGCCCCCACAACACTGGGAAATTTATGTCTAGGTGTTTGACCAGGTTCCCAAAGTATCAGACGAAAATGCCCGTGGGCTTCCAGCAGAGAAATGGAGAAGAACCTTTCTGAAATACTCTCAGCCTCTGTTCTTAATGAGGACTCTGCCCTCAGGGGAGGGAGGGAGGGAGCCAGAGCCCAAACTGCTTCAATGACCGGGGAAGGGAGACACCCAGCCCCAGCTCACTGTAGCCATCTGATCTCGTGGGGGGTGGGCGGAAGGGTATGTAACACCCCCATGAAGTCCACAGGACTCCACTCAGCACAGCAATCCCAGGACTAAAGAGTGCTTCCCCTCCCCACACCTCACCTCACAGCAGCTTATTTACACACTTCCTTTTACCTGACACAGCGTGTCCAGCTATCAAGAAAAATGTACAAGGCACACCGAAAGGCAAAACACACAATGCGAAGAGACCAAGCATCAGAGCTAGATAGACATGGCAGGGATGCTGGAATGATCCCACCAGGAACTGAAAACAGCTATGATTAACATGCAGGAGGCTCTAGCAGATAAAGCAGGCTGCACGCAAGAGAAGCCAGCAAGGAGAACTGCAAACTGATAGAGAAACACTAACAGAAAAGAAGAACGCCTCTGACGGTCTCATGAGCAGACAGGTTGCACTAAAGAAAGAATCACAGGCTCCAGCACCTAACGGAATCCTTGAAGACTGAAAAGACACAAGAAAACACAAGAGAAGAACCAAGGACTGTGGGACAGCACCAAGTGTTACATACACATAATGGGAATCCCAAGAGGAGAAGAACAGAAAACTGAACAATGATGACTGAGAATTTCCCCTCATTAATGTCAGACACCAAAGCCACAGATCAGAGGAAGCACAGAGCACACCAAGCAGGATAAATGCCATAAAAGCTACACCCATGCACATTATCCTCAAACTACAAAGTTAAAGGGAAAAAGTAACACATCTAGTAAATGACTGTTATCCAAAACATACGGAGAACTCTTACAACTCAGTAAAAGAACCCAACTTTAAAAGTGGACAGAACTGAACAGATACCTTACAAAAGAAAATACACAACTGGCAAATAAGCATATGAAAAGATGCTCCACATCCCCTGTCATCAGGGAAGTGCCAATTAAACCAAGGAGACATCACTGCACGCCTAGTACCGCAGCAAAATCCAAACCACGGACACCACCAGACGCGGTGAAGATGTCCCACAGGAATCCTCCACTGGAAGACAGTGTGGCAGCTTCTTACAGAACTAAACATACTCTTACCGCACAACCCAGCAACAGCACTCCTTGGTATTTACCCAAAGGAGGTGAAAACATGTCCACACAAAAACCTGTTCACGCAAATTTACAGCAGCTTTATTCATGACTGACAGCACTCAGAAGCAAGCAAGATGTCCTCTGGTGGGCGATGTATGAACTGGCCCATCCAGACAGTGGGTTACTCTCCTGCACTAAAATACGTGCCATCAAGCCACCAGAGACACTGATCACGGGGAAGCCTCGCATATTTGGAGGCAGGAGGTCCGTGGGAAATCTCCATCACCCTCCCCACTCTACTGTGAGCCTAAAACTGCTCTAAACTAGTCAAGTCAAACAATGACTCAAATACAGTCTGTATCTGACATGAAAATAACCAAATGCGGACGCCTAGGTGGCTCAGAATTAAGCATCCAGCTCTTGGTTTCAGCTCAAGTCGTGATCTCAGGGTCATGAGATCGAGCCCCTTGTGTCAGGCTCCACACTCAGTGGGGAGTCTGCTTAAGAGTCTCCCTCTCGGGGCGCCTGGGTGGCTCAGTCATTAAGCGTCTGCCTTCGGCTCAGGGCGTGATCCCGGGGTCCTGGGGTCGAGCCCTGCATCGGGCTCCTCCGTTGGGAGCCTGCTTCTTCCTCTCCCACTCCCCCTGCTTGCATTCCCTCTCTCGCTGGCTGTCTCTCTCTCTGTCAAATAATAAAATCTTTAAAAAAAAAAAAAAAAAAAGAGTCTCCCTCTCCCTCTGCCCCTTCCTCCACATACTTGCATGCTCACTCAAATAAATAAATCATTTTTTTTAAATGGAAAATCTGAATGAACCCAAATGGAAATCATGAACTAAAAGGTGTGATAAAGTGAAAAATTCACTAGAGGGGCTCAACATTAGATCTGAAATGCAAAAGAACCCGCCAACAAAAAGGACAATAGATTATTCAGTCAGAAGAAGAGAAAGAAACAAAGATACATTAACAGCACCTCAGAGACCTGTGGACACCATCACACTGAACGTTTGCGCAGTGGGAGTCCCCTGAAGAGGAAACATGATGAATGTCCCATGACAGTCTTAAGTCACCAAGAATCACTCTGTACCCCCAGTGTTTTGGCTTGTCTTGACCACCATACAGGAGCAGCAGGTTACAGATCCAACCCATTCATGCCTGTCTCCTGTCTTAATTTCAATACGCCTGTACCCCCACCTACAGCTCTCCCCACCGCTCTCCGCTGAGCCCACACGGAGACCTGGTCTTTTGTGAATGGTCTTTCCTCCTGGAGAACCTTCTCCAATCAGTGGGGTTAAAAATACCTATACTTCCTGTGAAATACCTAGTTTCCTGTGAAAACGAAACCACACAAGGCAGAATGAAAATGCTGAATGCATAATCTACTCTACTTTCCTCTGCATGTGGTATTCTGTTCTATATGTTACTTTACATCATTTATAAATACAAACCTCAAAGAAGAGGAATTTATTCCTGACTTAATCACTAACCAGTGTGTGACCTTGGACAAGTTCTTTAACCTCTAGAGCTTTCTGCGTTCTCCCCTATAAAATGTGAGTGGTATCCCAAAAGATGATTTCTAGAATTCTGCGTTATGTCCATAACAACTGCAATTTTAACACGTGTTATTTACTAACACAGCTTTATGTAAACAACAATTTGGACGTGATTCTGAGGTCAAGGTGTTTTCCTATATTATGAATGAACGAGTAGCTGACTGTAGAACAGCACATGAGATACTATGGCTCTCTACTCCGTACGAGCACAGTTAAAAGAAGGAGATCTAAAAAAGGCACTGATTATGTTTCAAGCTGAAGAGGACTGCAGAAGTTACAATACTAAGGAAGGGGCGCCTGGGGGGCTCAGTTGGTTAAGCATCCGACTCTTGATTTCAGCTCAGGTTATGATCTCAGGGTGGTGAGATCAAGCTTCACGCCAGGCTCCATGCTCAGCGGGGAATCTGCTTGGGATTCCCCCCCCCCAAAAAAATAAGTAAATAAATCTTTAGGAGCGTGTATGTGCGTGCATGTCTGTGTGTGTGTGCATGCGTCTGTGTGTGTGCGCGCACACACGTATAAAATGCAAAGGAAAACAACTTGCTAGGACTTCAAGGAAAGCATGGTTGCCTACTTTGACAAAATCCCTAGTGGAAGCAAGGTTACTAGAGAGACAGGACAAATGCAGCCGGCGCTAGGGTGCAGGGTGCTAACTCACTTCCTCTAACAATTATTTGGACAGAACCTCTAAGAGAAGCAAGCTCCTTCAGAACATCACTGTGGATTATAACTAGCACGCGCCACATGAAGCCTTCCCCTAGAAAGAAACCAATGTCCTACATAAGAACACAAGAGCAAAGGCAGCTCCACAAGTTCTCGTACTGTGAAACCCTGAAGAACCACAGAACGACTCTTACTGTGGCTGTGTGCACGGAGCCACACACATAGCCTAATACCCACTAAAAACCAACGACCTCAGTAGAGCCATGTTCCAGGAACAAACATCCAACAAAGAACCAAAAAGGACGTGGAGCGCAGAGTACAACCAGGAAAAGTGGGCGGCCCCATTAAGCTGGGGTACAGGCTGTGCTGGGAAGCCTGGTGCTCTGTCAGTGCAGAGACGGCGTGGAAGCCTGCGGTCAGAGGGAGCAGAGAAGACTGGGAAAAGACTAGGAAGTGGGAGAAGCGGAGGCTGAGGCCCAATGAAGGACTGCTCAGGAAGAGGGGCCTGGCGTTGGCCAACATGAAGAAAACCAATCTGAGATAGGGCATTGCACGGAGGTCATGGGACAAGAAGTGTGGAAGGGAAACCCGGCAGAGGGAGCACGGAGATTGGGGGGGGAGGGGAAGCAATGAACCGCATCCACAAATGAGAAGAGGGGCTGGCTGCATTTCTGCCCACCGCTACAACCCACCACCCCTGCCAGGGCCTGGTGCAGAGCGGGTACCGAGCCACTGTGTGTCACGACAGCAAACCCTCCTGAGCTCACATGCTCTGTAAGATCTGCAGCCAACGGAAAGTGAATCTCAGCACGCCGACGGCACAGACTCGCAGGCTGCGGCAACAGGTCAGCCCGGCAGAGAGCCGCGCATCCTCACCCTCTCCTACCAGCAGCGCAGACACCGAAACCCTCAGGACCGCTCACAGCAGCACCAGCCCAGAGCTGGTCCTCGGCAGAGATGCGCAGCCTCGAGCACTCAGATGGACAACCCCGATCAGGAGACTTTCTCTGGAAGACGAGGAGTGGCGAAGAAACCCAAAATGCAGACTTTCCACAGAATAAGACCCATCCACATTGACGAAGTTCACTTTGCTGCTTTACCACACCAATCTATGCCAGCAATTTAAAAGGTTATCCAAATAAAAAGTATCATTTCCTGTTTCTGCTGTATATGCAATGGTTTAGGGACCAAGAAGGATTAGACTAGACTTAACATCACAAGTATTTTTTAAGTTCACAAATAGCTCTTAAGTTTCAAAATGCAGTTTTAGATTCTAAAACACTCATCTTTACTACGTGCATGTAGACACTCTCCTGTGATTCCATGCTATATGATACATATGTACATCAACCCCAGGAAAGACTTAACGTTAAGATGCAAGTAAACTAGAAACAGTAATCGATCTAAAGCACTTACGATCTACTCTAAATACAAGTAAAATGCCATCTGATGCCCGTAATGGCTTTAAGTCACATCACGCGTCATCTTACAAGCTCATCTTTGAAGACTTGCAATGGTATGAGGGAGCACTACATTATGTGACAAAAGTGGTACAATTCTACATAAATATTGAAACAAAAATATGAGATTATAAAACAGAGATGAGAAGAAAACACAGCAGAACATTAATGGTGGTTGTAACTGTGCGGCCAATAATGGATGGTTTTTATACCCTCCTTCATGCCCCTTGTAGTTTACCTACATCCTACCCTGCAGAGTTTGAGAATCAAAAAAAAAAACAACAACAACAAAAACACAAGTTATTCTTAAAACAGGTTTTCAATGACTCACCACATTGTAATAACTTTTGTTAATGGCAGTAGTGTCAAATCCTTTGGGAGGGCTCTTCAGTGCTCCTGACTTGGGCGACACGGGCTTTTCTGAAATGAAAATGTTTAACAGTTTTACTGACCAGCACTTGAGATCCCCAAACACACCAGCCCCACACAGCCCAGAGCTACGGGTCCAGGGGCCTCCACTGCAACCACCAACCAAAACGGGAAGCTGAACAGAGACTTGGGTCTCTCTCCCTCACGCTCAGCTCCCTGAGGTCAGGGAGTCAGTGTCCCCCCGCCTCACACATCACTCACCCCGCACTCCCTCTTCAGGCTCAACATCTGACAGATTGTGCTCCGTTACTGACAGCTGATAAAAGAACACCAGCAAAGCTACACCCACAACTCAGGAGTAAAGATAAAACACAGAACAGAATCAGAGACGATGTTGGCGACCCCCGGTCTGGACAACACCTCAGGAATCCAGAGCACTCAGAACGCAGTGTCTCTAAGCAGGTAGGATCTGGCTCCAAGTGATGATGAGGAGGAAAGCCACACGCCAAGCAGGGACAGAAAAAAACACCAGGCAGCCCTGAGAACCTGTGCGCCAGAGACAACAGTAAGCGCAATCATGACGACTGCAAGGACCAAGTATTTGTACGTGGCCCAGCTTTAGTTCAGTGTAACACATATCAAAGCAGCGTCTGCTAACTGAGAACACGGCTCTCGGGGGGAATTTTCTGTGGCCCACTGGTCCTCCTCCAAGGCTCCTGGGGCTGGTGGGGAGCAAGGGCGAGGAGAAATTCCGAGGAGTGTGTCCCAGGGGATGTAGTCCGTACAGTCCCACCCACCTGCCCTGTATAAATCGACGTTCTGTCCCTCTGGTGTGCCGTGCTCAGCATCCTTCCACCTGCCCGTCCAGAATCTCTACAGCACTTCCGCAAACACTCCCAAAGCTTCGGGTCCCTAATTCCAACTGCCTGCCCAGTGCCATTACCTTCCTAGCAAAAGAAACCCCAAACACCTAAAATACACACCCTGTGGGCCTTCCTGTTCCTGTGCAGTTGTCCACCTAAACCTTCCTTCAATGCCTCACCGTAAGGATCTTCCAAATGGTTGAAAATAATGAACAAAAGTTGGAAGAATTTTGCTCTCTGCCCACAGGATGGAAAAGAGAACTCTGTGAGAAAAGAGTTACTTCTGAACCCCTAAGCAATACCAAGCTGTTCTAGCTACCACACTCTTCGTCCCAATCGCGCACCTACAGCCAGTGTGTAACTACAGAACAAAAACCTGACACGCCTTCACCCTAACAATACCTTTTCATCTTTAAAACCCATAATTTAGGGGACAAGTACAAATAAAGTAAAGGGGAGAGCACTGGAGCCTAAATGGCAGCCACTGAGACCACAAACACCAACATGCACGCTACTAACTTGAATCTGCTTCGAACTATTTTAAAAGCCAATAATTTGCTAACTGTCTCATTTCAATTAAGACACACCTCCCAACACCACAGATAACAGCATTCAATTAACTTACTAGGACGACTACAAGGAAAAACCTTTTTGAAAAGAAGTTTCAGGCTACCAACACTGCATCAAAATAAAGGGTAGGCAGGAGAGAGCCAGACAACGTAGGCACAGTCCAAACACTGGGTCTTTTCTCCCTTCGCAAAAGGGAGTCCACAACTTTGCTGGCTGCTGCTGGAACTTGCTGGGACGGGAGGGCTTGAGAACATCTCTCCAAACCTCGGGTGCCATTCTCAACAGAGGGTCCTAAGGTAAGAAGGGCCAGCCCCGAGCAGCCTCACAGAGGAGACGTGCAGGTCTGCAGGGCTGCCAACTGCGAGGCGTCCCGTGCGAAGAAGCCTGGCTGCCACGGACACCTGACGCACACGGCTTGCAGGAGGCTGTTGCCCCCGACCAGCTAATGCCTCGAGGCTGAGGCTGAGGCAGAGGCAGAGGCTCGTCAGGCTCCCCACTAACGGCCACACAAGGGCCTGCCCGCACTCATCCCAGTGCCTGGACTCTCAGGACAGTCATGCCCAGAGGTGACACTTCCTCAACACAACAGCGACAGGGGCCTAGGTTCCCAGGTTTACCGTAGGAACTCCTGTGCAGCCTTCGGGAGCCTTCTAGCACTTTCTCCCCTACTCCCCCACCCCCCAAAAACAAGAACAACAAAACCTACACACGTTAAAGTGTAATATACCAGACAAGAAGTTATGGCCAATCGTAACAAAAAATGTGCACAGGAAACATTAGAAAATACTCAGCCTTCCCAGTATCCTAAGCAAAACAAAACACGAAACCACCCATTTTTGGCCCACCTGATAGCTAAGGATTGATACAATCCACTGTGATGGAGAGGCAGGGAAACTAAGAGAATGTAATTTCATGCTGCCCTTCCAGGGGCCATAGGATGCAGATTTTCCCTTTCTTGAGATAAACTAAAAACACCAAAAACAGGAAAACTTACGCATGAATGTGCTAAATGAGAAAAGGGGGTGGGGAATCCCTAGTGGCACTGACAGGGAGGGCCCGTGGGGGCTGAGGTTGGGGCCAGACAGACTGAAACAGGAGGATCTCTTGGTGACCTTTAGGGCTGACAAAGAGAAGCCTAAAGCCCCTGGCCACCGATCCAGAGAAACAGCACAGATGTGGGCTGCCTACTCAGGGATGGGAGACACAGCCAATGAGAAATCAAAGCCCGGACCCTGCCCCTGCTGCGGTATATGGTCCAAATGCACACCAACCTCCGAAGGCCCACCAGGATCTGCCCAGGTCAAGAAAAACTCTGGGAGTCCCTCAGGAAGCAAAGGTTCCTCTGTAGGAATATTTCCGCAAGCCAGGGTACACAGGTACCCCCACCGAACCCCCAAAGACAGATCTGTAACAAGAAAGTATGAGCCCATGAAGAACTGAGTCAACAGTGTAAGCAAATAGGACATGCAAGGGAAATGAGTACCCAAGACCTGGAAACGGGGCGGAGTAAGTATGTTTAAAACACTGGGAAGAAAGAACCACAATGGAGAAGAAAGACACCACGAAAATGAAAAACCACCTGGAAAATAATGAAACAATTCCTGGACGTGAACTCTCTGGTCACTAAAATGGCACTGGATGGCTACCACCCCTGGTGAGGGGAGGCTGGTGAACACAAACGTCTGAGAAGGGGACTCCAAATGAATGAAGCCCAGCAAAACAAAACATACGAAAAACAGATTAAAAGCCACAGAGGGCAAAATAAGCTAACAGGATTTTCAGGAGAAAGCAAAAACAGCAAGCAGGCAGCATTACTGGAGAAGATGCTGTCCAGAATCGGAACCACGCCTGGATGGAGGGCAGGGCGCCTCTAAGCAGCACTGAAGGTGGGGACACTTCGGGGAGGCCCATACAGGAGACCCCTCCCCAACTGGTGAGCCCTAGCTTCCAAGACCCTGGAAATGCCCGAAACCGAGAATACCGAAGCCTACACATGATACGATTTTTCCTCTAGGTGCGGACCTATGATAAAGTTTAATTTGTACGTTAGGCACAGTAAGAGATTAACGAAAACCCTAACAATAGACTCTAATAAAAGTCACCCTGTCTGGGACTCACCCAGCGAAGTGAGAGCTTGAGGAGATAAAATGCCCACTGAAGGAGTGAGCTGAGTGACACCGCGTGAGGCTACCACTCACCTCCCAACACACGTCGCTGCTTCCGGACCTCAGGTGACCACAGGGAACAGACCACGAATGAGGGGGCGCTGCTGTACACGACAGCCCTCACTCTTGGCTACAGGCAAAGGCGACGGTCAGATATAGGCACGGCATGTGACTCAACTATCACAGGCTTTCTTTTGTGACTGTTTTTGGAGTTAGAACGCTTACAGAAGAGGACAATTACGAACAACTGGTCCGAAAGCTCCACATCCACTGGGGCCCCTTCATCCGTGATGTAAGTGACCCAACAGAGCCCGCAGCCAGCCCTGGGAGTGGCTAATTCCCACTTCCTCTTCCTATCTTCCGCACGACAGCTGTCACCTCATCCACGAATCCCCATGCCGGGTCACGTCACTCACTCTGTATGGGTTCATTCTGCCATCAGCAGCTTCCACACTGCCACAGTGCCCTCGCCCTGGACGGTACCTGGTCCCGAGTCCTCCCCGCTCCTTCAGTGATAACGCGCTAGTAGTAAATGCTCAGGGAGCTCCGCGTTAGGGTGATGCTGCCCCTGCTTTTCTGCAACTGAATTATGGAAACTTACACAGAAGAGAGACAGTAATATATATACACTTCTGTAGCTTCAACAGTTAACCCTTAGGCCCCTCCTCTTCTTTTCTGGAAGCATTATACAGGAGATCCCAGGTTCTAGCAATTTACCAACAAAACTTTATAATGTCTGTCAGACTCAGACTTTAAAACCCAACCATCAAGACATTATCACAGCAGACAAAAACAGTCATTCCTATCCTCTCATACCCAGTTGAAGTCGGAGTTCCCTAGACTCAGACTCGTCCCAACAGTGATTTTCTGTAGCTGGCTTATGGAGCCCAGGGAACCCGGGAAGACCTGCACCGCGTGCCCCGTTCCACCTCTTAGTCTTTTATTTAATGCCAGCAGAGCGCCCAGAGGACGTTCACCTTCTCAACTGTCTACTCCACCTCATTTTCTACTCAGGGAGCCTCACGTAAGTGTCAGGATTTCTGGAAAGACATTTCGTTTTTTTCACTGTTATTCTCCCAGTTCCCACAACAGCATTCACTCAAGTACCTGCTGAATGGATGCTGCCTGTGGTTCTGGAAGTGAGTGTACTCCCCACAGTCCTGCCGGCGGAACGTGGAAAACACGGCCAACCGCAGGCAGGACGGGTGGCTGCAGAAAGGCAGAGGCAGGTGCTCGTGTTACAGAGTGGGACACAGCCGAGCACACGCCAAGCTTACTGCCACGCATTACCAATGACGGGAAGCAACGGGAGAAGAAAATGTAAAGCCCAAGCTTACGAGGAAGAGGGAAGGGAAGACAAGGCGCCCAGGGACAGCATGTCCAAGACACGCAGAGGAGTCCCGGCACGTGGGCGGGAGCTGGAAGGCAGCTGTGGGGTGGACGTGGAGGTGGGTGAAGTGGGACTTCCACTTCCATCCCCAGGGGCTTCTGTCCTCCTTGCTTGGTCTTTACAGGCTCGTACTACCCAACAGCGTTTTATAAGAAAACAAAAAACTTTAAAAGAACATCCCTGATACTGAAGGACTATCAACTCTGACCCCCAAACTAGTATATGTCAGCTGCTCTAGGGGCCATGTCCTGGGAAAAGGGTGTTCAATCACAGTCACCAGGACACGGCCACACATACACACACATACACACACACACAGAACATCCCCTACAACACCCGCTAACACAGATGTTTGGGGGAGCGCACACTGCATTAATCTGGAGAACACTCACTCCCACTTCCTGGCAAAATTCCATACCCTTGTATCCCAGACCCCTCCATACATCATGCCAGGTTCCCCACACACGCATCAGAGAAACAAATCCTACGTGGGATAACTCTTCCCACCTGTTATCACATCTGCATCTGGAAGAAACAGTAGGCAGGCCTACCCTCTAGAGCAGCCTTATCCGGGGTGCTTTCAGAAACCTAACATCGCACGCACACACGTTCACTTCCAGCAACACAAAAACAAACTTGTTACCTCTGTCCCTTTCCCTGCAGATTATAATCATAACACTTTTCTTCCATAACTAAATTAATCGCTGCACCCAAAACCCAGCTTGCGTTTTAGGTCACTTTTTGATGTCAAAAGCACACACGACCCCCCCAACCCAGGGGCGCATGACCTGTAGTGTGGCCCACTACTGACCGATGCAGTAGCAGCAGCAGCAAGCAGAGTCCCTCTCCCCCAGGACCACTGCCTTGTTGCTTCTCCCCTTCGGTCTCCAATGTAAGATATTCTTTACAGAATGTGCATAAAACATGCACCTGTGTGTACAAAAAGCCGAATTCCACTGTTTTTGCATATCAAAACAATGTGCATAGAAAATAAATGCTAAATAAAGGGGGTACCTGCCATAAGGGGATACATATTCAGGGAGAAAAGCACACTCGCAGCAAGGTTTGGAAATACCCTTTTGCAGACTCTTGGGGGACACTGGTCTTCAAAGAGGGTTATTTGAAACAAGAAAGCACACACAGGTCAAAGGCACACACAGCAAGGCTGCGGTCTGCAGTTACAAGGGCAAACCAATCTAGCAGACGCTCTTGAGCACTTACCTGGAGACAGGCAGCCCAGAAGAGGTCACTGAGAGGCAGACCTCAGGTGTGTTTATTCAAGAACAAAACTCATACAGGAAGTGTAACAAGGAGAAACTCACAATTTAAAGGACGTCCATATTTTTGTTTCACAAGGAAATGCTCCTGCATGACTGCCAGTTAGATCTGGCACACTTTGTTTACAGAAAATGAAGAATGGCACTGTGAATTACAGTGCTTATCTGAAACACACCTTCCAAAAAGAAATCCTGTCCAAAATCAGAAAGTCACAGAAATAACTGAGGATACAATATTAGCATGTCATTGTGACCCCTGAGTTCTCCGCTGCTGTGAAGTAATAGAGTAAAAACAGCATTTCCTGCCTGTCTCAAACGCCCACATCTAAACACAGGGATCAGTTTCCCTAGAATACACTCGGATAATCTGCGAGCACAGCACGGAAAGTTATTCCCAGAAGGTTATTCCTTTAGTCTGACTGTCAGCTAAAGAATACTCAGCACGACAGATCACCAATCGGAGCAAACGTGTTATTTATACTTTAAAAAACAAAAAACAGAAAAACAGGAAATTTTCCAAAGTTACTTGTCTCCATTCAGTACAAAAACCAAGAATTCCACGTGACCCAAATGCAGTTATATATGTGTTTAAAAGGGTCTCTCTCATGCACGTGCACACGGAAACACAGAGTAAGACGTAAAAATTGGTGGAACAGGATGCAGTCACCCCTGACATAAGTCAACACAGACACATAATGGCTTTCTTTTTTTAAAGATTTTTAAATAATCTCTACACCCAACGTGGGGCTCAAATGCACAACCCCGAGATCAAGAGTTGCCTGCTCCACTGACAGAGCCAGCCAGGCGCCCCTTTTAAATACTTTTTTTTCTTAAGTCAACTACCCCCTCATGCAATGGGTAGTTGTCCTTAGAGCTGCATCTGTCCCCACCAGCTATCTGGCCCCACACCCCCCAGACCAAGGCATCGGTGCGGCACTGCCAGACCTCACAAGGGTGACAGCACACCATGAAACCATCTATTGACAACACCAATACCGCGCACGCCCAAGTCCTTTAGGAAACAACTCCCAAATGTCACCGGAAGAGGACTTTGAGACCCACGGACTATCTTTTCCATGTAACTGTCAAAGGGTAACTGTCAAAACTCCATGGGGAGAAATACCTGAAAAGTAAAAATTCACTTGCACCCTTACTGTGGCAACTCAAAGTCAGCCCAAGATTCCCATTAAAATGAGTCATTCATGGGACGCCTGGGTGGCTCAGTCGGTGAAGCGTCTGCCTTCATTCGGTTCAGGTCATGATCTCGGGGTCCTGGGATCAAGCCCCGCATCAGGCTCCACACCCAGCAGGGAGTCTGCCTGTCCCTCTCCCTCTGCTACCCACCCCCACTTGTGCTCTCTCTCACTCTCCCAAATAAATAAAATCTTTAGAAATAAATAAATAGAAAATAAATGAGTCACTCATAGCAGAATTCAAGGCCCAGATTGAACAGAGATGGGCCCAGTCGGGCTCCACTCTGATGGCGGGCCCCAGCACCAGCTCTGTGGCCCCCTTGCCCTCACTGATAACGGCAAAGACCAACTCACCCTTCCCTCTCCCCTCCCCAACTCCAGCATCCTCCTGGAAATGGCTGAGGGCAGCACTCTTGGCCCCAGGATGACCATCAGACTTCAGGACTGGCCAGGAACTGGCTCAGAGACTGGACTCAGCCCTTCCCAGGACCTGACCAGGGACTACTAATGAGTTCACCCCAGCCACTCAGTCAGTAAGATTAAGGCAACATTTCTATCGTATCAGCCTGATACCAGCGCCACGTGCTCATCTGGCTACACACCTGCATGGCTTAGAAGGAGGACTTGCGCCCTAGGCCTTGAGTATTTCAACATCTTCTGGGGTCGTGGTGAGGACTGAACAACAGCAACACTTCATATAGTAACCAGAACAGAAGCAACCAAGAAACTTATTTACTGAGACCTTTAGTGTAATGAAAATACTGTTTTTGTTATCAACTAGAGAAAAATAGCAACAGTGAGGTACTATTTCACACCCAATAACTATTATCCAAAAAAAAAAAAAAAGCGTTGTCAAGGATGTGAAGGATGTGGAGAAACGGGAGCCCTCATGCACTGCTGGGGGAACAACATGGCAGCTCCTCAGGAGTCCCACACAGTCACCCTAGGAGCCAGCAACCGCCCTCCTAGGCACATAGCCAAGAGAACGGAGAGGACTCACACAGATCTCAACCAGGTTCACAACAACACGACTCACAACAGCAAAAGGTGGAAACAAGCCAAATGTCCAGCAACAAGTGAATGAATACGCAAAATGTGGTTTTGAAGTAGAAAAAATGTTGGGTCTGCCCCTCGGCTCCGGACGCAGGAAATTACCAGGCTTCTGGGAGCTCTGTATCAGGAAATAGGATCAAACACCAAGTATTAGAACAAAAGATGCTCCCAGTGCTCTTATCACATAGGAAATTACCAGGGTCCTGGGAGCTCTAAGAGATGTCACCGAATTGCTCCGACACCACCCTCCTGGTGTCAGAAGGGCTGGGAGGGTGGCACTTAGCACCAAGTCCACAGAAGCACAAGGGTTCTTATACAGTGGACCCCTGGACAACACAGGCTGAACTGCAGGGGTCCACTTTCGCACGGATGTTTTCAATATGCTGTAGTACTGCAAATGTGCGGTCTCCTGTGCTTTTTTAGCAATGCCTTCACAAAAAATATATGCTAATCGGGGCACCTGGGTGGCACAGCGGTTAAGCGTCTGCCTTCGGCTCAGGGCGTGATCCCGGTGTTCTGGGATCGAGCCCCACATCAGGCTCCTCCGCTGTGAGCCTGCTTCTTCCTCTCCCACTCCCCCTGCTTGTGTTCCTTCTCTCGCTGGCTGTCTCTATCTCTGTCGAATAAATAAATAAAATCTTAAAAAAAAAAAAAAAATATATATATATATATATATATATGCTAATCAACTGTTTATTTCATCAGTAAGACTTCTGGCCAACGATAGGCTACTAGAAGTTATTTAAGTTTTGGGGGCATCAGAGTTATACAGGTTTGGGGCTGCGCAGCAGGGTCAGCACCCCTAAGCCCAAGTTGTTCAAGGGTCATCTGTATGGAGGAATCTGTGAGGTCAAGAACTGCACAGCCGCACTCAAAAACCCAGCAGTCTTTGCACACAGCTAATGCTGACTCATGACATGAACAGCGAGGCAATGTGCTCAGAAGGACAGCTACTGCCCTGGCACAGCCCCAAGCAGGACAGCATGTGCAGAGAACACATGCTGGGTGCACAGAACTGTCAAGCCACACCTTCCTGACAGAGAACACAGCCCTGAGGCCTCAGAACTTCTAATTCCTCAAGAATCAAACAACAGAAATAAGCGCCAACTACTACTATTCCCTTTCAAAATAATACACGCCTCTGAGTAATTTTTCAGAATAATGTTAATTACAGAAAACATAAGGAAAATGATGCATTTTAATATACAAAAGAAAAACAAAGGATACGTCCTTGCCAAAAGCACCCGTAGCGATAAAAATTAACAGCCTGTGTGATACGGCAAACCCCAAGTCCTTATTTTAAATGGGTATTACGACTGAATGAAATGCTCCTTTCAATGACGGAGACTTCATGCCAGCACGCCAAGGAGGACGAAAGCAAGGATCCCTTAGCTGGAAGCAGCAGCGGGGAAGAGCGCGACGCCTCCGCCCAGGGCCATCTCCGCACGCTCAGATGGAGAGCACAAGCCCTCTGTCCGCTTTCCGCCTACAGGACAGGCAGCAGCCCCTCCGCCAGGGCCCCACTTACCGCTGGGCTTGATCTCCCGCACGTAGTTACTGGGAAACCAGCCAGTCCTGCCGTTGTGCGTGCCCTCCCACCAGCCGCCTTCCTCCACCCGCGTGACATGGATGACGTCTCCTTTCGTAAAGGAGAGCTCGTCTTCATTGGTCTGCTGGAAGTTGAACTTGGCTCTCACTACCAGTTGGTTGTTGCTATTGTCAGTCATGTCCTAAAAAAGGAAAGAAGGCGGAGAAAAATTTCATGGCGTCTACTTCACATAAAATTAGATTATGTCTGACTAGTATGAACAGAGCATAACTGTCCCATTCCAACAGCAGAACAACCGCTAAAGTAGAGAAGCAGGTTTCGGACTCCCCGCAGTGCACCCTGACCACCAGCACCGGGTGCCGGTCCCGGAGCAAACCCTCTTCGTGGTCTGAAAGGCCTAATTCCAGCCACGGTTAGGCCTACGCCAACATTACACACTGCCATACACGCACTTACATCAAAGTGGATAGAGCATCTCTACAATTTATCAAAAGTTAACACGGTGTGCTGTTTCCAGCATTATTACTTTAGAGTCTTAACTAACCACGTAACTGAACTGTATGGCTGCGCCATTAACTCATTCTCCATTACTGGATTTAAGGTTAATTCTACTGTTTTTCTACTACAAAAAAAAGGCTGCGTTAAAGCTCCCTGCACATCTTTGAACACACCTGTAAATAAGCCTTACATGACATTCAGGTCAGAAAACATGTACGACACATTCTAAATTTCCGTACCAATTTCTGAAGTGCCCTCCAGAGAGGTGCTGTCTGCAGGCGGCCACATTCCCGCCAGCAGTACTGAAGAGCCGGCTCCTCGCACGCTCGCCAGCACTAGACATTGCCCAGCATTCTTCTTTGTGCCTAACTGCTGGCAAGAAATGGTATCTCCTTTTCATTTGCTTATTTTCCTCAGATTAAGCAGATGTGCCCATCTCTGAAAGGTGGGAAGAGGGAGGCAGATTGGCTAGAGTTTCTTTTTATTTCCATCTATCCCAGACTGGGTGCTCAAGGCTTGCCACTGGAAACTATCAACAGGAGTAAACTAAACACATCCCCAAGAAAAGCCTGATCTCCTGGTGAAATGAGCCAAAGAGGGGCACCAGGCAGGCCCACTCACCCACAGGGAGGGGTGCGCTCCTCAGCCTGCACCTGGGAGTCCACAGAGACAGGGAAGGGCGTCCCCTACCTACCCCACCAAGCACCAGAGCTCCCCCTGCACTGGTGACATCAGAGAAGATCAGGTAGGGAGTCCCTGCCTTCACTCCCACCAGCTGGCAGCCAATGGCCCCATGTGCCCACACCGGTGTCCCCTGTCCTCCAGCAGGGTCATCGGGGCCCAGCAGGAACCCCAGCAATCCCAGGGGGGTGAGGCTGACCAGACATCCCTGCAAGAACTCTGGAAACTAAGGTGCTATTGGCAGCACAGCCTACCAACACAGGCCAGGACCATCACGTCAAGCCCAGTCAGGGTCACGGCCTGCAAACACGCAAGACTCCGAAGTAGGCTGCAGCACCTCCTCGCATTCCTCCCAAGTGTCGAGAACACAACACAAAGCACTGCTCACTCAGAGAACCAGGACGACCCCACCTGAACCAGCGAAGATGCCGACAGCAGCACTGACATGGAGGAGCTGCTGGGATCACAAAGGACTTTCATCAAAAGGCTTCAAAAACCATTACAAGTTCTCTCAAAATAGAGAAATAAAATAGGAAATCTCAAAAAAGAAGAACTTACAAAATTTACTCAAAACAATGGTGAAAACACGGGGGAGCCGCAGGGACAGTGTGGAAAATGACAGGCCTGAGACGTGCTGGAAGGTGGTTTGAGAAACACGGCTGAACGTGTCCCCAACCTGGCAGAAGACACAAACCTACAGAGCCACGAAGCTGCGTGAACCCCAAAGAAAAGCAGCCCAAAGAAGCCCCAACCAAGTCACGTCGGAATTAAACTATGGCAACGGAAGCAAAGCTTAGAATTAGGATGAAAAGATATGTGGGGCTATGCAAGCTCTCAAACACGTCACGGCCCACGCGCCCTCTTCTCAAGAAGTTACTGAGAGATGTGCTCCTCCAGAACAGGGGAATCAGCCAGGGAAGAGCCCAAGACTCCACGTCTTCTCTACAGAGGAGGGAGGGACAGGCATGGGTCAGAAGGAGGGGAGGGGAGGGTAACGCAGGAAGACCCCTCAGACGGCAGCTGGCAGGAGCCTGGCGACAACCAGGAGACTCTCAAGCGGCCACAAGACTGCAGGGAGCTTCCAGGGAAGAAGTGAAAAGTCCTAAACAGGTCTGAACGTACAGGAAATTCTTAGAAACAGGCAGAAGACCAGGCCACAGTCGGAAAGGGTGCATGGGAAGCTCACAGGCAACAATGATTAGTTCTGGATAACAAAACGTGCTCAGGCAAGGACGAACAGTCACAGCACACATCCTGGCCATGCTGTGGGTCTGGGACATGGTGACGTTACACAGACCAGACCCAACAGAAGCCATGGGGGAAACTCAGCCAGGAGGAAGGTACGGGCCTGGGGCACAGTGCCAGACCCCCCAACACCCCCACACAGGCTTAAGAAATCAAGCTTCACACGGGCCTTCACTGAGACAATGGGAAAGATGGGAAGCGGCTGGCTGCCTGGCTCCTCCTGCACCAAGTCCTGAAGGACCCGATTCTAAACGAGGTGCATGTGTCACCAAAGAGAGAGAAAGAGAAAGCACAAACAGTGGGACGGGTCTTCAAGAGGGGCAAACAGCTCCTCAAATGTTTAATACTTGTGTATTTTACAATATAAGTTATAAAAATGTACTCATCTAAGTACACCCACTAAATGTTTTATCTAGCAAATTAAACACTTCATACCTACTGCATATTTAATGCTTAGAACATTCAGTAAGGAAATCTCTTCAGCATTTGGCAACACTGAAACACAGCTCTGGCTCACCAGTCACCTCAAACGTGATGCTTGCTGGCGCACCTGAACGGTGAGGGGCAGCTGAAGCCCCCCACGAGAAAGGGTACGTATGTCCCTGCTCTGGGGAGGGAAGCCAGATCGGGCTGCCACGCTGGGTCAGCTCAATTCTGCAAAACACGGTCATCCTGCTTATGTCATCCACCATGATCTTCCTTTCCGTGACCCACCCTGGGCAAGTTCGCTTGGTGTAAATCCCACACAGAGCCAATCCTGGTGATCAATTTCCCCAACGGAATACAACACGTAACCAAGGACATGCACAGAGCAGGCCCCACGGATGTCAAACTGCCCCCCAGGAATGACCCTGCAGCCAGCCCATCCACCTCAGCTCAGCAACCAGTGCTGAAGCCCTCTCCAGGCACCACACCGACTGGAAGATGACAAATGACGTCAACTACACTCTCCCCACAAGCTGCAAATTCTCTGCAGTCAGGCACACAGTAGGCAAACACCACTGACGTGTCTTCCACTTCAGGGACAGCCACTCCACAACGGAAGGACAGGGGGTCCAAGGTCAGGCAGCTGGTTCAGCCCCTACTGGAGGCGTTAATGTAAGACGTTGTTCTAAGGAGTGCTAACAGAGCCAGATGCCAAAGGCGGGATGGAATGCAAGGGGGAGCACCACAGGACGCCGCAAGGACTCCACGCCACCCTCAGCCTCCTCTCCAGACGCGAACGAGGCGTGCTCAGGTCACTGCCGCTGAGGCCAGGAAACCAGAAGGAGGTATTTAACCACTACCTTACTTTAGATTTCTCTCCTTCCGCTTTTTAAAAGTGCTCCTGCAACTAAAGCTCGTCAGGCATCTGGGTTCAAGCAGACCCCCTACGACAGCACACAACATAGCGGGTGAGCAAAAGCAGCCACTCACAGAACGGGTATATGACATGGGATTCCATTTATGTCAAATACAAAACAAGTAAAGCTCATCTTTACAGTCCAAAATCAGAATAGCAGATGCATTTGGGAAAGGCAGACGTAACAAAGGTGACACTGGTCAGGTTCTGCCTCTCGATCTTACACGGGAACATGTGACTTGTAGAAATTCATCAAGCTGTTATCTAGATGTAGGTTTCAGGTCAGCCAGTGAGGGAAGGAAACTGTGAGGTACACGTACAGCACCTCCTCTGGGAGCAGGAACCTGTCCCCACCACGGATGTTCTTAACAGCCACCTCCTAACGCTTACGCCTGCCAATAGCATGCACGTCCAGATCTTCACCAAGCAACTGACTTTATCCCACGTTCTGAAGTTATCCTAACAACCCAAAACCAGGATATCCCAGAGCACTGCCTTCACACGAACGCCATCCTCTTTTCCCTGGAAGTACCCAGAATTTCACTGAAAGAAGAAAAGCCTGTCAAGGAAAGACCCAATTTCTACTCCAATGGCTAGTATTTCCCAGTCTCGTGATCTCACGTAAATAGTACTTCTCTTAGCTTGTTTCCTCAGAACGTATTCCATCAAACAGAAGATGCCGGCAACTAGACGATGCCCCCTTTGTATTCCAAATGTCAGAACATACCATCAGACATAACACACCTGCTTCTTTGAGACGTGTAAAAAGGTTTTAAAGAGTTCTGAGAATTGATGACATTAGTACGTTGAACCAGCCCAGTATTCCCATGCTTGCTGGACAGAGGAACTAGAAAGATTTCAACGGTGAGGAACACATGGATAGACGGTCTTACACGCCTTAGAAACTGTTCTGGGAGCTCAGTGACCAGGGCTGGCCCCAGTCTCAGGAGGTACGGGGCACCACAGGGACAGGAAGTGCTTTGAGGGCTCATGTAAGGACTCTCACAAGTGAAGGGGAGCAACCATGTCCCCTCCTCATCTGACTATTCTCTCCACACATGGAAAGGAAACTCAGGAGCCCACAGTCATACTTAACCAGGAGTCAAGGGAAAACTCAGGGCACAAAAGGACAGGAGGAATCCCCAAAGCAGTCAGTACAGTTTATTCACCAATAAAAAAGGATGGAGTCAGCCTCAGACAGGAGGAAAAACAAGACCCAAGTCACAGCCTGAGGCCCCTACTCTCCAGTGCAGTTATGGAGTCCCTCAGTCTGGGGGAGGGGTCCAGCATGCAGCACAGGGGCACAGAAAAGAGCTCAGCACAGGGTGTCGGTGGGGAGCAGGGAGAAGTCGCCCCAAGAAAAGAATAATGAGGAAGCAACAGGGAAGTGCCAAGGTAAGGAAGTTAAAAGCTCCAGGTTAGTGCAAACGAAATGCTAGAACTGCTCAAACGTGCCTACACCACAAACCAGAAACCTGTCTAGGAACAGACGGATTCAGAGACCCCAAAGCAGGCTTATGCTGACAGTGAGCTCCGAGGTGGTGGTCACGCGAGACCTGCTCAACCAGAGGCGCGACCACGGAGTCAGTACATGTGCCCAAGGGCTCTGAAAGACTACCCTGGAAACACTGATCCTTGCCTGGGGAATGAGTGCCATACACAATCGAGAGGTCACAAAATTAATGTTCAGGAAACCACGAATTGTGTTTAGCTTATTAAGGAAAATTTCAAACAAAGTAGAAGATGATGGGTAGCTGGAGATCACCCATCACCTAGTTGTCGCCCTCCCCCTCCCTCGTGCTCACTTTGCCCATCCCCCACCCCTCTCTGGCAACCATCAGTTTGTTCTCTATGGGTTTGTTTTTGCTTTTTATTTTGTTTATCGGATACCACATGTAAGTGGACTAATGTGGTACCTTCTCTGACTTATTTCACTCAGCAGTATACCCTCTAGGTCCATCCATGTTATTACAAACAGCAAGATTTTATTCTTCATGGCTGAGTGATACTCCATTGTGAATATATACCACATCTTTACTCATCTGTCTTCGGATACTCGGGTTGCTTCTATACCTGGGCTACTGCAAATAATGCTGCAATAAATATAGAGGTGCACGTATCTTTTTAAATTAGTGTTTGTTTTCTTTGGGCAAATACTCAGTAGTGGAGTTACTGATCATATGGTATTTCTATTTTCAACCTGAAGAACCATGATATTGTTTCCCACAGTGGCTGCACCAATTTACGTTCCCAGCAACAGTGCCCAAGGGCTCCCCTTCCTCCACATCCTCGCCAACACCTGTTAATGGTCTTCCTGATCCTAGCTATTCCGACTGAGGTGAGGGGTTCTTTCACACCTTGGTTCTGAGGTGCAATTCTGTGATGGTTAGTGATGTTGAGCACCTTTTCATGGGTCTTTGGGCCACCTGTAGGTCTTTGGGAAAATGCCTATTTGGGTCCTCTGCCCGTTTTTAATTGGATTTTTTGACGCTCATTTGTGTAAATTCTTAATATATTTTAGATACTGACCCCTTATGGGATAGGTCACTTCCAAGTAACTTCTCCCATTCAGCAAGCTGTCTTTTTCATTTGTTGATGGCTCCTTTGCTATAATAAAGCTTTTTATCTTGGTGTACTCCTAAAAGTTTGTTTCCCTTGCCTGAGGAGACACACAAGAAAAAGGTTTCTATGGCCTTTTTCAAAGAAATCACTGCCTTTGTTTTCTTCTAGGAGTTTTATGACTTTAGGTCTCACATTTAGATCTTTAATCCATTTTGAGTTAATTTTTGTGTGTGGTATAAGAAAGTGGTCCAGTTCTCCCAACACCATTGTTTGAAGAGACCGTCTTTCCCCACTGAATAGTCTCGCCTCCTCTGCCGTAGGTTTATATACTTATTTATAACGGACGCACAGCGGCAGGCTCATTTCTGGGCTCTCAGCTCTGTTCCACTGATCTGTGTCTGCTCTTGTGCCAGCACTCTACTGACTATCCCAGCTCTCAAGTGCACTCTGAAATCGGGGTTAGGGTACGCCCAGCGTCGTTCTTCCTCAAGACTGCCTTGGCTACTTCAAGTCTCCTGCGGCCCCACAAACTGTAGCAGTACTTGTTCTAGTTCCGGGGCCGGTACTACTGTGACTCCCGCAGGCGCTGCATCGAATCCGCAGACTGCTTTGGGGGCGTGGGCACGGAAACAGCATGGACTCCTCTAATCCACAGGAAGTTTTCCATCTGTTTGTGTCATCCTCAAGCTCTTTCACTGTTTTTTAGTGTTCAGAGTACAGTCTTTCACCTCCTTGATTACATTTATTCCTTTTTTATTCTTTTTGGCACAATTATAAATCCAATTAAGAAAACAATTTCTCTTTGTAGTGCCCATCATCCAGCTTTAAATATTTTGCCATCCTTATTATAATTTTTAACCCAAGAAAGTTACCTCAAAGTACTAAGGACACCTGCAGAAAAATCCAAAGGCAAAGGTCATCCTCACGCAGCATGGTAAGAAAAGCCTTGCCCCTGCCCCTCTCATCAGCAGCTGATGGGGTCTCTTCCAATCACAGACACCAAACAGAAGGGATGGTAGAGGGCTTTTTATTTCTGGAGTAACTTAAAATTTCTCCAGCTCATCAAAAATTAATCCTACACTTACTGTGATCTCAGTAACATTCACTATTCAACATTACATTAAACTGCATTTTGCTTAAAATTATGCATGTGCAATCTAATCTTCATGTACGCAACAAGTAGTTAAAAACAGACACAGGTAGTGGCCCCTGAGTGGTTCAGTCAGTGAAGCATCCGACTTGATTTCAGCTCAGGTCATGATTTCAGGGTCATGGGATTGACCCCTGCACAGCGAGGAGTCTGCCTGGGATTCTCTCTCTGTCCCCCCACCACCTCATACACACTCATGCTCTAAAATTAATTAAAAGTTAGCACAGGTAAATGGGTGAGGCAACAGGTATTTCTTTACCCAGAGTTTGCTGAGTTTGTTTTCTTACATTTCCCACCAGGAATTTTATAAAAGCTAAATTTAAAATGTTTTTCAAGTAGTTTGTATATTTTTTCCTCAATTTAGAATCAAAATACTCCCAATAGTGCTCTGAAAAATTCACCTAGTGTTAAAGCCTGTGCCTCGTGGGGTCACTGGAAGGGTCATCTGAGGGAGTGCAGGAACAGCGCCTGGAACAGCGCACACAGAACAGTGGCACACAGCATAGCACACACAAGCAGAAACGGTAATGGCACCACTCTAAGGAAAAACCAGTAATAATGAGTTAGCAGTTTTCAAAAAATTCAGGAACATGTAAAAGTTACGGTGCCTTCCGTAGCTTCCTTTTCAACCCTCCTTCATGAATTAAAGTCAAATTCCCTCCACAAAATACAACTCTAACCAATTTCTTTCTTTAGGGTCACCATTAGCTTACTTAACAATCTTCTTTTCTGTGTCGAAGCAGACAACGTAGCTGTGGTCCCTAAACCCTCGAAGAGTTGGGTTCTCTTTAGACTCTTGTGCAAGACCATTTGTCTCGAACACAGGTTTACTAAATGGTACATGAAAGCAGTCATACGACTAATCAAACTAAGTGCCATCACCCACAAGCTCCAAAGAGGGTTCCACGTGTTTGTACAAGGATCGCAGGGCCGGCCTCTCCGCACACAGTCCCCATTCAGCACTGTACTTCATCTCTGTCCAGTCTCATGGTTACACCCTGTGTTCTAGGCTCACAGCCTGTACCCTAACAACTTAGAAATGAACTTTTCTTCACTTCCCAGGATAACCATTCACTTCAGTTCCTTTTCCACATCACCACCAGCCATTAGAAGGGAGTCCCTCTTTCACCAATCATATCCTGATGCAGGAAACACTCTAAGTCATGCTTTTAGAAAGACCATCTCTTTTGATTCTTCAGCTGTTAGCCATTTCTTCCTTACATATCTAAATTTCTTATTCCCATACTTTCTGTACATTTGCACAAAGCAAATAAAATACAAGAGACCTGGGAAACACCTTAAAGCACCCATCTCTCTATATTAACAGATCTAAGGAGTCTTAAAATATGAGCCCTAAAATATATAAGTTTCTCAGAAGCAGTCAAGTGTAACATGTGGCTACTGTGGCAATGCAGTGATCAGCCAACGCCATACCCAAGTAAAGGAACCACGGACACAAAGCCAGAGAACCCTCCAGCTGGGCAGCAGCACCCGGTTCAGGGGCACACACTCACCTCCCCAACATACCCCAATCATCCACTCAAACTTACCAAACTTCGATACTGGCCCTGGAACAATTTTGAAGTCCGACTGTGCGAAGGCTGAGCTCCCAGAGAGTCAAAAGACTTTATCCGATGAGAAGAGGGCCGGGCACACACGGAGTCACTTCCCAGGCCGATGTCTGAAAAGGTCATGCAGAGAGAAGAGCGAGCTGAGACGCTGGCAAGCATGCACCCTCGCAGCACACCAGACTCTCAACAGGGGCAGCCCCTGGGGAACACATGGCAGAGGCAACAAAAAGCGGGCCACTCATGCATAGAAGACTGTCCACCGCAGAAACGGCCTGCACACTGGACAGAACTATTCATCAGTTCTATAGTATGATTTTCAAATTTCTTAAAGGTTTTATAACTTTTTAATATTTTCCCCTTCACATGGAAAACACAAGCCTCTCAAATTCAGAGCATCCCCCCCAGTACTGATTCCCAACACACCATCCCTGCGCACCCACTTGTCCAGGACTGAACTTCATGGTAGAAACAGGAGGAATTATTTGCAACAAAAGTAAAAGATTCTTGCTTAATAAGAAGAAAAAAAAACCCTTAGAGCTTTTAGTTAGAGACCCTTCTAAGGATTACTTCCTCAGAACGAAGGCAGCCAAGCTTTACGACACAAAGTTCTGGAAGGACTGAAGTAAAGAGGTATGAAAAGTGCCCAGCGCACTCCCTCAGTCTCTTCGTGAGTAGAGACACTCCACTTGGGCCAACCAACAAGTAAATGTTAGCAACCCATTTCTGAGAAGGGAGTTGACTAAAAAAACAGATGAGGCCATGAGGAAACTTCCCAGGGAAATCACTGTACCAAGATCCACACACCTAGCAACCTCCTAAAGCTACCACACAAAAGGGGAGCCTTCATTAAAAATATCCTTGGGGCACCTGGGTGGTTCAGTCAGTTAAGCAGCCACTCTTGCTTTCAGCTCAGGTCAGGATCTCAGGGTCATGAGACAGAGCCTCGCACAGGGCTCTGTGCTGAGCGTGGAGCCTGCTTGGGGCTCTCTCTCTCCCTTGGCCCCTCCCAAACCCCCAACTCCCCCCCCACACACACGCAAGCTCTCTAAAAATAAAATATAAATAATAAAATAAAAATATCCTTAAACTGGTCATCTCCAGTTCCTATTTTTCTGGCAGATCTGCTGGGGTTGGCTTACACCGTGTCTTATGAACAGAGTTAGCTGTCAACTGCAAGTCTGAAGCTCTCATAGGAAAGCCCGGATTTGCAGCTGGTCTTGAAGCACACAGGCCGTGGCCCCATTGAGGCTACGTCCCCTGAGAGCCACGCAGGGCTGCACACATCGAGAGGGGCCCACTTACCTGGGCTTCTGTCTGTCCTTCCTGCTGCCCACCTGGCTCTACTGACACCAGAGTCTGGAAACCCAGTCCTCAAACAGCCTTGCCAGCCCAGTTTTAAATCCATAGCAGAACATCGCTAACAGGCCGCCGCCATTCTCAGGTCCTGCTTCAGGCTGTAGTAATGGCCAGCGCTTTCTACTACAGCAAGGCACAGGCCTCGGGAATCTCAAGCACAAAACCAGCTCCTCAAGGGCATTTCATGGGGATTCGGCCCAAGGTGGCAACGCGCCATACCCCTGTTCTCGCCTGACTCCACCTTTCAAGGGACCGTTTAGTGCAATGGAAGAGTCTCAGGATATCCCTATTTCCTGCTGTCTTCTGCCCAGTTAAAAGGCAAGTGTTCACCAACATACCCAAAGAACGCAAGGGTCTTTAAGTGGCAGAAGTAAAGGGAAAATATGAACATATGACAAGGCCAACAAACCTGGAACCAACAGCTGCAACTGTTATTATTCAGTCATTTAAAAGTGAGATCTAAAAAGACAGGGTCACTTCCATCACGCTGACTTCAGGGACAAAATTTAAGAGCAAATAGCCCAATATAAGAGCAAGAAGTTCTTGGGGTGCCTGGTGCGCTCAGTCAGGTGTCCAACTGTCGATTTCTGCTCAAGTCGTGATCGCAGGTCGTGGGATGGAGCCCCGCATCAGGCTCCACACTCAGTGCAGAGTCTGCCTGCAATTCTCTCTCTCTCTCTCCCGCTGCCCCTCTCCCCTCTTGCACACCAGGCACGCTCTTGCTCTAAAAAAGGGGGGTGGCCAAAAAGCCCTTTCCAGCTGAGAGGTTTCCAGTGTCAACACTGAAAGGAAGAGTACCAAGTTTATCAGGTTTATTTTGCAACTTTCCAAACGGGTCTTTGTTGAGAACACCTTACATCTCCTAAGTGTCCAATGCTCTCAAGGGTACGGGAGTAATACTTGTGCACAAGAGGGGGAAAAAACAATGGTATCGTGCTCAGGAGACGTCAGATCTGGGCCACGTTCATGACGAGGAGCACCCACCCAAGAGCACGCCCCCCCCCCATCTTCCCTAAGCTGGCACCTGTTCTTCAACTGCAGGGAGACCAAGCAAGCGGCGGCAAGGCCAAAGTGGTCCTCCTCCCTCCTGAGCAGCCACCAGAGAAGGAGGCCCTGGAGACAGGGGGTCTCTGTAAAAAATGACGTGCAGATTGCCTCTGTGTCTGCTGCTCTCGCCCCTGCCTGCACAGAGACCCCTACCAGTCCCAGGACACGCACATAAAACTGAGGCCCAGGTGGCTTATTAAAGCAGCCGGCAGTCAGGACCCACACGGCGAAGAAATGCAACCGTGCCCGCTCTGCATCGGTTTCTTCCGTTCGATTCCAGGATCTATGATTTCCGTCACTGCATTCCGCCCACTGTTACACAACTCTCTTCTAATCTGGTTGTTCACATTAAAGCTACATCCGTTACAATGTGGGATAGAGAAGGCAGCTTCAATGCCTAATAACCTTTATAAAATGCCCTCAAGTTCTGTGTGTAAAACATCAAGTCGTAGGATGATTCTAACCATGTCCATCTTTGTATCCCCTTCCGGAACTTCTCCGTCCTGGTCTCCCTCCCTCCTCCTGGATTTAGATCCTCACCGACTTCCCACACTTGCTCACAGAAGCTCCTAACTTATCAACTGAGCCAATTCCCCCAGATACTTCCACCTCAACAGCCCTAGGAGACTTTCAACTTTAAACGACACAGTCAAGCTGAGAAAACACAGCCACATCAAAAGCCCTGCCCGGGGATGGCAGGCAATGGCAGGGGCTCTGTCTGGGTGGTGCTCCCCACGCCCCACCCCATGCCTCTGCACAGGCAGGGGCAGCAGCCAGACAGCCCGCCCAGCAAACAAGTTCTAGGAAGCGGCACCTGAGTCCCTGCGCAGAGCGCACCGAAAGCTGGCGCTGCAGCCCACAGTGCTCTGACGGCTCCCCCCACACCCCATCTGAAGGGCCAGGAAGAAAATGACAAGAGCCCCTCACAAAATACACTTGAGGTTTCTTTTCAAGAGACCTCAAGGTCTAACTTGCTCCTGTAAATCTGAACCTACAAATGTATAAAGTTAAATGGAAAAAGAAAAGGGACTTTAAAACACAAGAGCCACTAAGTCCTTTAGCTCTCTAAAGACAGAGCTTCTCGGTGCTCAGGGGGCAGGCGGGGCCTCCCTCCAAGAAATCTGCACAGAAGCTCTCCTGTCCTCAGGGTCTCGGAGCCCAGCTCCATCCAGGCCCCTCCAATGAGGGATGACCCAGGCTCACAACACTGCAAACGCATAGCCTGGGCACCCTCATCACCCTCAGCAGGCCTGGCCCAGGTAGGGGTTTACTGCAGGGCCCAATTCACTGGCCACTTCCCTGGCCATGATCACCCCTCACAAACAGTCTCTGGATCTGCTCCCTAGACATAAGCTTTAATCAGCATAATCTTAATAAAAACCCAGAGAAAGTGCTTCTAGCTCCAAGACAGCCCATGAGTCTGCCCACGTGAAAAACACTTCTCCTCTACTATCATTTCAACTAGACATCTTTCCGCCCACACAAAGGAAAACACCTGCTATCCACCACAGGACCTAAGAGGAAGACTTTGATCAAATAAGAAAAGCACATCACAGCAAAAATTACAACCAAATATGTAATGTGATAGCTTATTTTAACAATTCAATAGTGCTCACTTTTGCCTTGCCAACTGAAAAGCAAATGTTTTTGCCCTTTTGTCTTCCCACCCCCTCAAGTTCAATAAAAAATTCTTACCTGCTGTTACTTTGTTTAGAGTCACTAAGGAACTGAGGACCTTGTTAAAATTCTGCCCCTGATACAAATCATTTGCATCAAATGTCTGAAAGGAAAAATTAAACAAGTTAGTAGGGTCTTATATGTCGGGTGCAGGATAAACGTAGTTCTCACAGCAATGAGAGGACCACGGCAGGATCCACTGTGCAAGTCCCAAAGACGCAGCCCGACCCGAAGGCTCAGACCAGTGAACGCGGCTTCCAGCAGAGGGGCAGGGGTCCCACCACAGTTCCTCACGCAGGCACGCTTTGGTCCGGGACACGGCGAGAGACCAGCTTCATAACCATCCACTCCCCATATGTCCCCAAACCCCTTAGCGAGCTGGGGAGGAGCCCACCCAGAGAGGGAGCTGTGGCTGCCAGCCCTCGGTGGGGCTGAGCTGACTTCACAATCCTGTCCCAGCCACAGTCCGTGTCACAGCTAGGCACAGCCAAGAGAAACCCAGAACCGACAGCACGAGGAAGGGAAAACAGAAGCAGGTTCCAGAAGGGGGACAGCTCTGAGGGGGCACCTCCACCCTCCAGGCACAGCCCTGAGGCCAAACCAGGACTATGTAGTCTGCGTCTCCTCCGACCTCAGCCACTACAGAGCGGGCACACGGGAGAGTCGGTCCTGGCACTGTCGCGCACACACACACAAATAACACGCCTGATACCTTACAGCTGCTCTATGATGTGTGCGCACACGCCAGTGCACACAGATCTCACTCCCAAATACTGCCTGAAGACTACATGTAGCTTCTGATCACCGAGGAACCTCCACAAAAAAATTTTAGTCAAATCACCTACAACTGCGCCAGAAAAATAATGAAAAGATTTCTTTCAGAGATGTCGATAACAAAGATGTGTTTAGATACCCAAACGTAAATCGTGTCAACAGCCTTCCAAGTTTCTCACAATGGGGCAGGAATGCACAAACATCACCAGTCATCCCAGGAAGGAGTAGCAGGAGGAGGGCCCCAACTTCCTCTCCAGGCTGCCTGCCACCTCCTCCCCTCCCCGCCCTCCCCTTCCTCCATCTCACACATCCTGCCAGGAACCCCCGTCTCCTTCCTGCCTCCCAGCACCCATCCCTTAACTCTCTCACAGGACTTCTCCTGTGAGGTGCCCTAACCAGGCTCTCCCAGTACACTCATAACAATGACAACTTTATGTTCCAAGAGTGTATGCCGCCCCACACTGTAAAATCTATAAACCAGATTTCACGACACCTAACATCTAGCAAAATGGCCAGCCCACAGTAAAAACTCCAATGTTTGCTGAATGGAAAATGTACCAATCAATCCACCCATCCACCCTCTGTTGTTAAATGTCACTACAAGGGACATTCATGTCAAGAGTTGCTAAGAGAAGCCATTCCAAATCTAAATGCTGCCTCCCTCAAAAAATCTTCAGTTAATAGTCTTGTGTATTTAATTTCTGAAATGAGTAAAAATCGTGAGGTTGGGTTTATTTAAACATGGGCAACCAAAAGGAAAACCAAAAATGAAAAAACTTCAAGAAAGGAGGCCATCAAGTCATGGAGTCAAGGGAGGAGCTGAACACACAGCTTGCCTTTCTAAATGCTGAAAGAAACTGAACGGAGCCCTAGCGCGTAAGTGTGGCCGCATCTACGCGCTCTGTACAGTTCCCGACGCCGTTTCCCTTCAGCGGACACACACGGTAAGGCGGATTTCATGCCAGCCCCTGCCCGTAAAAAGTACGCCTCAGAACAGAGCATCTTTAGAATCAGCTTCTGCAACACAGAATACGAGTCATTTGTTGTGATATTCAAGAAATTCCAAGCCAAGTGATAGCACGATCTAGGCTGACACATCCACCTACATTTTTAACGTGTTAGTTGTTTTTTGGGTTTGTTTTTTGTTTTTTAGAGAATTAAGAGTATTAACCTCAACAGGCGTCAGCTTCCTCACATGTAGAAGACGAACACCCCTGCACAGCTGTGACATGCAGCAGCAGCTCATCTGCAGGTCTCTCGGCTCTAAAGCTCTCACTTTAGAGATAGAAAAATTAAATGTGTGGCATTCTACGAGAAGAATTCTACATAAAAAGTCTACTAACCTTCATTGTGGTGAGGCAGCAGCAAGTCACAAAACCCAGAAAAACAGGATGTTGAAAACTGAAGTTTCCTGTTATTCCAGAACTATATATCTTTCTTACTTGGATATCTGGAAGCCTCTGGTTGGCTGAAGCTGCCCGCCAATGGGCTTCAATGTGACATCAGAACTTAAGTGAATTCACACGTGTACCACATTTCTTAACAGGAAACTACACAATGAGAGGAGACAAGTGCTTGCCACTGAGAAAAAACACATATTCTGGATCAAGGAAATGTTCTGACTAAAACCCTTCTCTAGAAAGAGACAGCAGACTATTTCCTGAATCAGGAATCTGTTCAACAGAAACCAAAACCAGAAAAATTTTCGAGTATATAGTTTATACTATGGGAACAGGAGCAAAGTCTTGTGAGGACTTTTATAGAAAGATCTCAGCAAAAGTCAGTCCACGTGGAGAAGGACCAGGACACTCAGCACACTAAATTACCCGGGGGCACTCAGTGCCCAAGGGCACCCGCCCTACCTCACGGCCGAACCATGGTGCCCAAAGAGCAGCACATGCCCACCCTGGCTGGGGTCACGAGCCAGCAGGAGGGAAGGAAGTAAACACCAAGGTCCGCCTTTCCTCAGGTGGCACCGGGAGCAGTGGTTCTCGGGGCGGGCTGCATGGTAGATCTCCAGGAATTTAGAAAACCAAGATACTCAAGCCAAATCCCAGCGCAATTATATCAGCATCTCTGAGGAGCAACCTCCCATCAAAATGTTAACACTCCCCAGGCAATTCCGCCCAGCTCAGGGGGAGAAACATGCCCCTGGAGAGACAAGGAAGGTGTGAATCCTCTCCCCAGGCAGGCTCACCCCCATGACCATAAGGACAGCAAGGACGGAACACTCAATATCCCAGAGACCTTGGAAAAGCATATTGCCAAAACTCACCTCATCTTCACATTTAAGTGAATTAAATGTACGGCGGAATCCAATATTCTCAAAATAAAATTATCCTACCAGTTTCCCCCCAAAATAGTAAAATATTAAAAAATCAGTAAATTTAATGTCAAAAGAAACCAAGAGTGACACACAGCAAACATAAACCACAGGGAAAGGCAGACAGAAGGGTGCAGAGCTGCAAGTGAGGCACGGAGGTGCTCTCCACAGCGCCTCCTCGAGGGCTCACCAGGGCGAGCTGCCCACCCTGCTCTGCTGGAAGGCTGCCCCCCTGCCTGTTTCAGCCTCAGATGACGGGAGGCACGGAAGTCCTCAGCACCTCGGGTTCCTCGCCCTTAGCATGGGAAGGAAGAACACACACTGGCGATGACAAGGATAGGAAGCAGCAACGTGCAAATGTCTCGCATTCTGGAAAAGGAACGAGGTGTAAAAACTCTGAATCAGGGGTGCTTGGGTGGCTCAGTCGTTAAGCGTCTGCTTTCGGCTCGGGGCGTGATCCCGGCGTTCTGGAATCGAGCCCCACATAAGGCTTCTCCACTAGGAGCCTGCTTCTTCCTCTCCTACTCCCCCTGCTTGTGTTCCCTCTCTCGCTGGCTGTCTCTGTCAAATAAATAAATAAAATCTTTAAAAAATAAATAAATAAAATAAAATAAAATGAAAACTCTGAATCAGGTACGCCAAGCCTGTGGTTTCCTGTAAAACTGACATATCAGTAACTACATTTTACCAAAGAAAATTGTTTTCTAAAACACAGCTACCAAGAAAAAAGCATCCTGGATGACTGGGGGTGCTGTGGAACAGACACCTCACAGACCATCCAGAGAAGGGAGTGCAGGTGTCCATACCACATGCTGCACAGGGCGGCCCCATGCGCCTTCTGGCCCCGCCCTCCACTGCTCTGCACCAGCCAGGTTTCAGCTCCGGCTCCCACAGGAGATGACCCCACTCCATCAAAGTGCTTGGGTTCCCATCCTCAAAGCTGCTGCCTCTCACAGACTAGCTCTCTTGCTCACACCTTTCCACCTTGACGGCGTGGACACTGTGGCACCCCGAGGCTCCTGGACAGAAATACACCAGCCCAGAAGAGGAGAGTGCCCCCTTCCACGCCGGCCTACACTCGGGTCTGCTCACAGTGGGGACGAACTGCACCTGCTGCCTGGGACTCCTCCCTGTCACCAAACAGCCACCCCCCTTGCGAATGCTTCCACAGAATGGTCACTCCCTGCACTGTCTGCCCAACACTCAACTATTCAAAGCCCTTTCACACAATTAACTCTTGGGGCGGGAATCATGGTCAACCTCACCCCAGCGCATTTTTAACACAGTGGGAAACAACCACAAATCCAAGCAGCACAGGCGGCAGAGGTAGGGGTGTAGGCAGCGTGAGCCTCAGGGCAGCTGCTGTGAGTGGGGCTCATGCAGAGCAGACAGACGCCGCCAGCAGCGGAGGAAGTGCTGCCCCCTAAGGCCGCCACAGCATCCCGGCTAGTGGGCCTGACTGGGGAGACAGATCTCCTTGCAACAGGAGGGAAACGATATTAAATCTGAGACTCTCAGTCGGGGGTCCCGCCTCCCCAACCAGGAAGGGGCTGCTAGGAACCTGCCCACACAGTCTGCAGCCCGAAGAGGGCCAGCCTCCCCTGCCCCGGACTCCGGCACAGTGGAGGCGGCAGCCGCAGGCCAGCTACACACGGTGCTCACCTACATCTTGGCCCCCAACTCGGGATCTGCTGGATACCCGAAGGAATGTGGGGTTCCCTCACAGCTGCAGCCTCTGGCATGAGCTCTGACAGCACCACAAATCTACCAAAAACTACCCCATCAAGGAACAAAGGCTGTGGCTTTCTCCATCAATCCCTCCACCAAAAAAAGGAGATTAACACAAAATTAAGATAAAAAGTTCCGAAATTCAAGTTGATGAAAGTGTATTCCAGAAGTACAATTACAGGCAGAGAAGTCTGAAGAGAAACATGCACATACAGACATGACAGAATCACCCCAAAACTAAAGACTTCCTTTATCAGGGGAAGATGCCAAACATCAAAAAGATTCTAAGAGCATACTCTCCTCGATTCAATCAGAGCAGGGCACTGCCATCATCTTTTTTTTCTTTTTTTAAGATTTTATTTATTTATTTGACAGAGAAATAGCCAGCGAGAGAGGGAACACAGCAGGGGAGTAGGAGAGGAAGAAGCAGGCTCCCAGTGGAGGAGCCCGACGTGGGACTCGATCCCGGAACACCGGGATCACGCCCTGAGCCGAAGGCAGATGCTTAACAACTGCGCCACCCAGGCGCCCCCTGCCATCGTCTTTCTAAGAGCATCAGAACACTTTTCCCCCAGGCTTGGCCAAACGCCCCCAGGCCAGCGGGCAGGCAGCACAGAACGTCACAGACAGTGAACACCTCCTGGGGACACCTCCCTGGCCAAGCGGTGATGTCAGGGTGGACAGCGGCTCTCGGAGGGGATGCAGCTGTGTCCTCCAACTCCACTCGAAGACTGAGCTTCATCAACAAAAGAGCACATCACTAAGCCAGCTGACACCAAAAGCTACCAACGAAGGCTCCAGGCTGTTTCTCTACCAACACCGGCTAGTCCTGGATGTCCCCCAACAAGGTACAATTTGAAAGAAAGGGGAGACTGATGCAAAGGGCTCCAAACAGAGCAGAACGGGCAAGACATGAAGTGGAGACCAGACAGAACACAAGCCAGGCTGCGGCACACACAGTCGCCGGCCACCCCATGTCACTCTGAGAGAACAGGAAAGTTAGTCCATGAGAGCAGATGTAAACCAGGACCATCCCAGACAAACCAGGCTAGATGCCCCCCCCAAATCTAGGAGCTCCCAATGCAAACCAGGATGAAGGGCAAGGCAGGACAGCACATGCGCACGGGCCTGCCGGCCTGTGGAAGCTCACTGCACGGCCTGGACACCACCTTCCTCACCGGAGGAACAAAGACTCCACTAGCCCACCTGCAAGGGCACCTCTGACACACGACACCACTTAAAGGATGACCAGCCCTTGGGAGGAAAGGCAAATCAGGGTCCAAGGAGTTAGCAGAGGAGAAAATGTGGGGGAGAAGGGTAAAGGGTGGCAGGGTCACAAGGTGGCCTTTCTGAGACTTTCGTAAAGGCTGCACGAGAGGGGAGACACCGCACAAGGCCACAAAGGAGGAGCAAGGCACTCCTCTGCACACTTGTTTCCAGGGAAAGGAGGCTCCAGGCTCTGGATGACAGGGAGATTGGCAAAGCAAAGTGCCACAGACCTGGCAGGACCCCCTTCCCACCTGCAGGCAAGAGGCACGCACACGCGAGCAGCAGCCTGCCCTCGGAAAAGGCCGGAGGCCGCCAGCAGCTCTGGTACACTAGCACCTGCCACAAGAGAGCAGAAAGGGCTTCGGAAAGAAGGGGACAAATAGGTATGGTCTCAGATGTGGGGACACTCAGCTACAGACGGAAAGCAGCAGGGAGAAGGTGCGCCACCTGTGTCAGGAGGACACCAGCTGGCCTGAGAGGCCACCTGCCCAGCGTCCCTCCCTAATCTGCCTGGAAGAGGACCAGAGGAACCAGCTCCTCAGAGCACCCACCACGCTGACCACTCATCCCCAGAAATACTGTCAGTGACATCACCAGAAGGGTCGACACAGGCCATCAAAGACCTGAATATCTGGCCCAGATTCACCTTCCTAGCCTTAACTTCTGGTAGTCCTCTAAAAATTTTCTATTTTGACATATTCCTTATTTATATGGTCACATTTAAATACCAAGGTTAGCCCCTGAACACCAGAAATCAGGAAGGCTCGCCTGTACAGGAAAATGGGGTTGTGTCACACAGGTCAAGCAAGCATCACCAGCATCCATGTGGCAGGGCAGTGCCAGGAGGGTGACCCCCCGTGTGTATCCGCGAGAGCACCCAAATGCATAAACCTCTACCTCGATACAGGAGGACTGTTTTAGGAGGAGCCACTGTGGTTTTCAGGAAAGCCTGAACCAACAGAATATTGTTGTAAAATAAATAGGTTTCAAAGACACAAGTGCTAAGAGCAGATGCTGACCCAATGTGGAACTGTCACAGTCATCACACTGTTTTCGAACTTCTTTGTCTAACTCAAGGTCACTGCAGCTGCTGTGCCTACACGCTCCCCCACTCACTGCCACGCCTTCCCTGGGCTCCGGCCAACGAGATGTGAGCACGCAGACACGCACCCGCTCCAAGCAGGACGAGGCACACCCGCCCCAAGCGGAAGCTGGAGGAGCCTTGGGGTGTTTCAACCAACCTCCCTGGTCTTTTCCTTTCAAGGAGAGTGGTAGCAGCTCCAGTCTGGGCCTTGCCTCAGCCTGGATCCCAGAGCACAGCAACACCTCACCTGCAGTGAACATGTCCCCGGTGGGAGAGCCCCTAGTGTCCGAAGCCTTGGAGACGTGGGGGCTGCTGATTAACGCACCTGGCAAGAACTGGCCTGGCACCCATACGCCGCACTGCCCCCAAAAGCACTGATTCTTGAAGGGGAGAGAGTACATCTTCAAAACACACACACACACACACACACACACACACACACGAAAGATAATAAGTGAAGCGGTTAGGTCACTTGAGAGTCCGGCCATGTTAACACCAAAGGGCAAACGTTGAAAGCTCTCCGCTGGCTGAGACAGACTTCTCCGTTATTCAAAACAGGAACAACTGTTCCCCACAAAGTACTTCTCATTCCAGAGCAAACAAATTTCCCTCCCTTCCCAAACTCTGGACACGGTCATCACGTAAGTCCTAAAGGGAGAGGCTTTACAGCAGCCTCGGAGAAGCTGCCTGCCGGCCAGCCTGAAAGCTCACTCCTGCCCACCCACCCGGGACCGAGTCACAGCCTGTGCTAGGTGCCCTACGAGCCAGCAGAGGGCATCACCACCTGAACCTCCAGGAGCCCTACTACTTGTCCATGTCTACACAGCAAGTCACTCAGACCCCGAGGCTTAGCCCAGCTCCCTCACAGGTTGCAGGTGTCAGGAGTTCCAAGCGGCCCCACCGGGGGAACACGGCTCTGGTCTCTCAGAGAGGTGGCCTGAAGGCGCCCCGGGGCTGCGTCCAAACCATGGCTGTGGAGGGTGGCCGCTCCTCCAGTCTGCACAGCAGTGAGGCCAACAGAGAGGGGGTGCAAGCACGCAACGGACAGGACACCGCGGTGCCTGCAACTCGGGAGCTGCGCAACTGCAGACCCGCACGCCAGGCCGCTCGTGGGGAGGCCCCAGCGCGGCGCCACCTTTAGGAGGGAGGACAGTGCTCGAAAACCACCGGGGTGTCCACCCACCATGGGAGCCCTACCCTCGTGTGCCACCCCTCTCTCCACATCCCCTGACCACACCTTCTAACCAGATGGTCAGGTCTAGCAGCCATCCTGCAGCGGGGACACCCCTGACAAAGAAGGGGGACAGGGTTCCCACTAAGGTCACCAACTTAGTAAGACCTGAAAGGCTCTCCCAGCCAACACTGGTGGGCCTACCTCACCCTGGCTTCCAAATTCACGGACAGTACTGGAAATCAGAACTACCTCCCACAGGATAAAGCAGCAAGTTTTATAGCAAAAAACAGAGCATGTTATACATCACACAACAAAGAGGTCATCAGTTAAATCTTTCAACCGCCAGTGAAACTCAAACTGGCTTAAAACAGCTCCAGCTGGTGGAACTAACAAGTCAAGAAAGCAAGAGCCGCAGCACAGAAACTGGAAGCTTGGGGGCCATCTTTTCAGTCTCCTTTCCTTGGTGTGGGCTGCAGATTCGGGAATGTTCTTCCTGGTGAGGCAAAGCAGCCCCAGGCCACAGCCAACAAGCCTGCCATCTGAGGAGCACATGGCTGGCCTGGAGTCACACGTCACAAGCCCACAGCCACGGAGGCAGAGCAGCTCGGAGCGCCAAGCGCAAACCCACAAGGGCGCCCCCACCCGCACAGTGCCCAGGCTGCAGAGATGCCGGAAGACGTGGCAGCAGCAGTATTCAGGTTACCTCGGCCACCGTCCACACCGCCCCCCCGAGGCTCAAGAAATGCAGCAACTCCGCCTAATCGCACCCCACCACCACCACCACTCTGGCCCATGGTGCCCTCAACAAGGAGGGCACACACACCTCAAAGATGCCACTGGCTGAGGACACCGAAGGCTAGACCCAACAAGAAAACACCAGGGAACGGAAAGGAATGCTCTCAGGGCTAACGGAGAGAGTCCCACAGGTGCGGCTGGCCAAGCACGTTCAACTCACCTAGCTTTAACACTCCAAACACGAGACAGCTCCTCCAGGGAGTTTATGAGAAAGCTATTTTTGATGCAAGAAACTTACTTTTGGCACAGTTCTGGAGTCTGGTTCGCAAAGTTTAAAAATACAGTTTTGTCCTATCACATTGTCAAAAGGAATCTGATTTTGTGACGAGACGAGTAGAGAAGAATCTTTAAGTCATGCTATTTCAGTTTAATGCAAATGGTCCATACTGATGGGGATATGTGAAGAACAGGACCCAACAGGGATTTCGCCTCCTTGGCTTCTGTAGGTTTCGTTCTTAATTCTGCCTACTCCTACGCTCCAGGATAAAATTAGTTTGACGATGGATTCTATCAATACATACCGCGGTCACCCAATATGCCCCCAAACGATTATTCATTTTAAAATGAGAACTCGAGCCTATCTGATTTTGTAGTTTCCACTGTATCAATGCCCAAACACAAAAAAAGGACAGGGACCACCCATGTAAAAAGAAACTCCAGACACATCTTTTAGGGAGTTTCCAGGAAAAGGGGGGTGACAAAATCCTAAGGAGGGCAGGAAGATAAGCAGCACAATGAAAGCATCGGTCAGTCTTCACCCTCCATGGAGGAGCAATGGTCACAAGCAGAAACCACGAGAGAAGCTGAAGCACCGCCAGGCAGGGAGGCCCCTGGGTGCTGTGAAGACTTCATGACCAACTTTGTTTTACAAAGGAGAAAACTAGGTTCCCGGGCTCCAAAAGACTGTTTAACAAAGGACCCAGGAGAGCAAAGACGGGAAGCAGATCAGTCACTGCATGTGTCCTCGGCCGCGTGCATGCATGTGTGCAGGTTCGCAGCAAGCAGGGCAGCGGGAAGGGGCAGCGGTCGCAGACACACCCGCACAGATGCGGCACCCCACCAGCCTACACCAGGCCCCTAGTCTGCCTGCTGATGCCAAGGAGGCAGGCCTGCAAAAAACAGCCCCCACTAGTTGCCAAACTGGGCTCTGGGCAGATGCGCAACCTGCTAGAGCTTAAGATAAGTTAGGTGTGAACATTTAGAGCCAGAAAGGTAATAAACACATTGCATTAAAAACTTAGAGCCAATCATTACAAAACTCAAACTCTGAGAAAGGTCTCAGAGATGGTAAAGTGAACACACACACTACTCTCATCCCTCTCGAGGTTCCACCAAAATGACAGAAAAGGCTTTAAATAATAAAGGAATCTATCACAGTATGAAGGTCCACATTAAGCACTTCCCGATAGGACCTATGAAAATACGGATCACCACTTGTGTAGAATTCTTACCTAAAATGTTTAACGTGAACCAGATGCCACCCAGACCACGGGCACTCTACAGGATAATAACCACCCTGGCCTCCTCAAAAAACGTCAAAGTCCTAATCAATGATAAAGGTGGAAGAATTGTTCTGGAAACTAAAGGAAAAGGTTCTCATTTTAAAGATGGACGTGCTAGGTATTGAAAGGCAAATATCCTGAGGTCTACCACACAGTTTAAGTGACTAGCAAAATAAAAGTACCTAAATACTCAGAGCAAAAGGGCAAAGTGTCTGGATGGTAAACTGAGTGAAGGCTCAGGGTGCTCGCACTAGTCTTCCACACTGTCAGCTTCAATTTTTCCAAGAAAAGGGCAGGGGCAGGTTAGGAGGTTCATTTGAGCACCCCCAACTATTCCCAGAATCTTTTAAGTAGAAAATAAAAGCATTCACTCGCCACCCACACAAGGACTCAAAACGAACAATCCCAACAGGCCCCGTGTCACTTCAGGGTCCCCATGGCTGCCTCACCCACCCCCTTCCCACCCCCTGCGCGCTGGGCTGGCCGGGCCCGCAAGGAAAAGGCTGGAGGAGAGCGCACTTCCCACCGCCCGTCCGAAGCTGGGCAGGATCCTTGGCTCTCCTGCAAGCATGGATGGAATCACCACAGTTCCCTCTCCCAGCCAGAGCTCTCGGGCCTCACCAAACCCGAATCTGAGGGACTCAATGGGGTCAGTTTTAAAAACCACACTAATTAAGTCAAACTCTCCAGGGGAACCCTGGAGTCCATATTTTAAAAGCTCCCCACTCTGCAACCCAAGTGGACACTCCCTGACAGTCCTCCCTGAAGGGAAGGGGACAGGCGCCCTCAGCCTCGAGAAAGGGGGAAACGCCAATGCCCAGCGAGTCCTGTCCTGCCACTTCAAGGACAGACGAGGGAGGTTCTCTGAACAACCCGAGAAAACACTCAGCACACGCTAATATAAAGTACGTTGGAAGTACATATTCTGGCAAGAAAATTATTTTAAAAAATAACATAGCAAGGGCAATTTTCCTATCTAAATGTGGTCTGAGAGGCTTCGGGTTTGGTCTTGCTTTGTCATCACTCCCTGGGAACTGGTCTGCTCACTGGTTCCCAGGATCTGCGGGAGCTCCTCGGGGATGCAACCCGTTTCAGGGCAACTACCTGTCAGGAAGAGGGGGTTTCCCCTTCCCAGAAGGCCAACAGGGAATTTGTCTGTTTTTAAAACCCAAGGAGAGCAGTGAGGACTCAGACACTCAGAGCAGCCTCAAACAAGGTGGGAGAAAGGAGAAGAGGTCAGAAGGCAGCACACTAAGTGACGAGCATCTTCTCTGGGCAGAGTACTCTCCCAGGAGTCTTCACGCCTGAGCTCCGGATTCATGTGGCTCCCACTCATCGGTCCTGACTGATGTTGTTTCACAAGGCCTTACTGAAAAATAAGAAACAGACCCTCGATAAACCATTTCCCCGCCAAATGGCCAACATGGCCATCCCATTCAACCGCAAAGCAAAAAAACACATGTAACCTAGTATTATTCAGGAGAACGCATGTTTCATACACAGAAACACTTCTCCCAGCGGTCTAGGCCAGTGAGGGTGCATCTGAGGCTAGGGAGAAGCCTTCCCGGCAACTCCGCGGACAGGTGAGCGGTCAGCCGACGTGGCCCAGACAGCCCCAACGCCCACAGCAGCAGCCCCAAAAGAGTCAGATGGAAGCACGCTGCAGGCCGGGCCTCCTCCTCAGCGAGCACAGCCCTGCCTGCACTCCACACACGTGCAGAAGGCAGCAGCCAAGCGTCTCCTCTGCACTGGATGCCTCTACCTGACCTGTCTCCAAAACCACCATAGCATTAGGACCCGTTTGCAACAAGACAAAGACAACCCCTTCCAGATTAGGGAACAAGAGTTTCCTCAACGCACACATGCCCATCCTTCCCTAGATCCTCCTAGGGTGTCCACAGTTGGGGCGGGGGGCCCTGAGGAAACTTCCCATCTCTGTATAGGGAGGCGGAGAACATTCCAGCCACTGTACGGAGCGTCTGCAGGACACTCTCACAGTTCCTCACAGCAGAGCTACGGACACTCGGCAAATTCTGTTTTCGGACCAGGCCCCAGGGGGGCGGAGACAGGGCCAGCCAGGGGCAGAGGGGAGCGTGCAGACGGACGGCGCCACGAGGGGCCGCCAGCCCACACGGGAAGGGCACAGGAAGGACCCCGGGCCAGCACGCACTAGCCGAGTGGCCAGGGCCACGTTCCTGAACCTCTCTAGCTACGGGTCTCAGCTCACTGGAGTCGTTACATGTAAACAACATACATGAAGCCACTAGCGCAACACCTGGCACAGAACACACGCCACCACGTTCACGCGAGCCAATGAGCAACTATTACTCAGGACATCGCGAGTGGTTCAACACACCGGGGACAGAAAGTCCAAGAGCAGGGGGACGGACAGGAGAAGTGGACAAGGCTCACGTCACCACGGAAACGCTCCAGGACACAACCGTCTGAGTAACCAGGCGGGACCTGTCCAGGGCTGTTTTTCAGCAAGGTGGTGGCACAAACAGCAACAGAGGACAAGCTGGCGGAACACTGGGCGGGAGGCCACCTGGGCCACCCCACAGATGGCAGCACAACATGAGAATGAGGACTCAAGAGCAAACTAAAGGCTGTGTACAGGTCTTACTGGAATCAAAGCAGCCAGAAGCAACCTGACAACATGCCCCTGGCCGCCTCCAAGCTCGTGCCCCCAGACGAGAGAAGGACTTCTGCCAACCTGCCCACCACAGGACCACAACCCATGATCACAGCACACGTAGCTGGGTCATTCTGATGAGAAGGACTGACCTGTGGTGTTCAACCAATGCCGTGGGTTTACCTGACAATGAGCCAACCGTACACAACGCAGCTGCAGCGGCTCGGTCAGAAAATGGGGGACATCACTGGGAATGCTCAAGACTAAGCCCCCCACTCTCCTGCCATACCAAGACCAGCTCTTCTTTCTGTCTCAGAGGCATGACCATCTCCTTGCCGTCTCTACTTGTCCTCATGTCCCCCCAGAGACAGCGCTGTCCGTCATGCTCGTGTCAGCACTAAGACACCCCAGAATTGTGAAAGGACCCCAGTTATCTCAGGCAACCTGCTTCAATTAATCCCTCAGTACAGCTGGTGGAGGTACTAGTCGATTCTCCCCCCCCTCTGTTTCACGTGGCTTGGTTAAAGGTGGAAAGGAGGCTGGGGCCACCAATCTAATAGTGCAGAGCCAGGACTACACCCTGGTCGCCAGATACTTCAGCCTCGTTCTCAATACTACCCAATGCAGAATTCCAACAGGTCCTCCAAACCCACCCAAAGCCAGGGGCTCACAATGTGACAGGACATCATCAAGCTGCAGCAAATGGGATTCTGCAGATGTACCTGCGTGCATTCAAAGGGAGACTGGCTGGGTGGACCCCATCTAATTATGAGCCCCTTCCAAACAGCCTCCTGCTGCTCAGAGCAGAGAGAAAGTCAGAGGTGTGCAGCAGGACGGGACACAGGTGCATCGCTGCTTCGAGGAAGAGGAAGGGCCTGTGACTAGGACCAGAGCAGCTCCCGGGAGCCTAGAGTGACACCCGCCAATAGCACCAGGAAACAGGGCCCTCAGTCCCAAGCACTGAGAAGTGAATTCTGCCGATCACCTCAGGAGCACCCAGCCAGCCATCCCCCTGTCAGTGAGGCCCGAGCACAGAGCCCAGGCAAGATCCCCAGACTCCAGGCCTCACGGCGGCGCTATGAAGCTGCCCCATGTGCGCTGATCCGTTTGCTACGCTCCAAGAGAAAACCAGTACGCCACGCTGGCTGTCTTACGGGGAAAATGCAAGGACGGACCACTGTACACTCACTGAAACCAAAAATTCTCTAAGAGATCTAGACACTCAAGTTATTTCTTCCTTTGACAGAAACAGGAATTTCTCACTTCAGTTGATAGATCTGGCGTAACACAGGAGACTATAACGAAAAGAAATTAGTTTCATTGATCTTGGAAAAATATAACTTGCTCTTAAAAAGCTTATATAAGCAGCTTTTGCTGTTCTAGAAGAAGTATTCCAGGATCAATTCTCCCCGCTGAGCTTAGGAAGGTCAGCACTGGGCTCTTACACCCTAGGACGGGGCTGGCCACGGCACTGCTCCCTGCGGCACACGATACAGTGTGGGAGATACACTTCCAGATGATCACGGTAACACACATGATGGATCGGAACCCATCTTCAGACTCAACTGAAGGCACCAAGTGAGTGGTGACAGGATCTACTGCTACGCCATTACCCTGCAGGTCCAACTCAACTACACAGGCCCTCATTTTAAAAGCCCCGTGTCTGAACTGACCGGGCCACATCCCTGGAAAATCTCTGGCCTCCCCTTCTTATATAAGCACCTTTCATGAGGAACTCCAAAAGGGAGCTCTGACAAAACCCAATAGCTATAAACAGATCAAACTAGAATTTCAAAAATAAGTGCCTTTTGAGAGCAAGAAGCTAAGATTATCAACACAATCAAATGTAAAAATATTGCAGTATCCCACCTTCTGCCTCTGTGACCACACAGATTCCAAGACCTACGGGGTCACCCTTTCCAAACCCTTTATTTTGCCAAAGAAAACAAGTCCCAAAGGACCTGAGTGTCTTCCATCACTGCTGACCCTCCCACACACTTTCTGGCAGCCCACCGTCATACACACCCAATTCCCTGGCACCCATATTGAGGTCTGGCCCAAGAGGAGAGGAAGTCCACCCTCAAAGCACAAGTGAGCTGTCCTAAAGTCATCGGTCCTGCACACGGTCACGGTCCAGCACACAGATCCCTCTCCGGCAACTCGCCGTGGCTGAGAGTGCGCTTCCTATAGAAGCGCACGCCACCCCAAGGAAGCACGCCCAAACGGCCCAGCAGCCACTGCGACAGGAGCTACAGAAGATGGAGCCAGCGGTCGTTTAGGTGCATAAAACTCAACATCAGGGGCGCCTGGGCGGCACAGCGGTTAAGCGTCTGCCTTCGGCTCAGGGCGTGATCCCGGCGTTATGGGATCGAGCCCCACATCAGGCTCCTCTGCTACGAGCCTGCTTCTTCCTCTCCCACTCCCCCTGCTTGTGTTCCCTCTCTCGCTGGCTCTCTCTATCTCTGTCGAATAAATAAATAAAAATTAAAAAATAAACTAAAATAAAATACAACTCAACACCAGTGCATTAAACTTTATCACCACTACCCGCCACTCTTCCTTGGTCTCACGCATGCAGCCGTTGAAGCGAGAGCTTTCTATGTGCCAGCCCTGGGGACAGAAGCACAAGACGACCCCGCGCACAGGGACCGCCCTCCACACTCACCAGGCACGCACACCAGCACACACCGAACACAGCACTGCCCACCGCCATGGAGGAGACCCCTACCCTGGCCTCATCAGAGGGCCTCCTGAAATCGTCCTGAGAAAGGAGGCGCCTCCCACAGTGGAAGCGGGTTGCATACGCACCAGCGGAAAGTGGACTTCCTGGGCTGTGTCGGGGTCAGACCTCACTGAACTCCACCAACAAATCCCCCACATCTCTACTGCAATAGGTCTGATGCCAAACACCACACAGGACTCCAGCAGACTCCTGAGCTCAAAGGCAACAACAGCTCCCCCTGCTCAGGCCAGAGCCTGGTCCTCTCTAACTCTGCTTCCACACCCCATGTAGTCCATGTGGAAGTCACCCAGACCTTCTGCATGAAATGAGAATACACACTTCCAGCCATGGACGCTGTCCTCCCTGTGGGTCAAGGGTCATCGACTCTTACCTGGATTTCTGCCATCACCTCTTCTGGTCTTCTTCCTTTTGCCCTTGACTCCCTGTAGTCTACATCCCAGTAGCAGCCAGGATGATCCTGAGACTCTGGTCAGATCACCTAGCGGGTCTGCTCCAGCAGGCCCACATCCCTGAGTACAGGCCAGCGTCCTCGGGTGACTGCAAGGACCTCTACATCCTCTGGCCCAACACTGCCCTGTCTCCTGTCTTAGTCCCCCCCACTTCTAGGGAGCCTGGATTTCAGCCTAAGACCCAGAGCAGAATCGGAGTCAAGGGGAAAACAACAGAAGTCGGATTTGCATTTAAGGGAAACCAGCCTGGAGAAGAACAAGAGAGGCACAAGATCGCTGCAGGGCTGTTGTGATAATTCAGGCAAAGGGTGTGGGTGGCCAGCGCAGGCGGCAGGCGTGGGAGGAGGCCAAGAGGAATACCATGGCATTCGGTTAGAGCGGGGTGAGGAGAGGAGAAGGCAGGAACAGCTCACCTGCTGAGGCTCTCAGGCCACCTTACCACTCCTCCTCAGTCCTGGGCCCTCCCCTCCACCCAGCAGCCAGCCAGGCAAGTCCGAGGGATGCACAAACAACTCCCTTCTGGCAGAGTCTCCTGGGAACATACATGGGTCCCACATGCACCTCGAGGTCTCCATCTGCTCTAAAACGGGAGACTAGGCCACAGTGACCTCCACATGTCCCCTCCTGCTCCAGCACCTCACAAGTGCAGACCCCACCCCCACCCGCTGTGCTAAACACCCTGCTTTCTGCCTCCACCCAGGCTAGAGTGAGTTGGGTCGACAGATTACAGCCAGTGAAGGCCAAACCCCATCACCCCGCCAAGGGGAAGCAGACGGGCGCATGCACCCACAGCTGGGGGCAGCAGAGCACGAGTGGTGCGTTCACGGGAGATAAAGCAGAACTACCTTCTCGTGGAAGCAAAAGCCCACATCATTCCACCACACATGTTAAGTAATGCCAATACTTACTAACTAGTTAAGCTGCAGTTGTACAATTCAGGTAAGCCTGGCTGACCAGCCACACTGAAATGACACTTAACAGGTGTCCCAGGAGGCACAGCAGGCAGACCTGGGGAAACTGTACCCCCCGTCCCCCGATCAAGGGCCCAAAAAGGGAAAGGAGAATTTTGGGCTACGTCCTAGCACTGAACTGGTGGCTAGTTGAGGCGGCAGAATACTACACTGAAAACAACAATCCTGATTTGGCAAGAACCTCATATGAGTATCTGGCCCAATGCCCTGCATCTAGCAAAGTCCCCTTCGTGGAAGCACTGAAAATTTACATACAAATCCGAAACTCTTCCTCCCTCCTTACCCCGATGTTCTCCAAGGGGAAATGCAAGCCAGCTCCCACACCCTCATCCACCCCTCCTCCACAGGATCCTTCAGAAAAACAAAACCCTGGGTCTATATTGGGTCCTGCCATGACCACGGACAGGCAGAGGGATGGTGGCACACTGGACGCCAGGACAGTTCTCAGTGCACCAGAGAGGATGCAAGCCTGACTTTGCGGGAGAAACAGCACCTCGCGGCACTTCGCTCACAGTGAGGCAGACGCGGGCCAAGGTCTGGAATTGGGTATCACTACTCCACCTTCTCACTGGGGTCGGGGATGCAGCATACTGAGCTCACCCAGCCTGCTGGGGCCCACGCTGGAGACCTTAGTTGGCCTGAGGCCAACAGGACATGGGATAGGAATTCACAGCCTATGAGCCCCCATCACCTCTCCCTTTTTACACTTGGCTCCAGGTCACTGCCCCCGCCTCTCTTTGGGGAGGGACACATGGATTGTCACTGTTGAGGAGGCTTCTGGTGAGCTAGGACAGTGGGAGGTTCCACCATCACTAGCTCTGGACCTTGGGCAGGTGCCTATCTCCCAGCGCCTTGGGTTTCTAACCACGGTGTGGGAATACTAGAGGAACAACCTAGCAGAGTTGCCTAAAGATCAAGTGGTTCAGTACACACTTTACAACAGGGTCCAGAACACAATCGGCTATTATCGTATACCCCTAAGAACCATACCACCAGGGGAGACCAACCATCGTACGTATGGTCCAGCACAAACACAATGCAGACCCCTGATACAAAATTCTTTAGCATTTCAGATGGTGTGAGCAGAACATTAAGCCAAGGTCAGAGCCCTACATGATTACACGGGGGGGGGGGGGGGGGGGCACACCCACGAGGCCTGCCCTGCCACCAGCTAAACCCAGAACTTCCCTATGGCCCTCGCTGGGAAGCAGTCCAACAGCGCGGCTTCGCCATCATTACACAGCTCAGTCTCTTGCACTCCAGGCAGCCGCACACACACAAGGGCCTGCTCGGTGGGACCACCAGACTGGAGTACAAATCCTGCATGCTCGCCTGCTGCGGTGGGCCCCGAGACCTGCCAGCCACCCGCGTCTAGCTCCTCCAATCCCGTGCATACCCACCAGCCGCCCCACATCTAGCTCCTCGTCTGCAGGATATTTGTGAGTAAACAAAAGAGTACATATGAAATGCATGGGCACGTTGCTTGCATTCAACAAATGTCGGTCCACTGAATTTCAAAGATGGCAGGCAGCCTCTTTACCGATCTTTAGACTTAGGCCATCCAACACAGAGACTGCCCCCCACCGAGGCTGTTGAGCATTTGAAAGGTGGCTGATCCGGAATGAGAAGAGCGGTGAGTGTGACAAATACAAACCAAATTTCAAAGACTAAACTGAAAACAGTACCTCAATGCTTTTATATTAACTACATGTTCAAACGTTACGGATAGCCTAGGATAAAGAGAAGGTTATTCACGTGAGCTTCATGTTTTTTCCTTTACGTAGTTACCACGAGTGTTAGAACTATGAATGTGGTTCACATTACACTTGTTGGACAGCACTATCTAGACCACACACTACCCTGCAGAGCTGAAGTGCAGGGGAAAGCCTAGTTACTTACTCTGGAAATCAGCCTGGATAAGACACAATTTGGCAAGACACAAAGATTTAAGACAGAAAGTCAACTTTGACACTCTCTGCCAGAAAAAGTTAAATACAACTATAGTATCTGAGTAGAATTTGACTTTCTTCGCTTTTAAGTACCTACAAAACATTCAGAGAATCCTCACCTTCCAAATTTAACTCAACTTCCTTAAAGAAAAGGCAAGTTCTGACAAAGGCTTGGTGAGTAAACTTCAAGAGTTTTATCAATAAAAGTCAAACCCTATGGCATGACCAACCACTTCCAGCTTACCACTGTGTCAACACTGAAGAGGACTAGCTGAGAAAAGAACTGCCATGTGGCCTCGAATATACCTTCACACAAAGCTGTAGTAGGTAGCTGAACTATCCACCTGTCTCAATCTAAGACAAAAGTAACACTTGCTGGGGGCATTCCATCCCTAGGAAAAGGACTGTAAATGCACTTCGGACTTAGTTTCAATTAATTCTTAAACCTCTGTCAACAAGTTTTAAGTGTCCATGTAAGCACATTTAAATTTTGATCCTATTTTTAAATATTCTTTTGGACAAAATTTCAATCACAGCCTTGGCTAAAAATCTTGAAGAGCAGGGTGCCTGGGTGGCACAGCGGTTAAGCGTCTGCCTCCGGCTCAGGGCATGATCCCGGCGTTATGGGATCGAGCCCCACATCAGGCTCCTCTGCTATGAGCCTGCTTCTTCCTCTCCCACTCCCCCTGCTTGTGTTCCCTCTCTCACTGGCTGTCTCTATCTCTGTCGAATAAATAAATAAAATCTTTAAAAAAAAAAAAAAATCTTGAAGAGCATCGAGCATTATTCATACCACTGTAATAATCTGTCCTTCACTGTATTTTTGAAGAGTGTTTTTGGAAACACGTAAGACAGTGTTTTCCGAAACCTCCCCACTAACTACATCAACCCAGCTGATCCAATGCTGGAGCGCCTGCCTGTACTCATTTGTGTTCTCTGGACATCAGACAGTGCCTTCCTCACACAGAGGGAGATGCTCTTGCAGCCGGAGTGCCAGCCTGCACAGAGCCGCCCCTCCGGCCCAGACACAGCAGAGCAGGAGTGAAGTGTTTCTTAAAGGTCAGGAGGAAACACGGGCACCATCTGAGGTCTGCAACCTTTGTCCTCCTGTGCCAGCGTGCAGTGCGACATCTGGAGTGTCCCCCATCTGCTTTACCACCTACCCAGAAACGGGGTCACCATGGAGGATACCAGAGAAAAAAAGCACAAACGTTTATCCCAAGAGGTTTTTTATCCTCCAGAAGTCAAGAAAACATACAACAGGTGCAAGGAACACCTGCCTACTGCTGCTGGCAAGGTGAAGGAAGAAAAACTCTGGGGACAGTCTGGCAAGTGTCCGAAGCATTTAAAAGCCCCTACACCTTTAACCTAGCAGTGCCCTATTTGAGAATCAAGAGATACTGATGCATGACCCCAACAGTGGTTCACGGGTTAAGTCTTGAGAATGGACGCACTGGGCTAGGCTTCATCACTGCCAGACCACAGCTGTGCTAAGTCAAGACGAGGAGCAGAACATGCAACATGCGGTGTCCTTTAGAAAAGGTTATAAATAAGGACATAATTGAGAACTGAAACCAGAGACCAAATGGAGACTCCGGAAAACTATACGACAAAGCACTTAGTCCCCAGGAGCAAGATTCGCTCTCTCACCTATGTTGCATGTAGGTCTAGGACAATTCTGTCCTTGCTATGTATACTGGGCAAACTAGGGGTTCTCAACACAACATTCTCAAAAATAATTGGAGAACCACTGTGCCAGCTCCTTCTGTCAGTAAGTTTAAGAGAAGTACCAACTTTAATGGCCCAAACAGTTCCAAACAGGAGCATCTCTCAGATCTTACCTTACTACACCGTTAGGAACATGGGGGAAAAGAAACCTGAATTCTTATCAAATTCCATACTATTTCAAGGAAATGAAAGATTCAAATAAGACGCAAGATGGGTAGCAAAGAGAAAAACAAAAAGGTCACCCAAGCCACATGTGTGGTTTTCCTACAGCTGTTTTTTCCCAAGTTTAAAAATGTTTTCCAACTTAAAACCTAAATTGCTTCTCAAGGTTTAATAAATGTAAAACATACAACATTCCTTTAAAATTAAAACTCCTTCCATAACCAGAACCACCCGCTGGGGGAAAAACCTGGTATTCTACAGCTAATTAAGATGATGATAGATATAGTAACCATGATGCTCAATTCCTCTTTTCCTTTAAGAAATCTTAGCATAGCTTAAAACGGTGGTAAAATACATATACAAAAAATAGTCCATTACAAACACATTTCACTCTGAACCCTTGGAAAAAAGCACCTCGACAAGTACTAGAACAAAAGCTAATCTGGAATTCAAGCTCAGTTTTAAGGACTGGGTTCGTCCTTTCAAACGGTTTCTTTCATCTTGCAGAATGTCAGAAAAATGAAACCTGTAAAGCCTAGAGCGCACGTCAGAAATGCAAGGTCCTTCCATGCCCATTCCCTTTCTGCGTAGTTTTCTTTAAAGCCCCTGGAGAACTGCTGCACGTGGTCCGTGCGCAATGCCAGGTTTCCAGAAACAGGCCAGCCCCTTCACACCACTGATGAGAACAAGTCTGGAAGCCCATGCTGGGTTCACACCACACCAAACTCCTTTCTCAGAGTGACTTCCTAAGGGGAGAAGGGGGGGGCAGCAATCAGAGTGACATCAATTTAAGGGTTTTGATGTGCTGTTTTCTCACTTTCATTATCTCAGGTAATTATGAGTTTTAAGTGTGACTTTCAATTGAGCTCGTTAGAATACTAACAATGTGGGGCGCCTGGGTGGCACAGCGGTTGGGCGTCTGCCTTCGGCTCAGGGCGTGATCCCGGCGTTATGGGATCGAGTCCCACATCAGGCTCCTCCGCTAGGAGCCTGCTTCTTCCTCTCCCACTCCCCCTGCTTGTGTTCCCTCTCTCGCTGGCTGTCTCTATCTCTGTCAAATAAATAAATAAAATCTTAAAAAAAAAAAAAAAGAATACTAACAATGTGCCTGTTTATTAGAAGAGATAATTTACTCTTTAAAAACAAGTCACCTAAGTTTCCTTGTAAATAAAAAATTACTATCAACTACAAATTTATTGAAGGCCTACTGTATGCCAAGAACCGATCTAGGTGTTTAGGACAGGCTAGGGATCTCTCCTAGTGCATCTTTAAATAAACTATTCTAAAAAATAGTCGGAATATGAAATTTCAACAGCAACCTCTGGAAAACGAAGGATGAGGGGTTTTTAAGACTCAACTTTAATGCCTTCTTAAAGAGTCCGACACTGAAGTTGTGCGATTATCTTAATGTGCAAACTGAATTTCAAATTTACTGTAACAAACAAAACTTGAAGAAAATACAGTCTCACAACAAAAGTCAGAGAAAAGCAAACATCGGAACCAGCAAAGCATATTCTCAGAGCCCTATGAGGAAGTCAAGGGTAAAATGACAAAGCCTTTCTGAAACAATGTCACCCCTTCCTAAACAGCCCTTTGGGTCTCTGGAATCTCTAGAAAGCTTTGCACTTACCTGTGACTTCCTCACAGATATCATTTTAGTAGTATCTGATATCTTAATGTTCACAATCATGCGTAAGAAGAGTATTTTGATCTCTTAGTTCTTGTCTAATTTCAACTAGCAGATAAGTTGTGTAATGTTTCCTCATAGATTTAAGGGCTTCTAGGTTTCTCCCTCCAAGAAACCTACACTAAGCTTGTCCTTTTAGGAGGGGAAACCTTTAACGGAATCATCCTACATAACAGGTTCTGTTGGAGATGCATTCATATACTCTACAAGCCTGACTGAACGCACTTCAATTTAGATAAGGAAACAAAGGCTAAAGGTGGTAAAGCAGCAGGCAGAAAAAGGCAGGCATAGAACTGACCACAACCACGTTGACCTGTAATTCCCAAATAAAAGAACAGCTAGATTTCTGGATCTAAAGCACTACCCCAAGATCAAGAAAAATCATACAGTAAACTTAAGCTGAAAAAGAGGTTTCCAGAGAGCTGCCACCGAAAAATTTTACTTAGCGACAAAACCTTAGCATGGAAAAGACACCCCCCGCCCGGTACACTCCCCAAGACAGAGCTTAGCTTGTCTCTACCCTAAACACCAAATGTTAGAGTAAAAATCACCTAATTTCTGGCTGGAGAAAGGAGTGAGGCTGGGAGGGCTTGGGGCCCTTTTTATTTCTGCCCGCCTGGCCTGATTAACTGCTGAGAATTCCGAGGGGCTGACCCAGACCTGAACGCGGGTCCCCACAGAATCTCTAAAAGGAGAGTTCAAGCGAAGGCGGGGACCAAGGAATCAGACTGCAAACGCAGTGTCGCCAATGTGGGACATCAGCCCACGAGCCACTGGGGCTTTTCCTCACAGCAGCGAGGGCCAAGCCTGGGGCTGCCCACGGCGGCTCCTCCCCGCCCTGGGGGCGCGTTCACACCCTGGGGGGGCCGGCGAGCCAAGCCTCCGAGCGCCGCTGCTGCGGGCCGTTCCCCCGGCCAGCCTGCCCCCTCCCCAAGCCGCGCCCCGCGCCCGCTGCCCGCTCACCTCCAGGCGCAGGGAGGCCCCGCAGCCTCGCAGGAACTCGCGGATATTGCTCAGGCACTCGCTCTCGCTCCGGGGCTCCGGGTAAACCTGCAACACAGAGCACAGGCGCTGAGCGGCGGCGCGCAGGCCGCGGACGCGACCCACGGCGGCCCCGGCACTGGGCCCCGGGCGAGAGGACGCGGACGGGCGGCCCCGGCGGCCCGGAGCGACCCCGGCCGCCCCAGTCGCCCGCCCGCTCGGCCGCCGCCTCTCCTCACCCTCTTTCCTTCCTCCGGGCTGCACCAATCTGAGGACCCTACCCTCTCCAGGAAGTGGGCTGTCGCCGGAAGTGACGTCTTCAGACCGCGCCCCGGCCGCCCGGCGCGCGGCCCCTTCCGGCCTCGCCCACCCCCTGGCAGACGCGGTGCACCTGGCCCCACGCGTGGCCGCCGCCGCCGCCTCCTCCTCCCCCCCCCCCCACGCCCCCTGGCACCTGGTTCTTGTCCGCAGACGCGGCCCTCCTGGCCCCGCGCACGGCCTCCTCCACCTCGCAGGTGGTTCTCGTGCTCGGACACGGTCCACCTGGCTCCAAGCGCAGACTCCTCCTCCTCCTCCTGGCACCTGATCCTTGTCCTGGGATACGGCGCACCTGACCCCACGCGCAGACTCCTCCTCCCGGCACCTGGTCCTCGGCCTCGTCCCGTGGACACCGCCCGCCCTGCCCAGCAGGTACCGGGAGAGCTTGGCCTCGGCCGAAGGGGCTGGAGGGAACCCTGTGTTTCTTCAGTTCTTCCCTGCCACCGGCTTGGGAGAGTGGAACTAGTATTCTATCACGATGACTTAAAATAATTGGCACATAAATTATGCATGTTGGGATTTAAGTGCAATGTTCTCTCCCCCCCCATACATACCATGTGCCTCACTAATGATTAACCAGAATAGTCAGTTACACGTCCGCAAGTAAGTCAGCTGGGGAGAAATTGTTTGCGACCTCCAGAGCTTGGAGGAGGGCTCGTGCATGCCTGATGCTTTGGTCCAAGAGAGAACTGTGAGGGCCACCTGCCACACGTGTAAGGTGTTACTGACAGCCTTCCCACCAAGAAAGGTCAACAAAACCGAGTGTAATACCCATAATACAGAGCAATCAAGGGAGAAAGAAGTCAGAGACATCACAAAGACCCTTTGTCGTTCTAACGCATACGAAGACGACTCAGTTTTGGGAGTTACTCTAAAGCACCATCCAGAACTTTGGCATTTGAGGACATGCAAGGCACGTCTGTCCTTCTCAGGAAATCGCAACATTCCATCAGGACTCACAGGAATACTTTGGTTTCATTTCAAGGAGCTCAGGTCTTCTAAAGTTTGAATCAAAACAAAAAACCAGCATGTTGAGAGGTGTGAAGAGGGCAAAAATCAGACTTTTTTTTCCTACAATATAAAAATTCTTAGAAGAAATTGCCAACATATTTCCTCCAAATTGAACAGATTTTTTTCCAGTGAACAGCCAAACCAAAGCTGCTTCCTAGTCCATCTGTTCTCTCTCTAAAAGAATTTTGAAAAAGTATGTACCAAATATGTAGTTAAAATCCTCCAAAATTTTAAATAGTTGCAAAGTTTTAACTTCTGATGTCCTGATGACATCCTGAAACTGCTAAATATTCTTTTAAAAATGTCCAATAGACTCCAATTACAATAGAAATACCCATTCTCAGTCTTAAAGAATTATGAACAAGCTCTTGTTTAAGTCAGAAATTTTACATTCTTTTCTCCTTCAACTCATTCCACTTCCGCCAACAAAACTGTATCCTAAAGTAATACATTTTTATACTAAAAAATTTTACTGATCACACTTTTTTTGCAAGAGACCCATACAAATACAGTCCATCCTCTTTCGTGGATTCTGTGCAAATTCACATACTTGATAAAATTTGTTTGTAACCCCAAATCAGCACATGTGGCTCTTTCTCATTTATAGATGTGTACAGAGCAGTGAAAATTTCAAACAGCCTTCACATACACATTCCTAGCTGAACTTGAACAAGGTCATGCCCTGCCATCTTATTTCAGCTGGTAATGTAAGCAGATGTCCTTTTCAAAGGCTACTGGCACATTTTTCACATTTTTGTGCTTTTTGTTCATGATTTTGCGGTTTTAAATGGCCCCCAAGCGTAGTGCTAAGGCACTGTCTAATGCTCCGAAGCGCAAGAAGGTTGTAATGTGCCTTACAGAGAAAATACGTGTGTTAGACAAGCTTCGTTCAGGCCTGAGTTACAGTGCTGTTGGCCGTGAATTCAATGTTAATGAGTCAACAATACGGTATATCCAGAAAAAGGAAGAGGACATTCGTCGATCTGTACGTGAGGCCGCTCCAGAAAGTGCTAAAGTAACATCAATTGTGCGTGATGCAGCTATGGAAAAGATGGAAAAGCAGTTAAATCTGTGGATCCAGGAGATGACAACCAATAAAAAGAGCATAGTAGACAGTGTTGTTGTGAGGCTGAAAGCCAAGGAAATTTACAGTCATGTTACCCAGGGTCAGGAAAAGGTTAAACCCTTCTCAGCAAGTGCAGGCTGGCTTGCACGTTTCAAAAGGCGATACCACATGAAAAATGTTCAACTTGCAGGCAAGGCAGGTCCTGCAGATCAGGAAGCTGCAGAAGAATTTAAAAAGTATCTGCTAAGCATTATACATGAAAAGGGTTATATGGAAGAGCAGGTTTTCAATGCTGATGAAACAGGCTTGTTTTACAAGAATGTTGGCAAACGAACCTATATAATGCAAATGGCATCCAAGGCTCCTGGCTTTAAATCATTCAAAGACCATGCAACCTTGCTACTATGTGCCAATGCCAAGGGTGACTTTAAGTGCAAACCCCTAATTGTACACAGAGCACAAAACCCACGAGCACTCAGAGGGAAAAATCTGAACCGTATGCCGGTCCACTGGAGGTGGAACAAAAAAGCGTGGATGGCATCCGAAATATTCTGGGACTGGTTCCACAACTGCTTCATCCCAGAAGCTGAACGCTATCTCCACAGCAAAAACCTTGCCTTCAGAATTTTATTAATTTTGGATAGTGCCCCAGTTCATTGCCATGAAGAACTTGAAAATGCCCACCCCGACATAGAAGTTCTCTTCATGCCCCCACACACTGCCTCTCTCATCCAACCCCTCAGTCAGGGCGTAATAAAAGCTTTCAAGGCACACTACACCAGGGAGCTCTACAGCAAGGCTTCTGAGGCTCTCGACGCCAACGAGGAAACCACCATGATGGACCACTGGAAATCCGTCAGTATTCGCAATGTTATAGATTATATCAGCACAGCCTGGGACGGTATCAAGCAGGCTACTATTAATAACTGTTGGGGAAAGGTCTGGCCAGACTGCGTGAAAAATTTTGAAGGCTTTGAAGGTGTCACAGAATATATAAAGACCAGTGTCGAAAACATAATGCATATTGCACAGCAAATAAGTGGAGAAGGCTTCAGAGACATGCGGGAGGGGGACGTGGAGGAAATTTTGGCAGAAATGGCAGTAGAACCCACCAAGAAAGACCTGGACGAGATGGCAGAGCGTGGCACTGGAGTCAGTGATGATGACGAAGGAGACGAAAGTCAGCCTGAAACTCCAAGAATTGTCCCTCTCACAGCAGCCAAAATATCGGAATGGAATTCTGCCCTGGAAAAAATTTTCAATGACATGGAAGAGTGTGACCCTATGCTGGAACGCAGCCTCACGTTTAAGCGCCTGACCTCCACTGCATTCATCCCTTATGCTGAAACACTTAAAGATTTGAGGCGAAAAGCCAAGCAGACAAGGCTGAAGGAATTTTTCAAGCCAGTTTGGGAGGGAACGTTGCTGACACCATCACCAGGTTGTGAAAGCCAAACTCCTGGGGTGGAACCACCGGATCTCACATGCCAGCCTCATTGACGCCTTCCTCTTCTGCCGAGTAAGTCACGCACTCTCCTTTGGTTTTCCAGGGGGCAAGTCAAGGTCTCGAGGTTTAACCCCACTGCCCTCTGCCCCATCACAAAGTGAGCTCCACAAGTAAGGTTTTCATTTGTGTTTTCACAGGATTCCAGGTGTTTCTTCTCTGTGCGATGCTCTCGTGCATGACTGTCCCGTGCTGTGGGCGCACTGTGTGCAACCGAGCAGGAGAGGCAATCACTGCACGGTGCTGTCCCTGGGATGGTGTTTCCTTATGAAGAAACACTGCACACAACCAGTTATTCGTAAGGAACACATACTGAATAAGCTGTCTTCACACAGAAATACATCTAAAACAAGATCACGTCTCGACTGGTGGACAAAATGTTGTGATCTGAACTCCAAGGAAACCAACCCTGCACTTCCCCCAGGAACAGTGGCTCAGTAGTTGTAGCCCAAACTACCACAAATCACTAAAGTCAGCTCTGCCTTTAAGATTACTAAGCCATGAAGATCTAATTGTTATGACTATTATGAGTACATAAATGATGGGAACAATACACTACAGTTTTTGAGGAAAATTATCAGACGTAAAATGTAAGACTTTGCCTGGAAATGTGTATCTTAATGAGATGTAGAGGGTTGTTTTTTTAATTAGCTCATTTACTCATAGACAACTATCAGTTATTGCTAGAAAGAAACACAGTCCAGCATTAATTCTATTCCTGTCTTGGGGGTTTTTTATGCAAGCGTTGAGAAACCTCATTCCTAAAAATAAGTAAATAAAAAATGGAAGGAGTTTTGCTATTTTGTAACTTGATTCTTTGATGCCTTCTGAATTACACAGCCAAAGTCCAGATATAATCAATCATAAGTAAAATCTTGAAAGCATCAGTTAGCAGCATGATTAGGGTCTGCTGCAGTCTCTCTGAAAGCAAGCAAGTAGAAACCCCGAACTGCAAAATTCCAGACATTAAAGCCCTTTGCTTCTCAACGCCATGGATATCTGTTCATTGGTTACATGGCTGGGAGGTTTTCCATCTTGCAGCAGTGTGCCTCAGGAAGATGAGTGAATGGTCTGCCTTTTTACGTGAAGTGGGAGAAGGGGGCGTTGGGATAGCTCAGTGAGCTTGTCACCTTCCCTGATCTCAGGCACCTTCTCAGACAGGTGAGTGCACGTGCAAGCTGAGCAACTGGACATGAACTCCTTTAAAAGTCTCCACGTGCGTGCACATGGGTGCGTGAAGCTCGCGCGTTCCATGAATACTGTACCTCAAACAACATACTGTTTGGAAAACTATAATGTAAAAGAGTCAAAACTCTATAGTAAGTACTGCCTGACCCTGTAACGTACACGCTGACCTTGGACAAGTCACTTGACCCATCTGGGTCTACACCCTTATCCCCAATTTAAGGCTCAGCCTTTCTCACAGAGCTGTTGGGAGGATAATAAACTAATTCAACAATATTGGACCTAGTCTCCATTCCAGATCATGTGACCACAAAGAAAAGAGACAAGGGCCCTGCCCTCCGTGACAAAGGGAAGAATCACACGCAACATGGCAAGTGGACCATGGAAGCACAGAGAAAAGAAGCATAAATACTGTGGGCATAGGGGAGGGCCAGAGGCCTAACCAACAAAAAGGACATCGGAGTTGGAGCTGAAAGGGTGGAGGCAGATGGAACTGCATTTTCAAAGGTGTGACATTTGAGAAGCCCATGGTGTCGTCAAGAATGGTGAGTAATGGGCCACTGAGGTCATGGGTGAGACTGCAGGGGGAGAACTAAATCAGAGATGATGCAAAAGAAGACATTCCCCAGTCTCCCCGCATACCTCAGTAAAGGAGCTGTAAGAGCGAAGGTGAGGATGCGAACAAGTCATCAGCTAAATACAAATTAAAACCACAGGTAACACTACGAACCTGCCAAAATGGGTAATATGGGAAAAGCGGACACTATCAAGTGTTGACAAGGATGGAAAGCCGTTGGTGCCCAATATCTGACCAGTGGGAGTGTGAAAGCATACACGTGGAAAACTGGCAGTCTCTCAAGAAGTTAAACTTACCTAAGCCCCAGCAATTTAGCCCCCTAGGCGTTTACGCGAGAAAGATGAAAACACGTCCACAAAAAGCTTGTATAAGAATGAGCACAGGGGCGCCTGGGTCACGCAGTCAGTTAGGCGTCCAACTCTTGTTTTTGGCTCAAGTCATGATCTCAGGGTTCTGAGATCGAGCTCCGTGTCGGGCTCTGCCCTGGGCATGGAGCCTGCTTAAGATTCTCTCTCTCTCTCCCTCTGCCCCCCCCCCCAGAAAGAATGTGCACAGCAGCTTTACATATGCCTCCACAACCCAAAGGCAAGCACTCCTCTGTTCTCTCCAGTGGCCACTTCCAGTGACCAACAACAGCCCAATTCACCCCCCAGAAATCCTAGCCCAAATTTCCCACAGTAATTAACTCCAGGCTTTTCCATCAAGAACTCTAATCAGTCAAAGGCACGGACAGTCCCAAAACCATTGTGATTTTCCTTGGAAATACAGCTTTTGTACTCAATATTTGATAAAGGATGTGTCAGGAGTTCTGAGAACTTGCAATAAACTAAATCACAGCAATGTTACAGTCATACTTGAGAGACCTCCACAGCTGTCCAGTTTCCTACTTCTCAACTCTTCTCTACCACCCATTCCATGCTGGGAGCAACCAGCTGGCCACCCTCGGTCCAAGCAAAGTGTCAACTGAGGCAGCTAGCTGCCTTCAATGAAGTGTTGAGAGTCTGAGTTTACAAAACTTCGCAGGAAAGAAAAGGCACTTCCAGCAAGGCAGCTAATTCAAACAGGCTCAGTGCACGGCAACAGCTTAAGATCAAGAGTATGGAAAACTGTCACAGGGTGTGCCATCTGGGAAATACCACTGCCCAGGATCGTAGTTCCCGGAGATTCTGACTGAGTAGGTTTGAAGTGAAGTGCAGAAGTTGGGGGCAGGGGGTGTCTGAAATTCCCTGACTGATCTTCAGCCAAGCCTGGAACACGGATATCCTGTAACTCAAGTGTTTCTCAAACATAGCACACGCATCAGAACACTGAGAGTAACATCACTACGCCCCGCCAGAGTTTAATCCCAACGTCTGCAGTGGAACCCAAGGCTGTGGACTCCTGATGTTCCCGGACATGCTGAGGTACCAGGACCCTACTTAGGGAACAGTGGCAGATCCCAACTGATCTATTCATCAAGAAATGTTCCGTTTTGAGGCGCCTGGGTGGCACAGCGGTTAAGCGTCTGCCTTCGGCTCAGGGCGTGATCCCGGCGTTATGGGATCGAGCCCCACATCAGGCTCCTCCGCTATGAGCCTGCTTCTTCCTCTCCCACTCCCCCTGCTTGTGTTCCCTCTCTCACTGGCTGTCTCTATCTCTGTCAAATAAATAAAATCTTTAAAAAAAAAAAAAAAAAGAAATGTTCTGTTTTCCCCCCACTGAGATACCCAATTCCAAACCACAGAACAAAGGTCTCTGGGTCTCTGCCATTAACAGCCTCATCCCCACAGCCACAAAGAGCTACCCTTCCTCCGAACATCTGTGGGTCTGTACGCAGCCCCCACCGTGCAGCCAGACTGCTTGTGCGCACCTTATCCCCCCATTAGACAGGAGCTTCCTGAGTGCGGGCCCACAGGCGTCTTCCATTACACAGCCGGCATGCTGTCCACTTGCTTAGGTCACTGAACTCACTGATCTGTGAGACAACCTTAGCACAGGAAGGCTCAGAGAACACTTGAAGCCCTTCTGTTCTTCACAGACGAGGAATCTGGGACTGTGGAGACATGACCTGCCCCAATGCCTGCAACCAGCATACCGCACCAGCTTGCTCCGGGCGGCAGACCTCAGAGGACCACAGCCACCAGGCTCCCCTCTCTCCCCTCTCCAGGGTTCAGCCAGTCGGAAGCCCGAGCAGGAACCAGGTGCCACAGTGATGTGCTGGAGCTGCTCCCCAGAACTGACCATGTGCTCCCCACCCCAGCTCCACGTTCAGAAACACCACTTGGGCAGCTGGGACCGGCCATGGTGCGAGTATTTACACCACAAAAAATGGGCAGACACTACGAATCAGGGCTCGTCGCCACAGGGGGCCTACAGTGAAGCCTTTACCAACACGCCACTGGCTGTGCTCCTTGACTGTAGACCACGGCTCCTGGCGGGAGCTCCCACCAGCTCCCGTAACCCACTTCGCCCGCTTTCCCCTCCAGGCCTAGGGGCACTCACGGCTTTGTGGGGTGCCTGCACGTCTCTCGCTGACTGTCCGCACCCCTGCCCACACTTTGTCAGCGCCCTCTGCAGTAAAGTCTTCAGCCACCTCTGCCTAGCGTGCCGACAGTTTGCTCCTGGGACCCTGACCCAGTGAGCTTCCTGGTGGTACAGTTAGAACCGCATGTCACAGCAGCAGATGGGAAACAATTCGGAGAGAGGATTGAGTCAATTACAGCGTACGGTATTTCCACACGCAGAGCCCCACCCACCAGATCCTTTCAAAAGGTGGCAGCTTTAATTACCGATCTCTGATAGCCTCCCAGTTACACTACGTGGGGAAAAGGAACATGGGGAATCTATGCATAACATGCTACCTTTAGTGTTTAAAAAAAAAGCAAGAAAAAAAATGTACATGGGAAATGTACATGGGTCCTTAGAAAAGCATGACGTTCCTCTGGAAGCACATGCCAGATACCTCCGACAGGGGTTGCCTCCAGTGAAAGGGACGGGGGCCTGGAGGGCAGGGGAAGAAGGGAAACTTGCTTGTCGCTTTATACTTTTTTGTGCCCTGTGAATTTTATACCACATAAGTATTATTAATAGATAAATTTTTTAAAAGAAGAGGAAGAAAAATACTCCAATCTAGTGTTCTCCTCAGGCCAAGATGCCTTCCCCATTACAAAACAGTCCTCAGAGAGCCCAGCTGCCAGTGGGCTGGGGTCCTTGTAGAACCCCCCCCACACACACCCCCATGTGGAAATGCAATGCTATGGTTAAAATCCTAAGGTCACCTTAATTAGCACTGCACGGTTCCTCTAATTCTAATTACCTGGTAGCCTCCCTTTTATTATAATTAGACCGCAGCTGTCTCCTTCCACAGCACTCTGTGCTCATTCGACTGCAAACGATGGTCTGTAGAATGAAAATACAGGTCGACAGAGCTCACCGGGCAGTCTACTGGGCATCTCTTCCACCGAACCCACTGGAAAACAAAGAAGCATCCAGTAGAAATCAAGGACTTGGTTGCCAAATACCCGACAAGTAAATTATCTCCCAAAAATGTGTAGCCTAGGATTAGAAGTAGCTTACTGAAAGAAAAATTTAAGCCTTTCATGAAGTCTGTTTTTCTTTAGCTCTCCTTCTTCAACATATCCCAAAGCCCAATTCTTGTATGGATGCTACAATCATCTGGGGAAAAAAATGTGCTCCATTAGTATGGAACCAGCCAAAATAAATGGCAAAAGCAAATATAAATGTACAAAATATCCAGTTCCCAAACTAAATGCATACATCCCAGACATGTGGAATGTCAAGGAGAGGACCAGCAAGACTGCATGGCTTAAATTAACTTGTGTGTCCCCTGAGGCTTGCTTCCCACAAACTCCAGAAGCACATTTTTAGACCTCAGAGATGGTGGCAACCATCCAAAATTCATGCCAATGCCAAAAATGGATTTGAAAAAAAATGAACATAAAACATTCATCAGATAACCTAGAATAAATGTCTCCACTGAAGTTGTATTTTCTTCCCACAATAATGTTGATGAAAACAGGTGGCTGTGCATTAATGTTCAGGTGAAAGCAATCTGGGAAACACCGTGTGCTCTTTCTGGCTGTGATTCGGACACCAGCAAAGCAGAGGCACAGGGGATGGGCCGTTGTTATTTCATGTCTCATTACGTTCTGTAAGTGGAAGCCATTTTTTTATGCTTTTGAAGGATCCTGATACAGGAAAACAGAAAAGGACAAATTCATAAAACAAGTCAAACTGGGCCTTGTCATCAGAGATTTTTCTTACCTAAAGTTTTCAGTGGTTCATATGGAATAATCTTTTTCTTCTCTCATTCTCGTGATTGTGACCTACTGAAAACACCCATGAATTATGGCACAGCATTTTGCAAACCTGAGCCACTGCTTACTTTATCCTTCAGCTTCATTTCTATATTATTTCTGACCCTTTGGCATCCATTTCCTCTCTTGCCGAACACATTTCAGAATGGTTAGTGATAGCTTTCATTGTTGTCCATCAGTGGAAAATTCTATGAAAAAGATTTGTGGTCTCTGATGGAAAGGTGCTAAATAAATCCAAAATGGGTCTTGCTGTATATCCTTGTAATATCAGTGCAGCAAGTAGGGCTGAAAACCTGCTAGGACAGGAGGAATCCCATCCTAGCAGAGAGCCCTTGCATTCTGCTCTCTGAATGGGGCCACTAGTGGCAGCTCCATCTCCCAGGCCTGCTCCTTGCCTCAACCTCAGCCCTACCTTGGACCAAGACACCTCAGGCTAGAACATCCTCTCCCATCCCTGCAGCCACTGATGGCATTCCACTGTTTAAGTCTGTATTCTCAGATGTCTCAGAGGGTTTTTATGTTTGCCCTGCTGTTCCCCATTTGTTTTACCTTAGCTCCTCATCCTTGCTTCTGAAGTAGCCTTCTGAATGCCCCTCCCCACACACAGCAAAATCGAAGGGCCATGCTGGGAGCTACAGAGCCGTGCACTGCGTTGGGCCCTCCCAGCTAAGGGATCTGTCTTTCGTTTTTAAACTGCTCGAGAAGCAGCATTTAAGGCAAGTGAAAGCCTCTGAGTCAGAAGACTGGACACTGACCACCTGAGAACACACTCTATTTTAATCCACATGATAGCGTGTGGGAGGTTTGAGGCACGCAGAGAGAGCCAGATGATTTTGGAAGCTAAAGGGAGGCTTCATCAGAGGAAGAAACCTGACTAAAGGGATAGAAAATAGCTGAGGACCTGCGCTGGTGAGCTCCTCTATAAATAGCAGCTGAGACCCTCCCTAGAGGGAAAGGCCAGGGGAAGCAGAGGACCACAGCCTGGAATGCTCTCAGAACTCCGCAGCCAGCTGAGAGCTTCCTGTTAACTGTGAATAATAAGAAGGTGATAAACAGATCATTAGTTGTCTCCTAAAACTCTTAACTATCAGAGTATATGGGCAGCAGCTGTGAATAAGGTGAGTTGTGTCTGTAGGTGGGAAATACATTTTCAAAAACTCAGAAAAACTGACCTTCATTAATCAAAGACTGCTAATGTATACTCAGGAACTCTATTTCCTCCATATAACTGGAATATCTCCCTGCAAATTTATAATCTGCCTATCACATGACTCCTCTGGTCAGAACGCCCAAAATCTCCCAGTTTCCTCAGAGTAAAAGCCAAAGTCCTGTAGGAGAATGGAAGACAGGCCACAGACTAGGAGAAAGTACTCACATAAAACATATACAATCAAGGACTTGTATCCAAAATATACAAAGAACTCCTAAAACTCAACAATAAGAAAACAGACAACCCAACTTAAAAATGGGCAAAAGACCTGAACAGACTCCTCACCAAAGAAGATATACAGATGGCAAGTAAGCATATGAAAAGATGCTCCACACCAGATGTCATCAGGGAACTGCAAATTAAAACAAGGAGAACCCACTACACACCTACTAGAATGGCCAGAATCCAACACTGACAACACCCAATGCTGGGGAGGATGTGGAGCAACAGGAGCTCTCATTGGCTGCTGGGGGGGATGCAAAATGGCGCAGCCACTTTGGGAGACAGTTTGGGGGTTTCTTACCAAACTTAACATCTTCTTACCAGAAGATCCAGCAATCTTGCTTCTTGGGTTTATCTGCTTCACCCAAGAGCTGAAAACACATCCATGCGAAAACCTGAACACAAACGTCCACAGCAGCTTTATTTGCCAAAACCTGGGGGTCATCAGGATGACCTTCGGTAGTGAATGCTTATAGACTGTGGTGTGTCAGGCAGTGGGAACCATTCAGTGATCAAAAGAAACGGTCTGTTAAGCCATAGAAGACACAGAGGAAACTTAAATGCACGTTTCTAAGGGAGAGAAGCCAATCTGAAGAGGCTACCTCCTGTATGATTCCAACTAGATGGCAGTCTGGAAAAGGCAAATCTATGGAGATGGGGATCAGTGGGCGCCACGGGTTGGCAGAATGAACAGAGAGGGCATGGAGAATTTTCAGGGCAGAGAAACTACTCCGTATGACACTGTAATGGTGGACACATGTCCTTATACATTTGTCCAAACCCACAGAGTGTACGACAAACTGAACCCTAATGTACACTGTGGACTCCAGTTACTAATGTATCGGTATTGGTTCATCCATTGTGATAAGCGTACCACGCGAATGCCAAATGTTAATAGGGGAAAGTGAGGGTATATGGGAATTCTCTATACTTTCTGCTCAGTTTTCTGGAAACCTGAACTATTCTAGAAAATAAAGCCTCTTCACTTTTTTTAATTCAAAGTCCTCATGATAGCTGAGCAGGCCCTGAACAATCTGCTCCCTGTTCCCTCCCTAAACTCAACAGGCAGCTACTCTCCCCTAGCTCACGCTGGCCTCTGCTGTTTCCAGAATTTGCCAGGAAGGCTCTTACCTCAGGACCTTTGCACAGGCTAGTCCACTTGCCTGAAACCCCATCTCCCAGACATTCACATCACTCCTTGCTCATATTCATGGAGCCTTTATTTAAATGCCACTTCTAAGTAACGTCTGCCCTGACTGCTGGCACTGCCCACCCCTCTCACCCTGCTGCTTCCCTCCAAAACACTTATGGTCTAACATGCTACGTAATCTACTTGTGCACTAAGTACGTCCACGGAACATTTCCCTGCACTCAGAACGAGATGCTCCCTATACAGAGTATTCAGTCCGTCGGGATAAAACGTCGACACCTGGCAGAGCCAAGCATTCAATATACTATTTGTTCAGTAAAAGTGAAGTTGAGCAATGCTGACAGAGCACCTAGAACAAAGTAATATCATCGGCCAAATATGAGAATCAAATATCTGAGACTGGAACTATTCTTAAAAACACTTGGAAGTCTAATCACCACAGGCAACATGACACAGAGAAATGAAAAACAGTCTTGGGTTTTACTATAAGTCTTCATTTAACCTTTCCTGTCATGACTGACAAGTGCATCCTGCCACCGCCAACCCAGCCTGGGGCCAGCTGCGGGCCCCTCTCGCCTGGGCTGCCCACATTCAGCATCCTGGGCTCCGTTTTCTCATGTGTATCAGGGCATCAGTTAGCAGGGAGCTGCCGAGAGCCACTCTCTGGTTTCAGCTCGCCTATCACTAAGGAAAATGGCTGGCTCCACGTTGGGGCCCCCCTCCCCAGCTGGCGTGCTCCCTCAGGCCTCTCCAGGCTCCCACCGCCCAGCATGTCACGCAGCCGTCCACAAGCCCGGCGTGTTGAGTGGGGCTGCCTTATATTCGTTTCCTAAGTGTCACAAAGGAGCCAAAACAAGCCAACGAAGACCTCGTGTGAGTCTGACATTTCAGGGAGGAGGGGACAGAGACGCACACAGAAGGAGGCAGAGGGGAAGCACAGAGCAGCACAGCCTCCTGTGTCTGTGATGCCCTGAGACGGCGGCCCCCTCCGTGGCCCTTCAGGCGGTTTCCCCAGTTTGGGCCCAGCAAAGTCCAGGCACGAGGTCTCCTGTTCCCTGCGTCTGTCCTCTGTCCTCTCCCCTCTACAGAGGAGCCCCTCCAGGAGTCTTGTTATTCTAATCTCCACTTCTGTAATTTCCATTGGTTTCTTTTTTATAAGTCCTGTTTCTTTGCTGAGATTTCCCATTTTTTCATGTGTTTCAAGAAAATCTGTCATTGCCGTTTGAAGCCTTTTCCGGATGGCTGCTTGAAAACGTTTGTCAGTGATTCCGACGTCCTTTGCCGAAGGAGAAACGGCCACTAAAGGTCATCTCAACAATGGCATATAGGAAAGGAGCTTCCAGTGACCAGACTTGAGATGGGGGAGGTTGTCAGAAACTGTCACTGTTTTCTCCATATTCAGTAACAAAATCGTTAATTGGCTACTTAATTGAAAAGCATAAATTGGAATGAAATCGAGGTACATGTTCTCTGTGTTGGCTGAAGGCCAGACTCCTCCCGCCCTTCAGAGAACAAGGGGTCCCAGTTTAAAGACCGCAGACCCACCACCCCTTAGAAGTAGCATCGTGAGTCACAGCTCGGCTGAACCCCTCACTGAAGAACGGCGCTACTCAGCTGTTTTGATCGGGCCTCCTAGACTCCTGCTGCCGGAGGCCGTTCCCAAACCCCACAAGCCAACAACACGGTGACTTCCCTTTCCCTCAACAGACTGTGTTACAGAGAGGCCCTACCTGAGGTCTCTCCGCAGCTTTAGTGAAGTGGCATCCCGTTAAGCCACAACTCCTCCCAACCCTAATGCGAATATTCCAAGGACGTCTCCCTAAGTACCTCAATTTAAATAACGCAGTCGTCAGATCTCAGACAGATCCACTGACCTCGCTCTCCTCAGAGATGCTATTTCTCTTCTGTTTTATACAAGAAATTTCTAGACGCACAGAAACAGGTGAGGAATCCCATTTTTTAGATAAATTCCAACTGTCCCTTCCAACCCAAGGCAGGATTTCTTTCCAACCTCTCTACCTCCACATTTCAAAAGCCCATAGGGAAGCAGCATGGGGTCTGTACTGTCTTAAACTAAGAGGCACTAGTTAGAAAACTTTCCAAGCATGAGGGGGCAGCCAAGATAGGCAAGTAGCCAGTGCTCACCTATGGAAAAAAAAACCCGGCGATCACACCTTGGTCTCCTGTCTTCTTAAAGGGCTGTGCATGCAATCTGGCTGGTCCAGCTCCAGGTGTTGCTGGGCTGATGAGCTCAGGGGGCTGTCAGGGGTTCTCACACACCGTCCCCTGGACCAGCAGCATCAGCATGACCTGAGAACCTGTCAGAAACGCAAATTCGCAACACCCACCCAGACCCATGAAATCAGGAACTCTGGGGTGGAGCCCAGCAATCTATTTTCACAAGCCACCTGGTGATTCTGATGACCCTCAAAGTCAGACCCACATAGCCACCTAAACCAAAGGCACAGACGACAAGACGCCCCCGCGACTTGGAGACAACCTGAAATGCACACGCTAACATTTTGTACATGACGGACAAGAGTCGGTGTTGGCAGCTCTGTGACCCCCAGCTGTAAGAGAAGAAAACCAGTCTGACCCAGAAACGGCCAGCCCAGGAGCTCCTCAACGAGGGAGCCACACCTCTTCCTTCAACACCCCACCCCTGCTCCCAGGAACACTCTCCCAACAGCCTCTCAAAGATAAAGGATCAAGGAGAAAAAAAAATAACCGGTGGATTTGCTTCTCCCACACGTGGAGACAGACCTGAAAAGTGCGTGTTTTATTGCTCTGAATTGGAAAATTAGTACCCAAAAGCTAGACGTTGCTTACATTTATCATGGTTATTTAGGAACGATATTCCCACTACATAGCATTTATTTACTTTGATCTCCCTCCCTGCATTTATTGTGACATATAACAAATTGTGAGCAGTTTCCAAATGAGAAAGAGAAAGCGAATCCCAGGAGACACATGTATATTCATAACCTTATAACCTTCTAATACAGACAGTCCGCAACTTGAATGTGAGCATTTTAAAAATCACGTATTGGGGCGCCTGGGTGGCGCAGTCGTTATGCGTCTGCCTTCGGCTCAGGGCGTGATCCCAGCGTTCTGGGATCGAGCCCCACGTCAGGCTCCTCTGCTGGGAGCCTGCTTCTTCCTCTCCCACTCCCCCTGCTTGTGTTCCCTCTCTCTCTGGCTGTCTCTGTCAAATAAATAAATAAATAAATAATCTTTAAAAAATAAAATAAATAAAAATAAATAAATAAAAATCACGTATTGACATCCCTAAGCTGCCTTCACTACATCAGACCTGGACTTACAAAGGTTGGCGGCAGAACAGCCGTGGCAGAGAGCAGGTGGTTTCCGGCAGTTCCTTGTCAAACGGATGGAGGGCTGACTAAAGACCAGACATGGGTACGTGTAAGGTAAGAGGGAAACCTCCCCACTGCTCAGGGACAACTCGCTCCACTCGCTCGCTGGACTTAAATGAATACCTGGTAAAACACATAGGAGATGAAGGAGGAAATGTGACAGCTATCTTTCCCTAAAGCCGTGGAAAAGAACACAGTTTTCTAGAATCCTTTTTCAGGCAAAAACAGCTCAAGGTCCACTTCTGTTTCCCAGACTTGAAGAGAGCTGATGAGCACCATAAGGTCCTGCTCTGCCCTGTGAGCAGTGGCCGTGAATCCACACGCCCTCTCTGGCCCAGCTCCGCCCCCAACATCCCCCTGCTCCCCTCTCCATCCAGAACCGCCCTCGCCACTCCGCACCAGAGCCCTGGCTCGGTGGACGATGACCAAGTGCACACTCGGCCCACTTGCCTGGGGACAGGTCGTGGCCGTGGCCCACCCTCCCAGCATGCCCCCAGAGCCCTCTGGCTCTCCCTCGTGCCTGCCGCATGCTGGCCTGGCCGGGCTCTGGCCCTGGCTTGCAGTCCCCAGCCTGTCTCCTGACCTCACCACCTGCTGCCTGGTTCCTCCTCAGCAGCGCGGCCCAGCCGTCGCTGTCCAGCTCCCCAAGGCCGGTGCTAGGAAGCTCACCGCTGCTACACTTCGGTTCACACCTCTGTCTCTCGTGTGACTCCCAGATTTACGTTCCAGCCTGGGGTCCTCTCTGAGCTCCAACTCCTCGCACTCACCACTGCATCTATTCCAGACCTGCTAGGGAGCCTCAGGTGCTCCCCAGGCTGCCTCTCACACCAGAGACACCCCATCTATCTTGTGTGTAGCCAGCACCCCAGGGGTGGCGGGGCTCGGAGCTGCCGTGCCCGCCCTGGGTCCCCTGAACACCGTCTGAAACCCAGCTCCCAACGGCTTCATAATCACCTCCCCCCCACAACGGGCCGCATCCAGTCTATTTCCACACTGTGCCTAGAGTGTTGTTTTCAAAATCCGCAACCAACCGTGTCATTCTTCTCCTTAAAACTCTGAAAAACGCGGGGTGCCTGGGTGGCACAGCGGTTAAGCGTTTGCCTTTGGCTCAGGGCGTGATCCCGGCGTTGTGGGATCGAGCCCCACATCAGGCTCCTCCGCTAGGAGCCTGCTTCTTCCTCTCCCACTCCCCCTGCTTGTGTTCCCTCTCTCGCTGGCTGTCTCTATCTCTGTCGAATAAATAAATAAAATATTAAAAAAAAAAACACTAACTCTGAAAAACGCCAAACCCTTTAAGACCCTGTGCTTCCTGGCCCGTGCTCATCTCTGCCTCAGCCAGCACTGTGGCCACCCAGACCTTTCCCCCCATCCCCCCCTCTTACAGCCCACTTGTCCATTAGCACTCAACTCAAGGACCACTTCCAGAGAAAAGCCTTCCCCAAGACACCACCTGTCCCACCTGCCGAGTGTAAATCGGGTCCCTCTGCTAAAACCTGTCCCTCACCTCCAGAGCTTGTATCTCAATTTGTAAAACAAATTCACACGACTTCTCTAATATTACACTCCCCACTAGACAGTCTGCAAGTCTATGCTGGCTGACCACTGACTCTGCAGAGCCCAGCATAATCCGTGTAGTGGATACCCAATAAGGGTTTGATGAGAAAACAAGCACAGGAAGCAATGAGCTCTCCAGCAGTAAATCCCCCCCATAAAATGCAAGTACACTATTTACCTGTACACATTAAAATTCTATACATGTCGTCGGGATTCACAGTCAGGTTCAAGAGTCGGGGACTGCCCGTGGAAGGAACTGAAGCTCCATCACACCCAACAGAACTTAGCTCCACACGGGCTGAGTGCTGCCATGGACCAGTGACGTGCAACAGACGCACAGGCTCCTGCTTGAAGTGGACAAGCTGACAAGTTTTGACGTGCACCATTGTGAAGCCATCGCCAGGACCAAGACAAATGCCCCCTCATCCCCAAGGTCTCCCTGTGCCCCCAAAGTGCGCGTAGGCAAGCACTGATGTGTCCTCTGCAGAGAACCCCGCATTTTCTAGAATGCCACGTACGCAGAATCATGCAGGGTGTACTTCTTTGCCTAGCTTCTTTACCCAGAGTTTCATCCCTCTTTGAGGATTCACTTTTATCGTTTAGTATTAGACAGTATGGACATCCAACACTTTATCCATTCACCAGCTGAAAAACATTTGGGTTGTGTCTAGTTTGTGGCTATTAAAAATAAATTTGCAAAAAAGAAAAAAAAACAAAGTTGCTATGAACATTTGTGCGCAAGACTTGGTACGGGCATATTTCCATTTCTTTGAGTCAATACTTAGAAATGGAGTGCCTGAGGGGCGCCCAGGGGGCTCAGTGAGTTAAGCATCCGACTCTTGATTTCAGCTCAGGTCATGATCTCAGGGTCGTGAGATCGGGCCCCACGTGGGCCTCTGTGCTCAGCGGGGGAATCTGCCCGAGATTCTCTCTTTCTCCCTCTCCCCCCAAATTCACGCTCTCTCTCCCCAATAAATAAATAAAATCTTGAGAGAGAGAGAGAGAGAGAGAGAGAGGGAGGAAGGAAGGAAGGAAGGAAGGAAGGAAGGGAATGGCTAAACCACCTGGTAGATGTGTAATAGTTCAAGAAACTGACGAGCTGCTTCCCAGAGCGGTAATAGGGTTTTCCGTTCCCACCAGCAGTGAATGGGGGCTCCAGGCCCTCCGCGTCCTCATCACCCATGCTATGATCAGTCTCACACGCTAACCATTCCAGCAGGTGTGGGTGGTGCCCCATAGTGGTTTCAGTTTGCATCTCCCTCATGACCAATGCTGTGCATCTTTCCTGCTTGTCACTTGCACACCTTCTCTGATGAAGCGTCTGCTCAAGCCGTTTGTCCATTCTTTAAATTGGGTTGTTTCCTTATTATTGAGTGTAAGAATTCCTTGTGCATCCTGGATATAAGTCCTTAATTGTTTGCTAAAATTCACCAGTGAGGCCATGTGTCCTGGAATTTTATGAGAAGCTTTTTAACCAGCTTAAATTCTTTACTAGATGTCGGGCTAGTAAGGTCAGCCATCTCCTCTTGAATGTGTCTTCCATGGAAATTGTACGTTTTATCTAAGCTGTAGAACTGGCACAAAAACGTTCACCTATCCCATTATTACCTTTTTAGTATCTGGAGAACTCCTAGTGATTCTTCATACTGGCCGTTTGTGTCTTCTCTCCTTTTTTCCTGATCATTCTAAGAGGTTTATCAGTTTTATTGATTTTCTCAAAGAACCAGATTTTGGTTTTGTTGGTTTTCCCTAGTACACTTGTTTTCCATTTTGCTGATTCCCATTCTGTTGTTATTCTCTTTCATCCACTACTTACTTAGAGTTTAATTCACCCATATTTTTCTGGCTTAAAGTAGACGTTCCATTACAGACAACAAAAGCGTTATGTGTAAGGCGAGGAGCTCACTCCCAGAATATTATTTCAACAATTCATAAACAGGTGCTTAAAACTCACACAACAAAACACAGTTACTGTTGTTATTTGAAGAACCGGCCTTGGATTGCAGACATGTTACTTGGACTCCAGCTAAGCAAATGCACTTTGTCAGAGGTGCAATAAAGGAGCTCGATTCTTCTCCGTTTGTTACCAGCTGACAAAGACTGGAAGATACTCGATTCCAGTCTCTTGTCACTTACAGGTATGGCGTCTGTGGTACTTTCTGGAAGTTTCTCCTTCACCACAAGCCTGTCCGGAATTTGACCACATCCTATTTAGAGAGCTTGTTTTCAAAAGAAACAAAAATGCATTAACAAACAGGAAAACTGTGACCAGAAAATGTCATGTTTCTGTGCGAAGAAATCTGTGGCCAGCACCAATGTTTATGAACAAAGCAGTTTCTTGTTCAGGAAAGATGACAATGAGGTTACTCCAGACATGAAGGCCTGGGCTCCCATTCTGTGTGTCCCGACGGTCCCCTGGAGTGCCACCAGCAGAGGCCATTAGTCCCAGGAAGGCTCCTCTAAAGCTCCGAGTTGTCCGGCGAAACCACTGTAACACTCTTCCTTAACGTGACAACAAAGTCATAAGCTTTCGGCATGTAACAGAGTTTTTCAGAAAATTGGTATTTCTTACCAAAGACTCCTGAATGAACTTGCTAGTGGCAGATGGACCCTAAAAGTCTCTCGTAAACCAAGCATTTGACGGACAGGAAATAGGTGGGAATGCAACTTCTTGGCGTAGGAGCTCAGCGGTGAGTCACGCAGAAGCGAGGGAGAAAGGCCATCACGGGCCAGCGTACTTACAAAGAGCCGAGAACCAGAGTGTTTTAAAGGAGTTGCTAACAAAAATCATACTGCCATGAGAGGACGTCGTTGCAAGGAACCGTGCAAACCCAAAGCAAACTTGGACTGCGGATTCCCATTTCAGGCTGAAGCAATTTAATATAAACTAGAAGAAGCTTACGTTACTACGCCTTGTTTGGTGCTGGACGACATACACCTTGCTGGGAGACGGTATTAAGAATATTACTGACCCCTTTTTAAAAAGCTGCTCCAAGTGTAATAAAAATTAAAGTTCTGTACAATATCACAACTTCATTGTCCCACCTTGTCCCCGTTATCTATTACCACAGTGAGGCTGCGTAACAAACAGCCACGAAACCTCAGTGGCAGGCTGAGGCAAGCGTCTCTTCGTCCACGGGGCTCCGGGTCAGCTGGGCAGTCCTTCGGGTCATGTGGGGCGTGCTCGGGCAGCAGGAGTCCACTCTGTGTTGGGTGGCAGCTCTGCCGATCTCGGCTGGGCTCTCTCCAGGGTGGGCGGGCGGCCAGGGGGTCCAGCAGCCTCAGCCAGGACAGCCGAGCTCTCTGCCATGTGCTCTCCAATTCCTCAGCCTCCAGGGCCTGGGCTTGTCCACGGGGTGGAGGTAGGTCTGAGAGAGCGAAGAAACACGCCAAGCCCCTCGAAGCCTCAGCGAGGTATTAGCACCCGTCACTCCTGCCACATCCCATCGGCCAAAACGAGTCAAGGCCAGCTCGGGACTCAAGAAATGAGAAAACGGGCTCCATCTTTGGATGGGAGGAGCTGCCATGTCCCTCTCTACAGGGCACGGCGACAGGGAAGAGTGCAGAACCGGGGCCACTCCTGCAATCTACCACGACCCTTCTCTAATTTGCTCTGTGCCCTGGAGGTTGACCTCTGTGGAGGCTGCCCTCTGTGCATCATTGCCCCAAAGCTCTCCCCCAGCACGCTCCTAAGACCCCGTTCACATACACTACCATGTGAGTTAACCCTCCCTACGCTGTGCAGTGCACAATTTACACAACCGTATGCAACGGACTTCAGTTAACTCATCTGTAAAATGATGAGTCTGGGCTAGATCACGTCCTGAGAATTCCTTCACACAGAGAATTCACAAATGCTTTACACTTGAGACCATGGTTTCTCTTATGACCCTCCGGAAAAGGTGACACAGGACACACACGTGCGCATGTGTTTCTGTATGATGTATACACGAGCACACACACAGCAGGAACCCAATAAATACATATTTTCACACATCCCACTTAAACGTCCCCACCTTTCTCCTTAGCCTTTGGAGTCCAGCAGACACAAGACTATCCTGCAAAAGCAGGGCTGAGAACTACCAGTCTGGTTCATAAAAGTTTTAAAATTCAGAGCTCAAGTTAGAAATATGAAAACATCAGGAAATGAATGTTCGTAACCTAATTGGGTAGAACCGATGGACGGAAAGGTCAGAAGTCACACACAGGGGACACAGGGCCCAGGAACGGCCCCAGCACCCTCCCTCTCTGCATGGCGGCAGTCCAGGCCCTTCCCATGCATGAAACTCTGTAAATGTGAAACCCGAGCCCACCAGCCAGGCCCTCTGGCCCGTCTGAGCCAGCAGCTGCGTGCACTCGGCAGCTGCGCGGGACCTGGCGCTAAACAGAGGGTCCTGGAAGCCAAAATCAGCGGTCCCACCAGCCCAGATGATGGTGGTCTGTCAGGGTGGGAAGGGAGGGGCCGTCAGCCCCTAAAGTTGCAAGAATCTGCTCAGTGGTGAGAATAAGAAAGTGTTGTTGGATTTGAGGGGCCTTGAGGTTCAAATCCTGGCTTACAAGTTTTCCTGGCCACAGCAGGGAAAGTTCACAGTGTCAATTCATAAAATAATCACACCTACTGCGTACTGAAGACCTACTCTGTGCCCAGCACCACACGAAACCCCTCACGTCCACCCACTTACCCCCTTAACGACCCCAGTGCCCCAGGAGCCCATTCCCTCCAGGCAGGTATCATTAATCTCAGTGTTGAGGGGGAAATTAAGACTCAGAGAAATTACAGATGTTGCCCCAGGTCACACAGCAAATGGGTGACTCTGGAACACATATGGGGACCACCCCTCTTACGGTGGCACTGGGAGGGTGGGTTTCGGGGACAACCAATCCTCCCAGGCGCTGGCACCGCCTGTGCCTCCAGAGTTGAGTGCCCGGAGGGACACTGTGCCTTCGCCACCTGCTACCGACCATCACACACACTTGGGTGATTCCAGCCCGATGGAGCAACGACGGCGTTAGACGCATGCCCGTGTACGTCCGCACACATACGGCACGCGGTTTCACATCTCAGCACAGACGGACACCAGTAAGCTCGGGGCTGGGAAGGCCAGGAGCCCCCCGACGATTATCAGATGCCAGAGAAGGCGCTTACCGGGCTCCTTGGGGGTGTCCTCCCATGAGAGATGAGAAAGAACGGGCAAAGGAGCACCCCGACCCAGGTGGCAGCCCAAGGGCGCTGCTCCCCAGAGCTAGCTGTCCTGCTCCCGGGTGTGGCCAAGCTCCCTGCGAACCAGGCAGGAGCGCGGCTCCCGTTCCCACAGCCCCGGAAGCAGGCTCACCTGGGCTGGACTCCTCCGCCCCCAAGTGCTGTCCGGACGACGTGGGCCCGGCCGACTGCAGGGCCTCCGTGTTCTCACCTGGGAGACGGGGGCGACACGAGGCGCCCCAGAGAAGCAGCTCAGCACGCTGCCAGCAACTCGGGGCACACCCTGCTTCTTTAAGAGAGATGTATACAGAGGTGAGGCGGGCAGTGCTCAAGGGAGGAAGGGAGGCCACTGCAGGCATTACTTCTATTAATAGAATGAGGTCCTGGGACAGCACCAATGCCAGACTCTCCCGGAGGACGGAGAGGCCACTGCCTGGACAGCAGGCCATCTTGCTCCCCCGGCGCTCCCCAAAGCCAAGTCAGACATCCCTGAGGGAGCGTCCCACGCACAAGGCCAGCATCAACCCCGCCGTGGTGCTAGGGTGGCTCTCGGCAAATCACGCTCCGCGTCCCCGTCTACACGGAATGCAGCTCTGTCTGCTTTACCGTGAACAAGCCAGCAAATGCAGTGAATTTCCCTCTGCTCTGGGCCTAAAGCCCAAGACAAGAAGCACCCTGGTGCAGGGCTGAGACAGGACTTGAAAATCACGTGCTTCAAGAGCAGATGTTTATCATTACACTATTCTGGAAGCTTCGTTTCATTAGAAGGAATTTGATATAACCAATAATTCAGTCTGCAAAGTTTAAAGAAGTCTCCTTAAAAACATAGTCAGGACATAACCATGCTAAGTTTTCTCTACGAGTGCTTTCCCAGGCGACCAACCAGGATTTACAAACAGTTACAGGGTGTGGGCTTCAGAATCTTGACTCCTTCAGAGCGAGACCCTTGCCAGCACTCCACGCTGCCATCGCTGACCTCATCCTCAGGGCGAAGGGCCCAGGAAAAGGCAACTTCCCACAGCGGGCACTCAGAACTGCTACCCAGCGGCCACTGACCTCACTCCCCTCCCGCACCCGGCCCCAGAAGTCCTAGCACTGACCAGAATGCAGGCCACAAATCAACCAGGAAAGGGCCATTTTTCCTCCTATGTCATATCCGAATTTGCTGATTTTCTGCAAGTCTGCAGAAGACCACCTAGGGCTGCCAGATGACAGTCTGAGGAAATACAAACCATATTCTAATCCCCATGTCAGAAAAACCACCAGAGGCTGGGCCGCTCAAATGCAGGTCGCCTGAAACGCCTTAATTCTTGCTCCTTTGCATGCACGGCTGACTTTGACTTCATTTCCTTCTGCCTCATACTGCCACTGTTTTCACAGCCTCCTCCGGCACCAAATCCCCAAAGAACCTGTCAGTCCTTTTATCTCCCACAGCAACTGGCAAGCAGGTACATACTAAGTAAGTTGACTGGGTTCAAATTTACTATGCAACCTGTTATGGGTTAGATTGTGTCCCCCAAAATTCCTATGTTCAAGCCCTAACCCCCAGAGCTCAGGACGGGACCTTATTTGGAAACGAGGTCGCTGCAGATGTAACTGGTTAAGTTGAGGTCACACTGAGGTCAGGTGGTCCTAATCCAATGACCGTGTCCTTATAAAAGGGGAGGTGAGGACACAGCAGAGACCACAGGGAACCCAGAGGGGACTCTGGGCGTGTGCTGGACCCCCTTCCCCGGCGCCTTCCGAGGGAGCGTGGGCCTGCCCACACCCGGATCCCAGGCCTGCGCCTCCAGGACTGGGAGAGAGCAGGTCCGCGGTGCAGCCCGCTGGTCTGGGGCTCTGTGGCAGCCCCAGAACAGATACCCAGGCTGACAGCTTAACCCAGTCTAAATGCTCACACAGACACCCAGGACACCTAGCAAGACCTGAGAGGTAGCGGGACTTTCAACCGTGATCCACAGATGTCGGTGGAGGGAGTGTCTCCCGGGAGCACCTTACCGATTCTCACGTGTTCTGTTTTCCGGGGCCCGGGGAGAAAGAAGCAGGCTCCCGGGGCTCCTCGTGCTGAATCAAGCACCTGCACGCGCCCCATCCATAAGCAAAACTAAAGCCGCGGGTCATGACTTCCATCACGTCAATGCATGTACGAGTGATGGTCCGCCCTCTAAAACTTGCACAGCTTGATTTCACCCTCCGACGAAATAGTCTAGAGCTGTTTAAAGTGGGAACTCATGAGCTCTGGGTAGCAGGGCTCCCTGCATTCTGCGGCCCTTGTGTGTCCCCATCCCAGAAGGGATGAGGGAAGCAGCGTAAGCAGGTAAGCAAAGCGTCCCGGCCGTTACTGGAGGAAATCCAAGCGCAAGAGCCTCACACACGAGATCCGGGGAACCGTGTGATCCCACCTGGTCTCCCCCACAGCAGAGAACAAGTCGGCGGCAATAACGGAGTGCCTCTTTTCTGAACTGCTTGAGTACAGAGTCTGTTCACCAACGCCCCCCCGCCCGCACCCCTAACCTTCCGCCTTAAGAAAAGCATCAAGGGGAGCCTGAACAGAGAACTTTTACAACCTGAACAGAAATGTGGCTCGGGGTTCTCCTCCCTGTTACTGGCTCCAAAGGAGAACAAATGAACATAACGCAAGAAACACACCGGCACACGTATTCTAAATGAAAGGCACGTGGGAAACCCGAGCCACCCCAAACTCTCCTTCACTCCCTGCCTACCCCCGTCTAACGGGCTGTTTGTGACGGTGACGCGGCAGACTGCTCACACATTAACCAGTCGTCAGGGCTTCTGTGGCAAACGGGGCTGAAGTTAAGGCCCTTTAAACCGCCCATGAATATTCAGCGAGGTTTCCAAACGCTCCTGCGGAAAGAAACGAACATTCGAACATTCGAACGAACCTATCTGCTCTGGGGCTCACAGCACTTGGTGTGCGAGCTCAAAGAAACGCCTCTGCGGAAGCAAAGCAAAAGCTCGTGAAACATCAGAACCCCAGGCTTTTCAGAGGCAGAGACTGGCTAATATTTTACTCCAAAAACCTACCTTTGAACCACAGAGCATCAGGAGCTCTGTCTATAATTTGTGCCTTTGATGTGAAACTTGCATGTGGCAGCAGTCATTCGGAAACAAACCAGTTGGGGCCGCGGGGAGGGGAGGGGAGGGGGCTTAGTGGCAGTTGGGCTCCTGCAAACTAAACACTGTATTCGAGCCTCACTCCTCCCCTCCTTTTAGGAGGGCGGAAGGAGTTCCACAGTTCTGAAAGCACATCTTTCTAGAATGTACAAGAAAATGATTATTGAAGTCTGCCAATCAAATTACTGCAGTCAATATGCCAAATAACATGCATTGATAGTGACGTGTTTTTATCCAGACAGCACATGAAGTTTCTTAAAGCTTCACTCTTAGTCCTGGAGCACCATTTTCTAGAAGCTGTTTTGGTGAGCTGAGCATGCATTGTCAGTGCTTTGCAACATCTGTCTTTTATTACCAGAGGTCCTGATATCCAGATGACAACAAAGTATTCTGAGTGCCCTGAAACTTGGATTCGGCTTATTCCTGTCTTAAATCATAATTTTATTGTGACATCAGGTTCGTTTACAAGCACCACTTTTATTTCCTGGACAGGCAGGCAGCGCTTCAATATAATGCCGATTCTGTTTCCACATATACGTTCCAAGAAATTCAGGCAAAATTCATATTAAATAAAACCTTTTCTGACCCTTAAAATGCAGCACCAAAACGTGCACAAACTTATAAGATTACACGTTTTACTTTTTCAAGTCACCTAATTAACATGTTATTAGCAAACTGTCCCTGTGCGTTTAGGGCCAATACAACCCCATTTAAAAAATTAGGGTTTTTTCCCCTAATTATGCTGTGTTTCAGCTTCTACATTTAACACCTTTTAAGTAGCTGTTGATCTGATTCTGCACTGGCAAAAAAAAAGGGGGGGAATAAAACTGCAGTGTTTCTGCAATACAGGGATACCTCGTTTTTAAAAGCACTTCTACGCCCTGGCCCCTGCTTTGTCAGCCTGTGTGAGAGGAAAGCAAACTTTAATCACTCACAGAGCCGAGGGTCAAGGTTCACACTCCAGCCCCGGGAAACCAGCAGCCACCAAGAGAGAAGCAGGGTCTGTGGGGCTAGGGATTCTGTTCAAAATCAGGTGTGGACCTGAAAACGGAATCTAGAATTTCAAGCCAGCCTTGAAGAGTGCCAGGGCTTCGTGGGTTTGCCATCCTCTGGGTTTGGAGACGTGAGGAATTCTTTCGTGGGGAGGGCAGCAGATCGTGTCACAGGCCGGCCCTCATCTATTGATGACCGCATCTTTTAAAAATGCACAGCAATCGGTCGATTAAGCAGAGGTGAAACTCTCCTACAATACCACCAACAAAAACTGTTCAAACAAAGCCTGGGAGGAAGCTGTGCGCGGCGCTGGAGCACGGGTTTCTGCTCGGGTCACGGAGAGGGGCGACTCCACCTTGGGGCGCAGCAGAGCCGCCGCTCCCCTTCCCTGCGGCCTCCCCGGGGGTCGCTCGCCCTGGACGCGGCCGGGCCCCCCTGCCCAGCCGCACCGCACACAATGGCGCCCCGAGCTCCCGCCACCCCGGCCTCGCGCCGCCTGCGCGCCCCCCGCGCGGGCCGCGTTCCCGGGTCCGCGCACAAAGGAGGCGCGTGGGTTCCTCGGCGCCCCGCGCGGCCGCCAGGTGCCGGCGCCCAGCGACCCCGCGCCCGCGCGTCTCCGCGCACCCCGGCCGCGGCGGGAACAAGGCGGGGCGCCCACCGCCCGGGGCCTGTGCGCCGCGGGGGCGCGAGCCCGGCGGCACTTACTTTCTCGATGGTCCCGGGCAGCAGGCGCTCCAGCAGCCTGCAGAGGACCACCCCATCCTTCAGAGACGCCTGCAGGAAGCCCTCCGGGTCCGAGATGGTTTTCTTGGGCGACTCCAGCACCCCCAAGGTGATGAGCCACGTAACGGTCTGCTCGGCGGAATTCATAGCGGCGGCGCGCCCGGCCTCCCCGCGCCGCGAGCCCGTCTGGGCGCCGTTCACCTCGGAGCGGCCGCGGCCCGGCCGGCTGCGCCCCCCGCCCCCTCCGGCTCGCCCATGGAGAGGCCGGCCCCGCGATTGGCTCGGGCGGCGCCGCGGTCCGGCCGGCTCGCGCTCCCTCGCGTGCGTCCTGGCCGACTGTCAAGTGCCTTTTCATTAGATGCACATGAACCTGCGGCGGCCGCCCGGCGCCGCCCCCGCCGCCGCCTCCCGGCTCCCAGCCGCCGCCGCCGATGACATCACCGCGAGGAGAAGAAAAGACGCGGCGCTGGGGCGGCCCCGCGCCGGCCGGCCGCACACGCACCCCGCGCTCGGGCCCGCCGTGCGCCCCGCCGCGCGCCCCCGCCCCGGCCCGGCCGTGCGCGCCCACCTGCGCCGCCGTGACCTCCGGAGGCGCCGGCCGCCTTAACCGTTTGCGCCCCGCGGGCCCTCGCGCACGCCCTGCGGACGCCGAAGCGCGCCGGCGGCCCTCGCGCCGGCCCTGCCTCAGGCCACGCGGAGCCCCTTATTGATTTTCTTAATTCACCAATGTTTCAAGTATTAAGTGCTTCCCAGAATGCTCTTTTCATTCTTGCCAGTTTTATTTCGGGCGGGGTTGGGGGCTGACGGTGCTAAAACGAGACGTTTGCTTCTCCCCGCCACTTTGCAAGCCAGCAATTACAGAACACAAATGATCATTACATCTGTGAGCAGATGGGCCTAATTCGGGGAGGAATTGATTTCCCGGGAGCTGCTGCGATCCTTGGGGACGTGGACGCCCCCGGAGCGCGCGGCGCGCGGGTGTCACGCGTGCCCCCATGCCGAGAGACCGCTCCCGCGCGTGACCTCAGCGCCAGCCGGCCTGGCCCCCTCTGCAGGATCGGAAACCTTGGAGCGACCCCACTCGAAACTGATGGTGGCGTTTCCAACACCGTGGGAGGAAGGTCAGGAAAGCAGCAGAGCCTGAACTGAGTCTTGCCGGTGACCAGGAAGGAAGGACTGAGAACAGCTCCGTCCCAACAGGCCGCTCAGCCCCATCTCACTTGGCCAGAAGATGCTCAGTTGGCCATGGGGCTGTGAGCCCCCCGGGCCGGACCGGAAGAACTTGGACGTCCAGCTGTCCCCCAAGCTTCTCCAAACATGGAATGACACGGACACATGCATATAACCAAAGGAGAGAGCCCCTTCTTACAGCAAGGACGCCGTAAAGGAGATCGCCCTGTACGTGTGTCCCTTTACCTCCTCCACAGTCCCCGAGGGCTCTCCCTGCTTGCTTCCCCTCTGGCCTTCCACAGTTTAAAACAGCATTAGTAGAGCTTAGGATATGCCAAGCACCTGTTTAGCCCAGTTAAGGACAAAGGCTAGAAGCCATACAAAACTTTTTAAAAATAGAGGCTTAACTACCTTTCTTTGCCTTCATCCAGAGGACTTCAATGGCAATTGTGGATTGCATGGATTTCCAGCTTTGAGCTAAACAGTTACATTTGCTTCCCAAATGCAAACACACAGTCCTTGAAAGGGCAGCATGGTCTCCAGACATGAGGGCCACATCCTCGGTGGTCATAGTTACCACTTCCTGAGCTCACCGGTCTCTACCAGAGCTCCCTCCTGGCATCACGTCACACGTCATTACTACAGTGTTACGAAGTTTGTCTGCTTGTTCCCATTGTCCCACACCCAAGCGGGGGGAGAGATGGGACGCAACACATCACCAGTTTCTAGACAGCTTCCCTCCACGCTTTCCAGCAAACAGAGCAGGTAAGAGTTCTGTTAAGGTTTGTGCCGAAAGATTCTATCAACAAAAGGGTATTGACCTAAGGATAGTGGTCCACTGAGGTTCCTGTGTACTCTCATTACTGCTGACTTGAAGAAATAATTTAGAATGCAGCCATTACAATTTCAAATTACATTAAATTAGGTCTGGTGCTTATAATCTGATAAACAAGAGTAAGATTCAACTTGACTCAATCAAACAATCCTAAAGGAAAGCAGCTCGAGGGAGTGGCCTTAGGTGACCAATAACTTGGCAGCCAATTATTGTCAGAAGGGAGACCCGCACAGAAGGGAGACCCGCTATAACTGTTCTTAGAAGTCCCCAAACGTTTCAATGCTTTGTGGCTACTAGTGGCATTCTTTTACCTTGAATGTACATTTATTTCAAAAAAGTTTATTTGGAAGGGACTCATTCTGGAAAGTAACATTGTTCAAAGCTAGGTGTTTTTAGGTGTTTAACTGAGCTATTTTAGTGTCCAAGGTGGGCATTTGGTTAAACTTCCCATTCTTCCAAGTTCCTATTACAAAGGCGGGGGCCGTGGAGAGGAGCTGACTGTTCTGTTGGGTCGGAACCAGTTAAGACTGTTGTCGACAGAGGATTTTGGTCCTGTCTGTGGATGCCCTTTGACTCACCCCAGAAGAGTGCAGACGTGTCTCCTCCAGTTCCCTCATCACTCCTGAGAGGGTTTAGCTTCACGCCCCGCGTGGCCCCTGTTCACGCCTCAGAGCCACATCCCCGGTCAGCACTGGGGTAGACCCACAATCAGCTGCCCCCAGTAGCTCACCTGAACCCCACCTGAGCTCAGCTGAGCTATGCTGATTCTGTTGGCTGGCTTGTTGGTACTTGGAGGACAGTCTTCCAAAAATGTTAAACTCTCCCCCAACCTGAAGCCGGGCGGGCAGATGGCTATTGACCCAGCAGTGTGTCGCCATCACTCCCTAGGGAGGTGCTGTTATTGAATTGGACCATCGTGTAGATGGAAACTCACATTAAGAAGCAGTTCTATGAGGCTCATTGGAGCTACTATAAGTATGTTATTGAAGGCATTCCTTTTACTAAACAGCATCCTATTTACTCGGCATAAATACAGTCAAATTCTAAACATGCAAAATGCAAGTCAGGAAAAAGTTTATGTTTATAAACATACATGGCTGAAAATTAACAGGATCGGAAGACATCTTACCAATGCAGTGTTTTATGAAACATCTCATCAACCGGAACCTTATCCTAGTTTGGGCTCCCCCAGAAGCAGATCCTGGGCCAACAGTTGGGTGCAAGCAATTTATTTGGGATGCAATCCCAGAAAGGACAGATGAAGAAAGGGAGAAAGTGAAACAGGGAAGGGATAGAAGTGCATCAAAGGTTTGTAGGTTGCAGCTGGGGCTCAGCTCCCCAGGGGCCTCCGAGAAGCAGCTTGGGGCAGGCCCAGAGTCCTCTGACCAGGGAATGGGCAGGCTAAGGTTGATCCCTCCATTCCCATCTCCCTGAACTGGGGTTCTCCCCTAGAGACTGGTCTCCAATTCTGCAGAGCCAAGCATCGTGAGAGCAGGAAGCACACGGGCCCTGTGTGGACCTCTGGCAGCAGCGTGAGCGGTTGTGAGCAGTGGGGGTGAGCGGCAGTGAGCAATGGTGAGTGGTGGTGAGCAGTGGTGAGCAGTGGCAGTGAGCGGAGAGAGGGAGTCCCCGCTATGGATCTCTACCCCTACCACCTCTACCCCTGCCACTGTGGCCACAGGGTGGCGGCCGAGGCCTGGGCTGCTGCCCCCGCTACTGATGCCATTGGCGCACCCGCTTGCTGGGCGCCTCTTCCTCCCCGATGCTCTCCGGAGACTGAGGCAGGAATCAAGACCCACAGCAGCCCCTCCACCTCCTTGTAAGGCCCACCTTGCCCTTTCTAGGCCCCCAGACGAGGAGCCCTGCCACCCACCCCGTCCACGCCTGTGCACCTGCCCAAGAGGACAGGGGAACAGCTCAGAGCTTCACTGACCCAAGGGCTGCTACTCCCCTTGTCCTGCCGCCCGCCCTGGAGCTGGACGGTGGCGTGGCAGCTGTCCACGTGTCCTTGTGTGGTTCACACCAAGTTAGCAATGTCACAGGCGCAAGCTGAGTGGCATTGGGAACCCGGCCAGCGGAGGCAGGTGACTTGGTCTGGGCCATTTGTGTCAATGGCTTACTCGTGGCCTCTGGACCTGCTTCTGCCCAGCCCACCCCACCCAGCAGGATGAATGGCAGCAGTGCCGGCTCCTGGGGGCTGCCTTCCAGACCGTCCCTAGACCATCTTCTCGGTAGCCCTCGCTAGGGTGCTCTGGCTGCCTTAGAGAAGAGTGTGCTCTGGTTCTCCCCCTGGGCCCGTTCCGCACCTGAGCTCTCTGAGACCCTCCACACTGCCCAGGCTGCTCCCTCACTGCAGCCCAGCCCAAGGAGCCATCCCTGCCTGGGCTAAGGGCTGCTCTGAGCACCAGCGTGCTAGTTCTGAGATAGAAGCGCCGTCGTAGCCCAGACCCTCGGCCTTATTTGCCTGTCCCACCCCGTCCAGCTACCCACCCTCAGACAGTGGGAGCTCAACACATGCCCGCAGCTCCTCCGACGCACGAGCCTTCCTCCAACAGCTGCTGCCGTGTGCCCTCCAGACCTGCTGATGCTTCCCAGTTGTTGGTCTAGAGGCCTTGAGTGAAGACAGCCCCCATGCCACACCACAGGGCCTTTGCACATCCCAGGCGATGGAAGGCTGCACTTCTCTAGTAAAGGAGAGGGACCGTTTCTCTTGGTTTGGAGAGATCAGGGAATCAGGAGTCCAGGTTTTTAAAAATCTCCATCCAGAGCCCCCTTCCAGGTCTCAGGGACTCTTTCCCCCCACCCAGCCCTGGACGCAGCCCTGGAGGTCTGCCCAGGTGGTGAGCTCCACTGCCTTGCAGACTGGCCACATCTACGATAAGAGCTGAGCCCTCTTGCTGCAGTGGATGGCTGATTTCTCACACTGCCGGGGGGCTTCCACTGGTGAGCTCCCTGAACTGGCTTTCTCCCAAGACCTCTCAGACAGAGACCACAGTCAGCTGACTCCACAGTCCTCCCAGTTGTCACCGCTCCATATCCTTCAGACACGGGGGTTGTTCCTTCGCACCTGCCCTGCATTCCGTTCAGCACAGACGGAGTGTAGTCGTTGTGATGTGAGGCACGGCAGAGGGGGAGGGGTCAGCACCACTTCACATAGCTCGCTCAGCCGTAGCCTCTGTGACGGTTCATTTTATGTCCAGCTTGACCGGGCCACAGAGAGCCCAGAAAGTTGGTCAAACATTATTCTGCATGTGTCCTTGAGGGTGTTTTTGGCTGAGATTAACATGTGAATCAGTAGACTGAGCAAAGCAGACTACCCTCCCCAATGTGGGTGGGCCTCACCCAATCAGTCGAAGGCCCGAACAGACCACAATACCAACCCTCTCCCCTGAGAAAGGGAGACTCCTCCAGCAGATGCCTTCGAACTGGGTCTCCAGCCTGCGGGCCCGCCTGCAGATTGGATTTACCAGCTTCCATAATCATATGAGCCCATTGCTTATAGTAGATCTCTTTATACTTGTCTTACTGGTTGTGTTTCTCTGGAGAACCCTGACTGTTACAGCGTCCTGCGAATGGGCCGTCTGGCTGGGGAGCAATGTGAGGGTAGATTCCCGGCCTGTGTGTCTGCTTCCCAAGGTCCCTCCTGAAACCACCTGCTTTGGTTTGGGCTTCCCCAAATGCAGACCCTGAGACAGGGCTTCAATGCAGGAGATGTATTTGGGGGTTGAGCCCAAGAAGCACCAAGGAGGGAGTGGGGACGATGAGGCAGGGAGGGAGACAGTCTGCAATAAAGGGTGCACTCGAGAGTGGGGGCCACAGTAGGAACCCTCTAGGGGCCCCATAGTTGTTTCCTGTGCTGACTGCAACAAAGCATCAGGGCCTGGGGGACCTAGAAGCAGCAGAAATTGATCTCTCACAGTCTGGAGACCAGAAGTCCAACATCGAAGGGGAGGGGAGGGGAGGGGGAGGGGATGGGAGGGGAGCAGAGGGGAGGAGGTTGGCTCCTTCTGAGGCTGCAGGAGGATCCACTCCAGGCCATGCTTCCAGCCCGGGGGTGGCTGGCGACCCTTGGTGCTCCTCCCATAGGGTACAGGGACATTGTGCGGATCTCTGTGTCTGCCTTCACACGGCCTTCTCTCCCTTTCTGTCAGCTCCCAAATTTCCCCCTTTTTGTAAGGACACCAGTCCCTGGACCAGAGGCCATCTTAATCCAGAATGATGTCACTTTAACTTGATGGCATCTGCAATGACCCTATTTCCTAATAAGGTCACATCCGCAAGGACCGGGATTAGGACTTAGACATATCTTTCTGGGGGACGCAATTCAACCCGCAATAGGGACTTGTGAGAAACCACCAGGACCTGCCTCAGAGACACCCCAGCAGAGGAAGGGGCGCCCACTGCCTCCCACAGGCCACGAGAACAGATGTGGCATCTCACGGTCTGTTGGTGGTGCTCAGGGTGGTGGTGCCCCCCCGACCCGTCTGTCGGGAACTTACCATCATCGGCCGTGTGTCTCAGCAGCTGTCAGACGCGACATCTCACTTGGCGTCGCTGTAGCCGATAGTCCCTCCGGTCCCACCAGCTGGGGTTCTGCACACGGGCGCCCCGGAACAGAGCCCCCCGGGGAAGGTGTCCAGCAACAGGGGTCAGTGCTCCAGCATCCTTCAAAGGAGACCAGCAAGGTCTGTGAGTGTCATTATGCACTCGGAAGCTTCCTAACTTCTCTGTTTCGTGTTTGTTGGGAGATGTTTCCCTACGAGTCTCTTGCCTTTCTGAGGAGCTGGGCAGAGGTAATGATAGCTTTTGTTCTGACCATCCTTTCAAGAGTGTTTAGGAGAAAACATCTGCAAACATAGAGACATCATCCCCTCCTGGGCAGAGGGTGCATTTTCTTGCTGACCTGCAGATTGAAAATAAGGTCTCCTGGGGGACAAAGTTCGGCCAGTTTACTTGCAGTCCCTTGAGAGGTTGGGCTTGCTAAGCTCGGGCTCTGCGGTGATGCTACAAACCAGCCGTGTATGCAGCAGTCCCCCCCGGGGGGCCCACCCCGCATTGCCTCGGACTTGGAGCAAAACTGGGGCCCGTGCTGCCTGCTCGGCCGTGAGTCACACGGTCCCTGGTGCCCAGCCTGGCAGCAGTCACCCTCCAACTCTGGCTCTATTAGCTTCGAGCCGGCTAAGATCCCAGAGCCACAGTGGTCCTTCAGAGCGCCAGTGCTCACTTCCCAGGATGAACCAGCAACGGCTTTCTTCTTTCTGAACGTGGCTTTCATGGGGTCCCCTGAGTTTTATTAGGAAGAGCTCCTTCTTCATTGCCTCCAAGGGGATTTGTAATCCCCCTTTTGGTTTCCTCTCCAATCAAATATTTATCTAGGAATGTGTTTCTTAATTACCAAGAAACGAAGACTTTGCTGGCCGTTGAATGTGATTAGGCAATTGAGCCTAGAAATCTCTGCTTTCCGAAGTTGGCTGAAGACGTTGACTGACCCATGATCATATATATGAAAGAAGGCACATACTTTGTTCAAGAGGTTATATACTTATATTTATTATGTGCAGGTTTTGTGCTTTTTTTAAAAGAACTTTTTATTCCAAAATCATTTTAGAACCACAGTGGGTTTCGAGACTAGTGTAGAGAGCTCCCGTGCACACTTCAGCCCGCTCCCTTCAGGGACGATGCCCCGGAGGGCATCTCTGTGTGGCGTGGCTGTGATGTTGTTCACCGAACCGCAGACACTACCATTCGGCTCTCGGCAGCACTTCCATGTGCTTCTGTACCTTCCGTCACACGTGTGTGCTGGGTCACCAGCACAGCCGGGCTGCAGACCGCTCTGCACGGGCCACCCCGCTGCAGCCCCAGCCTGCCCGCCGAACCTCTGAATCCCATCCCACCTCTGCGCCAGTTACACATGTCCAGTTCTCCGAGACACACATGTTAAATAAAGCTTCCCTAAAATCCAGATCCTGGTAACGTGTTATATATGACATTCAACGCACAGGTTAGTTGAAAACTTTTATCTTTTTCACAAATTATGCCTTAAGTTAATTCATATGGTTCATCTTTCCCTGATGACTTCTTTTATCCTGAATTTCAGCTTGTCTGAATGGAAATCGTCCATTTCCATTCTTGTTTTCCTTCCATATTCCCTCATTTTCACCCTCATGTCATCACCTGGAGTTAAACTGTGTAAAGAACATAAACTGGGGCTTCCTTTCTAGGCCTCTTTGCCTGTGTCTCATTTGTTCGTTTTTTAAAAACGTTTTACTTTACTTTAAAAGTACTCATTTTGCTTTAAATACATTTTTATTCATTTTACATTGATGTTTTCTATTTTTCTTCTCTGTGTTTTCAAATTGCTTTGATTTGAAGAAAAAAAAGATTTGTTCAAATCGCTCTGTTCCATTTTTTGTCTCTTTTTAAAATTTAAAAATGGAATCATAATCTTCCATTTAATAAGTGGTTAGTTTTCCTTCCTGAGTTGATCGTCAGACACAAATCCCCAGGTTGAAAAGTAGGAGTCCACGACACCAGCGCGCTCCACCCTCTTTCTGCCACCACCTGCCCCTGAGGGCAGCTTCTGGAACATGCTATGCTCTCCTCCTCACCAGCCCGCAGGCCCATGCTTCCCGACGCCCCTTTCCTCCCCGGAACTCCTATACTTTGCAATCAGTTAGTTTAGTTTTAACCCATTATTAGTATTTTATTTGTAGAATAGACCTTTCCTGGGAGTTTTTATTGAGCACTGATACTGCATGTATGTGGGCATGCGTGTGCATGTGCGTGTGTCTCTGTATCCTGTTCACCACCATTTCTGCTGCTTCTCCGTGTCATGCATCCTCGGCTCTGCGTGTTCTCGGTGTCAAGGCTCACGTGTGTACGTCTGGTGGGGCCGTGTTTGTAGACACGCATTTACCTCCCGAGCAGTGAATAGTGCGTTGGCTGGGCAGTCACCGGGCTGCACTCCTCTGTTCTCGGTAGATGGCAGTGCCCCCCGCTGTCTCCCAGCGTCAGGTGTGCAGACAGGGAGTCCTGGGCTGCTTTGGTGCTGTGTTCTTTGTAGATGACTTGTTCTTTGGGTGGAGGAACTTGTAGGATTTTCTCCTTATTGTTAGAGATCAGCACTTTCATTAGGATATGATCAGGATGTGTGTGTGTGTGTGTGCACGTGTGTGTGCATGTGTGTAGATGTGTGGTCATGCATGTGCATGTGTGGCTGTGTGTGGGCATGTGAGTGCACATGTGTCCGTGCATGTGCTTGTGTGTGCATGTGTGTGTGCACATGCGTGTGTGACCACATGGGTGTGTGTGAACGTGTGTGTGCCTGCATGCATGCGTGTGGCTATGCACTGTGCACGTGTTTGCCGTGTGTGCATGCATGTGTGTGCGCATGTGTGTGCCTGCACACGGCTTTATCGTCGTCCTCGCTGGGACTTGATGAGCCTCTTCAGACTCCGGGCTCCCGTCTCTCTTCAGTCGAGGGAAGTCTCCGACGTCTTGGATTTAATACTTCTCCATCTCTTAACATCCTGGAGCCTGTTAGTTTCCTGGGAATTCTTTACGCTGCTTCTTTCCCGTAGTGATCTCTCTGTCTTTGACTCCGCGCAGGTCTTCCCCTCTATGTTCTGAGCCGGTTCAGCAATAACAGCTTTCTTTTAGCTGCAAGAAGTCTTCTCTCAGGGTGCACTTTAAACTTAAGTGTGTTTTTGTTTTGTGTTTATAATTTTAGGGAGGAAACTGTATTTTGAGAGGAAAAATACCCCCCTTCGTTTATAATTTTAGGGAGGAAACTATATTTTGAGAGGAAAAGTACCCCCCTTCACAGTGAAGGGGTTTGTGGTGATTACAACGGCTGTTCCACTATTTACGGCTCTCGGACAGATGAGCGGGGACCCGAGAAGATCCGGGCCTCGGCACCTTCCCGTCTGCCGTCACAGCTGCTCAGACCCTCCGTCCCGCAGTCCCTTCTGTCCAGAACACGCGTGCCCTCCCTGAGTCCCATTCGGTCCGTCTGCCCATCGCAGCACAATCCCGCCCCGTCCTCCAATGGTTTTCTGCTGCCTGTCCTCCCTGTCCGCTCTGTCCTCTCCACGGCCCCCTCTGCTGCAAATTCTCAGGTCCCCCCGCCTACCCCTGCCCACCCCCAGCCCCCACAGCCCTATCTTCTCCTGCGGTGCCCATCCTGCCAGCTCCTCACCCCGGCCACTCCTGCACACAGCCCTATGGAAACACGCCTCCGAACCAGGAGCGGACACGCTTTCCGTGGAGCAGGTGGCAGCTACCCACCCAGCCCCACCCGGCCTCACCCATCCTCACGGGCCCCACCCCGCCCCACCCCACCCGGCCCCACCCGTCCTCACGGGCCCCACCCCGCCCCACCGCCCCCGTCAGAGCCTCTGTGGGCTGCTGGGCAGAGTCCCACACCTTTTTGATTTCCAGCGACGGCATGAACAGGAGGTTCTGAGCCAGGCTTTGCACGCTGTTCTCACCAGCTTCGGGTTAAGAAGCCCTTTGAGAATCCGGTGAAGTGAAGAAAACTCTCCTGGGAGGCATGGAATTTCAGCGGGCGCCCAGACTCTCCGGGGCGTGTTCCCAGGCAGCGTCGCAGTTAGACCTCCAGCTCAAGAGCAAATGTGAGCAGAAGACGCTCAAACCTAGCGTGTCCTGTGGCCGAGTCCGGCTGCTCTAAAAACAGCAGTAGGTGGGGCGCCTGGGGGGCTCCGTCGGTGAAGCGTCTGCCTTCGGCTCAGGTCGTGACCCCGCGGTCCTGGGATCGAGCCCCGCATCGGGCTCCCTGCCCCAGAGTCCTCTTCTCCCTCTCCCACTGCTGCTCCCCCTGCTTGTGCTCGTTCTCTCTCTCTCTGTCAAATAAATAAATAAAATCTTTAAAAAAAAAACAATAGGCATTTGAAGACTAAACTATTTCAATGATTTTTTTGTGTGTAAGTCATAATGAGGCATAACAAGGGCTTTTAGGAAACAATGTTTTTACAAATCTGTGTCTACCTTGGGGATACCAACAAGCGTTGTTCTCGGTGCCCTTGACTGGATATTATATAAAATAACAGACAGGAATAGAACTCTGTTGATCTGCCATAAAGCCTGAAATAAACATTGGCCTTACAAGTGGGAGGTACTTCGCTTTATCTTTAAAAATACCAACTGTATTTTTTTTTACCTATACTCTCTGCAAAACTTAAGAATTTTTTCTGTTGGAGAAGAACTTTTTGAAAAAGAACAGAGGCAGATACCAACAAATATTTGTTGATGTAATTAGTTGCCTGCCATATCTTACATGGGGGCAGCAAAATCAATCTTACACTAATTTTTGTTTTATAAACGGCTTTATCCATTTGGATGTAAGGGGATACATTTTTCATTGCCTCATTTTCTGTTCTTTTGACTTACTCCAGAAAACCAGTACATCAAATGAATTATGAAACCCGCTCCTAGAAGCCACAAATTACTGAAAACAGAGATGTCCCTAGGGAACAAGGCTTTGTGGGCTTGTCCACGCACTACATTTCATCACGATTCTGCCTGGACCATGAGCCCATTTGTCAGGGGGGAGAAGCCTCACTCCCCACAGAATAATTTCTGGCCGAGGGAGTTAGGACATGGACTAGACGCGAAGGCGATAAAGTACAATGTGGGTCCAAAGAAGAGTTAAGGAAACAAGGGCCGGACTAAGGAGCCCAGTAGACAAGCAGCCAGTCGCAAGGGTTAACAAGGAAGGCGGCGGGAAAAGACAGAGTTTCGGCTCACGGGGACGGCCCACGAAACGTGCACGTGGCTCCGAGTATTTCCAGTAAGGCCGAAGCAAAGGGTGCGGATGAGGAAGCACCTCGAATGAAGAAAAATAATATGCATACTTGTTCCCATAGCAACGTTGTTTATTACTATGGGAAACTGGGGACCCATCACACCTTTGGTAAATGAGAGCAGCAATGTTATAGATCGTCGTGACGACGGGGAGCGGGCACACGCGAAGGGTATGAAACACGCGTAGATAAAATAAAGCCAGAATCGCTTCTACGACCACCGTCCCCAAACACCTGCCGAAGGGCAGAGGGGCCGCGAAGACCGTGCAGGGAGCAGCAGGGGGGTTTCGTTCCCTACTGCTGCACGTTTCCAAGGCGGGAAGACAGCATGGGTGTTTGCCGGGCTGGGATGCTGACCCCGCGGCCCTGCAGGGCTGAGCTGCACTCACTCTATAAAGGGCCACACCTGTTCTGGGGCTGACATCGTGCTCCTGCCCCCACTCACTCGGAGGGCGGGCCCCGGGCCCAGTGCATCTCCGCTCTCCCTCACCGGCTGCCCCCACCCCCCGCTGGCTGTCTCCCGCGGTGGGCACACACACGGGCCCGGAGGCAGGAGGGGAGGCTCGCTGTCCCCGCCACCCCTCCACCTGGCATGGGCTGCTTGCTCTGCCTTCCACCTATCCCCACACTCCCACAGCAAGCCCTCTGTAGCCCTCTGCAGGCCCCAGTGTCCTCTGGGCAGAACCTTGCAGAGGGCTGAGCCCCAGGTTCGGGCAGCATCCTCAGAGCACCTGAGCTGCCAGCAGCCTGGTGCCCCCTCCCGTGGCAGTCTGGGTCCCCATTCAGCAAGGCCTTCCCCACTTCCCATTCTGAGAGCCCAGGCTCTCCCTTGCCTCTCCCGGGCCTGGCAGCAGAGCTCCCTACAGGATTGCCCTGAAACCCTGGCACGCTTTGCCTTGGTGGCCCCCCAGTACCTCATATTCAATGATGGCTCCTTAGCCTAAATTGCATCCCTTCAAACAGCTCGGCTTCTGTTCTGCTGGGACCCTGGCCGGCACAGGAGTCTGAAGAGAGGAACGGCCCATCGGAGCCAGTGAGAGAGGACATAGGAGCGGAGGAAAGCCCAGGTCACACTAGGGGGCAAGAACGGGGCGGGGGAATCAGCCCACTAGGAAAGTCTTTAAGGTGTTAACACCCCTTTAAGGGTGTTAAACAAAAAGGTCAGTCACACACCTGTTACAGACAGAAGGAAGACGGTGCTCGGGGAGCTACTGGGAAGGGTTGCAGAGGGGACAGAGATCACACCCAACTCCAAGTGTGGCGGCCGTGGGTGGAGATTCATACCAAGGAGCGGGTGCGGTCAGTGGGTGCAAAGTCCCTAGGAGCACATGTGAGGGCCACGGGGGGCTCTTCTGGGGGTGGTCCCCCCCGACACAATATGGGGGCAAGGGATTCAATCCCATATCAAGCCTGGGGACTTTCCCTAAACTGACCCCAAAGGATTCTTGTTAAAACTGGACTAAACAGGCCAAGGGCAGAAGCCAAGGTCGGGGACTCATCAGAAAGAGGGTGGGAGCAGCCTGCCTCAGGGTTGGTCGGGGGAGAGCGCCCTCGTCACAGGAACGCGGGGTGTGCCTGTGCAGGGCTCAGCTGCCAGGAGACACCACAATGCTGGTCATCGGCTGACCCATTCCCACCGCCGTAGGAGCAGAGTGACCGCCTCTGCCGCTGTCCGAGTGTGATAACAGAGTGCAAGGCCCTGCGCTCCCCGAGGACCGGCACTGCTGGAATGCGGCTGCATCCTGACACAGACTTCTGCACGGACGCATCTGTCCGCCCTGCGCCCCATGCTTTAGTCCTGCAAGGGGTTTTCCCGGCGACCCAGGACGGGCGTTTCCCTCGTGCCTTGAGGGCGGGCGGAGCAGGAGGGCGTGCGGCAGGAGCGGCATCAGCCCCTGCTCTTCTTGCCTGGGGCACACGACACTCGGGCCTTCGCTACGGGCTCTCTGTACCCCTGGGGGACGTGCACGGAGAGGGCGGACTGCTGTCCCAGGCCAGAGCTAAGGACAACCCCCTTTGTAAGTGCGCCCTTCTGAAGCCGGGTGCAAGTGGGAATGTTTGGGGTGTGCTTGCCTCTCTGGGTGTCTGTGTCCCCTAAAGACCTGGGGGATGTTGACAGAACACACATGTGCAGGACGGAGTCAATCAAGTCAAATCTCAACCCTTCACAGACAGTGTGTTGATGCCACAGGCTGGGGGTGCTCGGCACTGCCCTCAGGGAACAACAGAAGCAGCCCCCCTTCTGCCCCCGCGGGGCAGCCACAGACACTCTGCCTGCCTCCCGCTGTGCTAACAGAGTACTGCTCAGGGAGCCCACACTGGAAACGAGAGCGCTAGGTGTGCCCCAAAACAAAGGTTCTGCCAGCGCCTCCCCGTCACCCCCCTCCAGGCAAGATAAGAGCTAGCCAATCTGCTGGTGGGGGGGGAGGGCTGGTTTGGAAGGGGGCTGAGGAGCTTTCTCTTCCGCCACCCAGAGGGAGGTGTGCTTCATGCCACCCAAACAAGAGGAGCGTCACGCGGCTCCCCGAGCTGCTGGGGAACAGGGACAGGCTCCTGAGCGGCCTGCGGTGGCCTTGGGAGCACCCGGAGTGTGGTGGTCCCTGGAGCCAGACGAGGACCTGGAATCCAGACTCTGAAACACCCACCAGGGCCACCTGGGCCGCAGGCCTTTGGACGGGGCTGTGACACCAAAAGCAGGGTCTGGGGGGGTCCCCTGATGCTCAGGGCGGGTCCGCAGCTTCGGAGGCTCTGCACAGGGCCCGAAGCTGCAGCTGGGCAGCCCCGTGGGGGTGTCTCCAAGGAAGCCACGAGCACTGCCCCCGATCCTGCCCCCCACCATCACCTCCCGGTCTCCCTGCTGCAGGAGCGGGGGCCGCATGCACCTGCGGGGCCGTGAGAAGATCCAGGTGGGAACTAACCAGACACCGAACAGCCTCCTCGAGCCCTGGGTCAAGGCGGGGACTGGGCCGGGCTCCGGAGAAGTATAAAACCCACTGCGTTCGAGAACGTACTTAGACCTTCCCATACCGCAAATGTGATTCTCTGTTAATACCTGGAAACGACCAAAAAAGCTTCGCCTTCTGCCCTAGATCTCCTCCAATGCTCTTCCCGGACACGCACAGAGAAGCTGTGGACGGGTCTGTTCAAAGCGGCCTGTGGAGAGACGGAATAAAGACGCTTTCTGTTTTCAGCCTTCTGAGGCCAGCTTACTAACACACAGGAGACACCTTTCTGCGACCAGAATGCTGGGGCTCGTGGGTACGTCTGCATGAGGCCAGGGCAGGGAGCCCAGGGGCAAGAAGCTGCCTGGCGTAGGGACAGGGGAGGGGCTCACAGACTCAGCCCCCGGCCCCCCGGCAGCAGGGCTGACGGGGCTGCGGGGAGGAGGGCCACCCTGCACCCGGGCTTCCCTCGCAGACCCCGGAGCGCAGGGCTGGCGGTGAGACACGGATGCCCGGCCCATGGCCGCTGCAGTTCTCTGCCTCCCTGTGGCCCAGTTCTCGTCCCCAGTCCCGTGAAGTGTGGGTCCAGACGACGACAGCATTTCTATGGACAAGTCACCGCCTTCCCGTGAACGCCCTGGGCTCCGCCGGGGTCCGGAATAACCTACCTCCTCTTGCATCTCCTCCCATCAGCTCAACACTGACATGGGTTTTGTGGGTCAACCGCAAGCCAAACCACACTCGGGCTGGCAGGTGCGACGGTGGTCGGGAGCACGTGGCCTGTTGCTCTGCCTGCGCTGGCTTCTCGCAGCTGTCAGCTGCTGACTCGGGGACTGCACGCCCTTCCTGGGGCACCAGCCTCCCTTCACTTACCGCCCGTGGGCTAGTGCTTTGGGAGGGCAGGCTGGCGCGTGGGGAGGAGGCCCCGGGGACGGGGGCGGGGCGCACGGGTGGCAACACCCTTCTAGTTTATTCGTCACAATGGCCGCAGCTTCCAAACGAGCTGATAGGATGGGTAAAGCTGTTGACCTATGCGTTAGCGCACTGATTTTTTTTTAGAAGAAACTCAAGCTATGTGGACAATTTCCATCATGAGAATATACCAGAGTTAAGATGCTCGATACCCATTTTTACTAAGGAATTTATTAGTAACCCAGCTGTCCAAAACCCAGAATAGGATTTTAAATTCATTCTTCTTGACACATTAAAATTATTATCGTTGTGTCTGTCTGTCTGTCTTAATCATTGGTAATGTTCTGTCTTCACACTGATATTTTCTGTTACAAACAATAGAAGCGTTGGGTGTGGTGCGCGCATCACCATCCCAGGGCCGGCAGCCGTGCGGTCAGCTCCCAGGAATACAGCGGACCTCTCATGCCCCAGACCAAGGGCCAGGTGACCAAAGTAATTGATGCCCACCCTGCTTCCCCCCAATACACCACCATGCTAGTTACACGTGGACGTTTACAGCAGTGGCTTTCAAATATTTTTATTCATGAAAAACTATTCTAGCCTTGCATATTTTTAATTTGACATCTTAGAGTTTAATTTGTAAGTTAAAAGAGTTGCAGAGGATGTAATTTTCAGTGCACTATAAACACTGACCTAGAAATGAACCCACATCACCCCATGAACGGTCTCCAGCAGCATCCACACTCCATGACAAATTCACCCCACCGTTATCCACTCAAAAATGCACTGACAAGTTCTTCTTTAAAAGTCTGTCATTTTACATTTTACTTTTATCCCCTTAAAATTATATTTTCATATGGTATCTCCACAGAATTTATCTAAATGTGATGTTACCTTGATGTCAGGTGGACTTATTAACCATTCCAGCGTACTTGTCTGCAGACAAAATGCGCATGTAGAAACGTGTCTGCCTCTCAGTGTGACCGCAGCGCTCTCGATGTCAGGAACGCTCGGTCTGTCCGTGAGCATCTGTGACTGTGAGCTGCTGGTCGTGTGCCCAGTGTCTAGGGCGGGGCCCCCCGCACCAGCAAGGTGAGTGGAAGGATGGCGGAACATCCTGGAAACTGTCCCCAGCAGGGGTTACAAGAGACAGCAGTGCCCATTTAGAACCCGGGTCTTCCAGCAGGGGCGGCCCCACATCCCTACCTGTGCGACTCTGGTCTCTTCGCACTTGAACTGTCCGTTGGGGGGGCCAGGCCACGGTCCCCAAACCTCTGCATGGACCGTGTCCCGTGAAGGACGTGCCTGCCTCCGCCGTGTGGCGGGATGCGTCCTGCCCATGTCCGGCGCGGCCCTTGCACTCATGAGTCGAAGGATGTAGCCGAGCCTAAGGTGACCCCCTCATGGGCACGCAAGCACCGATTCCATCGCTTTTAAAATTTTGTCCACGTAAGTGCTGTGAAAGTTTGGCACAGACAGAAGTGGCCGTACAGCACTTACGTGCCAGAAAGAACTTAAGTTAAATGGACAAATGACTTGAATAAAACTCACAAAGCCCATTCGAGAAGAAATCATCTAAATAGCCTATATCTATTAAACTGAATTCATAGTTAAAAACCTTCAAACAAGAAAAGAATGTCCCTGGCAACACCGTGAGAACTATTTATTTATTTGACAGAGAGAGAGAGAGCACAAGCAGGGGGAGGGGCAGAGGGAGAGGGAGACGCAGACTCCCCAGCTGGGCAGGGAGCCAATGATGCGGGAGTCAATCCCAGAACCCCGGGATCAAGACCTGAGCAGAAGGCAGATGCTTCACCGACTGAGCCACCCAGGCGCCCCCACAGTGAGAATTCTTAGCCCAGGAAGGTGAGACGGTCACTTCTATGGGAGCCGTGTGGAGGGGTCTCAAAGGATTAAACACAGAGCAACCATCTGACCCAGCAACTCCACTACCAAATTCGTATCCCAAAGACTTTAAAGCAGGAACCCCTACAGATATCCGTACTCTGTGTTCATAGCAGCGTTATTCATAATAGTTGCAGGTGTCCGTCAACCGATGGTATAAACAAAATGTGGCCCATCCAGACGATGGGATATGGTTCAGCCTTGAAAAGGAAGAGAGCTCTGATGCCTGCTACAACGTGAATGAACCTTGAAGACATTATGTTGATTGAAAGAAGCCAGACAGAAAAGGACCAATTCTGTGTGATTCCACTCGTATGAGGTCACTAGTCATCAAATCCATAGAAACAGAACTTAGAATGGAGGTCACCTGGGGCTGGGGGAGGGGACAGGGAGCTGGCAATTCGTGGGGACAGAGTTTCAGTGTGGGCAGCTGAGAAAGTTCCGGAAATGGGCCGTGGGGCTGGTTGCACGGCAGCGGGAATGTGCTGAATGCCACAGAACTGTACACTTAAAATGGCTAACGTGGTAAGTTTTATGCTTTATATTTTACTACAATAAATAAAGACTTCGTTACAACTGACCTTTTAAAAAATAGGGAAAACCCCTAGTTCGGGTCCCAAAACCACGCTCTCTGACTAGTCAGCTCATTCAGCAGAACGTGCTTCTAACGGATCGGGTCTGTCCTGTGGTCACGACTCACCCCCTCACATCTGAGCTGGGGATTCTGCAAACATGTCTGTGGCCACAAGACGCGGTGGGTGGCGGGGGCGGGGGGGGGGCATCTGAGGAACGCGAATGATCCCAGAAATCAACCTCGGGCCCCTGGCGAGTCGAAGGTGCAGCTGGGCTTATCCCCCCCTTCCAAGTTCTGGAAGGTCGGGCAGGCCCGACCCTGTTCGTTCAGAAGCCCGGGCAGGCGTCTCCCCTGAGCCAGAGAACATCCGGAATTCCCCAAGAAAGGGGGTCTGTGGAAGAACCTTCAGTCTCCTGAAGCCCAGAAAAGGAGCGTGAATTCATGCACAGGAGAGGAGAGTGAATCCTGATTCTGGTCGCTCTGGAAGTGTGTCTAACTCGTCAGTGCGCACGGAGTAAACGGAGTCCAGCAGAACACGCAGCCTCCTGTGTCCACAGCCTCCGTGCAAAGGCCTGAAGGAAAGGCAGCACCGGTCCTGCCTGTAGGCCGCAAACCGCTACACTCGCTCCTTCCCTGCTCTGCCTGGTGCTCGGTTTCGTCTTCACACAGCATGGGAAAGCGAGGCCGTCGGTAAGGTGGGCCGCCTCTGCGCGGGTCAGGCGCCTGGGGCCCTGGGTTCGAGGCCGCATGCTTCTGCCTTCGCAGTTCCACTGCCTCTGCGGTCCCCACCCCGACCTCATCTAGGGCTTGGAGAGCCTTCCCTGCCCAGCTTCAAGCCCTGTGGGCTTCCGGGGTGCAGGAACCAAGACCTCCGTCCACAGCACCACACCCTGGTCGATCGCGAAGAGACGCCCTCACGGGACAGACACCTGAAGATTTCCACCAGAGCAGCCGCGAACTGCCCGCAGGTAGTACTCAGCCCTGCGGTCTCCCCCACTCTCCAGGGGACGTCCTGCTGCGCGGCACAACCCTCGAAAACCTCTGGACCGAGGACCGTGATGATTTCGGGCGCTGAGAAGTAAGCGTGCGCTGATAAATCGCGTGAGGGGAGGATGCAGAGCAGGGGAAACTCTCCCAGTCGGCCAGTGGGCGGTAAATTGCTACAACTTTCCAGAAACCTGCTTGGCGCTATTTCCTGAAGTTGAACACATACGCGCCCTATGACCCAGCCAGTCTACTTCCGAATACACGCCCATCAGACGTGCTACACCTGTGCGCCACAGGACACGTGTGCAGGTGCTCAAACCTGCGCCAGGCGTGCCAGACCTCGCTGGGAGCAGCCCGAGCGCCTGCGGGCCGGAGTCGGATAAACGAACACACTGCACATGGACGAGGGGTGCCCACAGCACCGCACCTCTCAGAACACCACAACCTCCGGAACATGATATCGAGCCAGAGAATCCAGACGCACTGTGTAACTGAATAAGAAACTTTAAAAACAGCAAAACTAACCTATGATGAAACAAGTCAAGGGAGTACTTCCTCTGGAAACGGGAAGAGGGAATCTTCTGGGAATATTCTAGATCTCGCCCCAGACAGCGGTCCCACAGATATGTTACTGTTGTAAAAAGTCTTACGGCTGCACGTTTAGGATCTGTGAATGTAGGTTACACTCCAATGTAAACATTGACTTAGACATATATCGGGGCACCTGGGTGGCCCCAACTCAAACATCCAACTCTTGGTTTGGGCTCAGGTCATGATCTTGGGGTGTGAGATGGAGCCTGGCATCGGTCAGGCTCTGCGCTCAGCGGGAAGTCTGCTTGAGGATTCTCTCTCTCTCCCTCCTTCTCCCTCCCCCTACGCGTGTGCCCTTTCTCTCAAATAAATAAATAAATAAAATCTTATATATATATATTGCTATCCTTTAAAGTCTATTTGTAGACACCCAGGAAAATTCGTTTTGAGGCTAAAGAAAACAAGTGATTAAAGTCCTGTAAGATTCAAGGAGTACACTAAATATTTATGTTTAAGAAATAAGTTGAAATTTGAGGTCTGAGCTGTGCGGGTATGGATGAGCCCAACAGGATAAAGCTGTTGGTTAGCACCCCCTGTTGGCCATCAGCGTAAGTGCAGGGTAGAATCCGTGACCTTAGGCCCGCGGTTGCTGGCTAACGCTCCCGTTTGCTGCTGGGCCGTTCCCAGGACAGTCGGGTCTGGTAGAAAACGTGCAGAAGAGGTTGGAGCTGTCGTCACTGCATCTGTAAGTGCAGAGTCCCAGTACCCCCAGCTTTGTTTCAGGACATCTCTGCACCTCGTTCTCAGTTAACGCTCCAGGTGCTCAGGGCCCAAGCCCCTCCGCGTCCCTCGCGGGAGCACGATGCAGAGCTCGCTGGGAGGGCTGCAGTGTGCAGCAGAGCCCGAGGCCACACTCCACCTTACTCTGGATCCGCTCCTGCATTAGTGATGCCCAGCACAGAGCAGGGGCTCCCAAGGCCCTGCAGCCTCTGACCGCGACAGGCCCGTCAGGAGGGGCTCTGGAATATAGATGGGCTCCCCTGCACCGCATCTTCTCAAAAGGCCCGATGCAGGCTTGATGTTCTCCCAACATCTGGATTCTGGCTTCTCCTCCAACCTGCCATCGTGCGCACGACCCAGGGGAGACGTTGGTGCCTGTGCGTGTGCACAGGTGCACGTGTGTGCGCATGTGAGTGGGTGTGCATGCGTGTGTGGGAGGACGTGTCTGCATGTGTGTGTGTATGTGTATGAGAGCATATGTCTGTGTATATGAGTGTGTGTGTATGTGCCTGCACATGTGTGTGTGCGTGTGTGGGAGTATGTGCCTGCATGTGTGTGAGTGTGTGTGTGTGCTTGGGAACCACACAGACATGTGAGGAGACCCTAGGCCAATATGAGCCTGTGCCACAGAAACCAAGGCACCACGGGGAGAGACCCCCCTTTCCCTCTCCTCTGACCCCAGGGGCCAGCTCCGGTGACCTTGTTCATGGCCCGAGTGGACAGACCAGGGCCTGGTCTTTAAGGGCATCCCTGCAGTCAGGGACAGGGCCACGACCGCTGGGGACAGAGCTCTCCGGCAGCTGGTGACCATCCATGGTTCTCTCCAGGAGGCTGGTTTGGGGCTCATCAGAGGAGTAGAAACCCTGAGGAGGAGAGTCAGGCATTTCTAGAGCTGAGCGATGGGGGCTCAGGCCACCCTTGCTTAAGAGGACGAAGACCATGGCCTGGTACGTGACCCATGTGGCCAAGCAGGACCAGCTAGTGAGTGGCCTGTGGCGACCCCAGGTCAGGCAGTGGAAACTGAGCTCCCTGCTCTCCGTGTGACCTCCATCTGCAGGAGGCAGGTCTGGGTAGAGGACGCTCCTCCCGGCACGGCCCTAACACCAGTGCTGGCCTCTCCAGAGCGCAGGCCTTTTCCAAGGGGGTGAACTCCAAGTCTGGAAGAAAAGGGAGACACCAGAGGGCGCCCGGGCGTAACGAAATTCTCACCCAGTTCTGGAAGCAGGTGCCAGAGCCCGCCTAGCACAGGTGTGCCAACTACGCGCTTAGAACTGGAGAGCTGGGACTCCCGTCCCGCCCCCTCCCTGCGCCGGCTCTGGGCCCTCCTCCTCAGCATCCTTTAATGTTTCCCATGAGCTCAGCCTCTCCACACACACGTACACACACGTGTGCACACACACAGACAGCACCCCTACCCCAACACACGCACGCATGTGCCCACATCCCCCCCACTACATATGCACGTGTAGACACGCTGCACAGCATAAAGGCTCATGTGCACGCGCATACACGCTCCAGCGTAGCCTGGCTCCCCGCTCCACACGCATGCGCACAAGCACGTGCACACACAGACGTACGCACCCACACTCCCCAGCAGCCCCATTCCACACATGCTCGTGTGCACATACGCGCGTGCACACGCCCTGCACCCCACTTCACACACGCACACACGTGCACACACGCACACACGTAGCCCTGAACCCCATCCTTCCCCTTCAATCCGCAGGGGATCTTGGACAGAAAATGAGCTCAGATTCCCCCTCCCTCACGTGTATTTTGAGGTTTAAATTCTATTCCCAGCAAAGAGATAAGGCTAAAGGCTTTGAGAAGCTCGTATCTTAAATAGCAACGTAGAGAAGATATATACAAAGAGCTCCAGATTCATCTTGCTATAATTTGCATTTTCTCACCTCATATTTCTATTTATATACCCAAGTTATGACAAGGAATTGGCGTTTTCTTGTGGACGACATATGATCTTCTATTTTACAGAGTCAATGTTTCCATGAGCAAAAGCAACCAAGGCAGTGACTGAGCTCTTTCTCTCTTGTCTATTTATTAGGTAGCAATCTAACGAATCTTTCTTAAGCACCTACTATGTGTCAGGCACACGCCGAGAGCTGGGAGCGTCCTGACAGATGAGACCTGCGCTCTGTGCCCACACAGAGCTGGCTTTGCTCATGCTGTACCTGTCTTTATTTCCTTTGTAAACTGAGTACTTCAAAAATTAATGGTCTTACATCACGTTTTACGTAATCTTAGACAAGTTACTACTTGAGTTCTCGATTTATCGTAATACAAGAGTTGGTCCTACACTCTCTGGTTTTGACACAAGATGGAGAGCATCTTGGAGTTCTTACCCCCTAAACATTAACTTCGTGCTGGATTTCTGACGAAGTTACGTAACTATTCATAGATGACTGGGAAAGTGTGCTTATGATAAGGAAAGAGATAAAATGTGATGGCTTCCATTTTATGGAACAAGAAATATTAAATAAGGGGCGCCTGGATGGCACAGCGGTTAAGCATCTGCCTTCGGCTCAGGGCGTGATCCCGGCGTTATGGGATCAAGCCCCACATCGGGCTCCTCCGCTAGGAGCCTGCTTCTTCCTCTCCCACTCCCCCTGCTTGTGTTCCCTCTCTCGCTGGCTGTCTCTATCTCTGTCGAATAAATAAATAAAATCTTTAAAAAAAAAAGAAATATTAAATAAACTATTAAACTTGCCACCTTTCAGTTCAGAACTAATTTATTCCTTCCAAGGCGAGGAGATGGTGCTCGAGGACATGACTTGGTCTCAGTCCTGTGCCAACACAGGAGTCCAGGACGGGGTGAGTCACTGGCACAGAGACAGGACCGGGAATACGAGGTGGTGCCCCGCACGAAGATGGTGGGAGCCAGTAAACAGGGAACGCGGAGTCCAAGTGAGGTCACAGCCTCAGAATCTTTCTCAACTCATACCGGAGAAAGGGCACCAAATGTTCTACAACGACCTGACTTAACCGGGGGTGGACTGGAACTTGGTAATGAATCCTAAATCATGAACAAAGGGTATTGAGCCAAAGCCATGGCAGTAGGGGTAGCAGCTGTGACAGCCGGGGCACTGAGGACAGAGCTGCCTCACCATGGCCTGGGCCACAGAGGCGCTGAGAGCACCCACTGCATGTGGCCTCAGTGGCTGGCGCCAAGATTAGCAAGACAAGGTGGAACCAAAGCCAGGACAAATGCTCAGAGCTGAACTTCCAGCTGCAAGCCAAACTCAGCATCAGCACATCCCTAGGCTTACCCTTCTCACCAACGGCACAGCCCCCAAGACAACCTTCTACCCCTGGCATATGCCTGGCAGTGTGCAAATCATACCCAGCTGCGGGCTCCTTGGTGGAGGACTTTGTGGCACTTACGCTGCTGGGACCAGGGGGCAGAGCCACAGGACAGGGCTGGGGACTCACTGACCCACGACGAGGGGGAGCTGAGTTGAAACTCCATTGACCACCGACCTTCATGAGCCCTTCTCTGATGGGTGGCCACGGCGAGGTCTGGGATCTCCTGGAATATGTGTCGGTTCAGAGCCAGGCGTTCCCAGTACATCTATTTCTTTTCCCCAGTGTGCAGTGGCCCTGGGGGAAGGCCAGGAGGAAGGGTTGCAGTATACATTCTTGGCATATACCAGGAAGGGACCCAGTATCCCTTCACTTATGGGATTCTGTGGGCTGGCTCAAGTCCGGGAAGTGATTGAGGGACCATGACTCTGTTTTTATGATTCAGGATAGACTTTTTGTTCACTCGATCTAGAACAGTTCACTCCATCTAGAACTGTTCACATGATCTAGAACTGTTCACTCGATCTAGAACTGTTCTGCTCATACAGATCAAGGAAGGGTTTAGTCGGCTTCCCATCTGTTCACTCAATCTAGAACTGTTCACTCCATCTAGAGCTGTTCACATGATCTAATCTCTCAATCTAGAACTGTTCACTGGATCTAGAACTGTTCTGCTCATACAGATCAAGGAAGGGTTTAGTCGGCTTCCCATCTGTTCACTCAATCTAGAACTGTTCACTCCATCTAGAGCTGTTCACATGATCTAATCTCTCAATCTAGAACTGTTCACTGGATCTAGAACTGTTCACTCAATCTAGAACTGTTTGCTTGATCTAGAACTGTTCTGCTCATACAGATCAAGGAGGGATTTAGTCAACATCCCATCTGTTCACTCAATCTAGAACAGTTCACTCCATCTAGAACTGTTCACATGATCTAGAACTGTTTGCTTGATCTAGAACTGTTCTGCTCATACAGATCAAGGAGGGGTTTAGTCAACATCCCATCTGTTCGCTCAATCTAGAACAGTTCACTCCATCTAGAACTGTTCACAAGATCTAATCACTCAATCTAGAACTGTTCACTCGGTCTAGAACTGTTCTGCTCATACAGATCAAGGAGGGGTTTAGTCGGCTTCCCATCTGTTTCACATCCCGGAATGCTGTGATCAGCCAACACCACAGGTCTCTGCGTGTCAGACTATCCTGATTTCTGCTTTGATTGACTCTGCTGTGCATTCTGTGACCACACTCACCCTGCCTTTGGTGGTTGAGTGCCCCCACCTGTCCCTTGCCTCCCAGAATCCAACCACTCCCACTGCCTTCTGTTTCCCACTATGAGGCCTGGCCTCCAGAGAAGAATGATCACAGTATTCTCCAGTTGACTGGGCACCCCAACAGATTAATTTCACCCAGTCACGGTGAAAGGGGAGCTCTGTGGACCCTTGCAGGGTGAGCAGGTCTTACACGATAAATGCACCCTAACACTCCAGTGTCCCTAAGCCATTAGGTAGCTTCTGGAGCACACCAAACATGTGCTGGCATTTTGACTTCATTAAGTGTGGGCCACCGTTCGGTCCACATCTTAACCAACAAATCACACAAGCTTTTGCTGACCTCTCAAACTAAAACACACACAATCTCCGCTTAGTGGACCCATATCCATAAACTGAACCTGATCCAGGGTTATGTTCCTGTCACCATTGTCCCACACCCTTAATACCCATACCCACACATAGTCCCCAGATCTCTGTCCATATAAATGGGGAAAACCACACAGTTCTTCCCAAGTGTGGCCTATCTCCTCTCGGTCATGCGGTCTCTTCATGGGGACTTGAGCTAAGTTTAGATCTGGAAGCCAAGAGGGGTGGTAGAGAGTCAGCAGTGCCCTGCATGGCCTTTCAGGGAACAGTTTCCAGAAGTGAGCTGCTGGTTGGATGTGGAGAAGTGGGAAAGGAGATGAGGTATGAATTAGGTGCCTAGGAAATGGGGAAGCTAGGATGGAGAGGGGAGAGCATGCTCGGGCTGGGTTGAGGGGGTGTCTCATGTACGTACTGAAAATTGTCTGTCTATATTTATTTATTTGAATAACTCAGTCATGTTAAACACTTTTTCACTTCCTTAAAGATGTTAGCTATAAGTATTATAGCCGTTGGTTCGTTTTAGTTCCCAAATGTGATAAACACCAGGCTTATAGTCCTTCAGACATATACATGCATGGTCGGTTTTACTGATGTATAACTTGCATACATGTACCACAGTTAAGTAGATAATTTGATGAGCAGATGCGCACCTGCTACACTCTCTGACATTCCCGCCTCTCCCACCCTGAGTCCCGTATGCCCCTGACCAGGGGTGCAAAATATGTGACACTGTTAGTTCCAAATACATGAAACACACATGGACAGAATTAAGGAAAGTAGACAAATTCACTTCTGTAATTGTGGATTTTAACATCCCTCTCTTGATAACTGGTGGACCAGTTAGACAACTGATTCACGAGGACACGGAAGATCTGAATGACACTCTTAGCTGCCTTGATCTAATGGTATAGAACCCCATACCTCATAACTGCAAAACGCACATTTATTTAAAGTACGCACAGAATGTTCTCCGAGACAGACCATATGCTGGGACACAAAGCACTTCTCAATGAATTTCAAAAGATTCGAATCTTACAAGGGTTTGATCTCGGACTACATGGAATTAAAGTAGAAATCTAGTTAATGTGTAGATATCCAAAGATTAAACCTTTGTTACGCAGGGCTCCTACCTCTTCTGTGCAAGTTATCGTAATTCTTCTTTGTATTCACAGTCTTTCAAGTAACTCCTTTAGGAGATTATACATTAATTTAAAGCAGGGCCTGTGATTCAATCACCTCTGTCACACCCAGTGTCCACACACTGCTTTGCGTAAACAAGACCTCGGTAAGTGCCCGATGAGGGGGTAGGTGAGCAATGCTTTCCAGGAGTATAGGGAGAGCTTAACCCAGAGAAGAAATTACTTTGGGCAAAAATGTCGGGGATTGTCAACAGGCTAGTGTAGAGAAATACGTAGGGAAGGGTCTTTGCTGGGGACCTTGAGTTCAAAGGTCATCGGAGTGCATAAGCGCTCACGCACACACACGCGTGCACTCGGGCTTCCAGGCAGGGCTGAGGACCAGCAGCTTAGACCTCCCCCTGCGGGTGAGTGCATCTGGGGAGTCAGCCTCCCCTGAGCCTTCACATTTGGAGGCTGGATCTGTATCCACCATGGAGGGTGTGCGAACAGGCAGGTGTGGGCCCAGGGGGCTGTGCCTTGGGCTGGGCAATGCTCCCAGTTCTCGGCCAAACCAGGCATTCGATGACCCTGGAGAACCCCAGCCTCTGGTCTCTCTGCACGGGGGCGCAGCTGCCCACAGCCCTCTGCACCAGGAACACAGCCTCCTCTGGGTCACAGAATCCCAGCGGCTCCCCTCGCTCTTCAGACCCCACCTCTAGTTTACTCTTGCTCTAAACTAGACAGAAGCAACCTCTCCAGCGACAGAGCCCGAAGGAACCCGTTTGACCATAATACTCACATTTTCCTGGTTGTTGAGAGATACAGCCCCATTTCTAGGCCAGCAACGTGTCGTGGGACTTTATGGGGAGCTGGAGTGTTTCCCATCCCCAGGTACCTGGAGTGTCTCAAATTCTCTGCAACACACATAATTTTAGTTAGTTTTGTTGAAAGGACAAACAGCCCTGTTTGAGTACTTTGTGAAACGGTGTTACGGAATCAAGCAAATAATGACCAAGTGTCGCCCGTCCAAGAACGGCTCGGAGTCACCGGCCCGCAGAGCAGGATACAGTTTCTCTCGGGGGCTGCTCGTACTCACACTGTTTGCTGTGACTGAACTGTGTCCCCAGCCCATAAACTAAAGTCCCGATCCCCGGACCTCGGCACATGAGCTTATTTGGAAACGGGTAGTGCAGACACAGCTCGTTACGATGAGGTCGTGCTAGACCAGGCTGAGCCTAAGCCGCTGTGACTGGTGCCCTAGAAAGCAGGGACACCGGACACCGCGTGAAGGTGAAGGCAGGGACGGGGTGGCACCGCGGAAGCCGAGGAGCGAGGACGGAGGCCTGCAGCACCAGAGGCTGGGAGGGAGGCCGCAGACAGAAGCGACCTGACCAGAAGCTTGACCTGGGGCTTTGGACCTCCGGATGGGGACGCAACACGTTTGTGTCATCACAATCAGTTCCTCACTATTTGATTATATAGTTTTTTTTTTTTTTAAATCATAAGATAGGGGTGCCTGGGTGACTCAGTCGTTAAGTGTCTGCCTTCGGCTCAGGGCGTGATCCCGGCGTTATGGGATCGAGCCCCACATCAGCCTCCTCCGTTGTGAGCCTGCTTCTTCCTCTCCCACTCCCCCTGCTTGTGTTCCGTCTCTCGCTGGCTGTCTCTATCTCTGTCGAATAAATAAATAAATAAATAAAATCTTTAAAATAATAATAATAATAATAAAATCATAAGATACATTTGGATTTTTTAATGTTTATTCAGTTCAATTTAACAGGTGTTTTCTGTACCCCTCCTATTCTGCCAGCACTGTGCTAGAGGCTGGGGTGCAGCGAAAATATCCAGGGGAGGGCTAACCTGCAAGACAGGCTATCCAGGAGAGCGGAGAGTCCAGGAGAGAGGGATCCTCCAGGAGAGAGGGATAGTCCAGGAGAGAGGGATAGTCCAGGAGAGAGGGATAGTCCAGGAGAGAGGCTACTCCAGGAGAGAGGGATAGTCCAGGAGAGAGGAATACTCCAAGAGAGAGGGATAGTCCAGGAGAGAGGCTACTCCAGGAGAGAGGGATAGTCCAGGAGAGAGGGATAGTCCAGGAGAGAGGGATAGTCCAAGAGAGAGGGATACTCCGGGAGAGAGGGATACTCCAGGAGAGAGGGATAGTCCAGGAGAGAGGGATCCTCCAGGAGAGAGGGATAGTCCAGGAGAGAGGCTACTCCAGGAGAGAGGGATCCTCCAGGAGAGAGGGATAGTCCAGGAGAGAGGGATAGTACAGAAGAGAGGCTACTCCAGGAGAGAGGGATAGTCCAGGAGAGAGGGATACTCCAAGACAGAGGGATAGTCCAGGAGAGAGGCTACTCCAGGAGAGAGGGATAGTCCAGGAGAGAGGGATAGTCCAGGAGAGTGGGATAGTCCAGGAGAGAGGGATCCTCCAGGAGAGAGGGATCCTCCAGGAGAGAGGGATAGTCCAAGAGAGAGGCTACTCCAGGAGAGAGGGATAGTCCAGGAGAGAGGGATACTCCAGGAGAGAGGGATACTCCAAGAGAGAGGGATAGTCCAGGAGAGAGGCTACTCCAGGAGAGAGGGATAGTCCAGGAGAGAGGGATAGTCCAGGAGAGCGGGATAGTCCAGGAGAGAGGGATCCTCCAGGAGAGAGGGATCCTCCAGGAGAGAGGGATAGTCCAAGAGAGAGGGATCCTCCAGGAGAGAGGTATAGTCCAGGAGAGAGGGATCCTCCAGGAGAGAGGGATAGTCCAGGAGAGAGGGATCCTCCAGGAGAGAGGGATAGTCCAGGAGAGAGGCTACTCCAGGATAAAGGCTACTCCAAGAGAGAGGGATCCTCCAGGAGAGACGGTACTCCAGGTTCCGTTCTTGAGAGGGAGTGGGAGGGACAGAGGAGTAAACAAAGGCAAGCTTATTCATGAGAGGAATGGAGCAAACACCCACACAAGTGATTTTGTAATCAAATGTAAACACGTGTGGAATCTTTCATTAATGTTTCAATCACATAAAAATGCCCTTAACGTTAACAAAGCTCAGGGGTTAAACTATTTTAGAACTTCATGAAACTCATTTCTGAGTGGACTGTCGCCTGCCGATTGGCTCGTCTCTCCCTCCGGGCACCTCCCTTACGGCAGAGCCCCTTCCCTTCCTGCCCACTTCCGGGGGCTTCTGGCTTCCCACCTGCTCAGGGCAAAGGGGGGATTTGATGGAAACCAGGAAACACTTCCCGGAAGAAAAGTTGTTCTGCCTGAGTCTTTCTTTTATCTTTTCCCGACCAGAATAAACCACCTCTAGTTTACTGATGACACGGTAGCGGACCTGGGTTCGTACCGTGGAAAAACCCTGAATCAGCTCCAAGAATGGGTTTATAAACTTGTGAATATTTTGGACTCAGATATCATAACTTCCACAAAACCTGTGACTCCGGTGTCACTCACTATTCGCAGGGAAAGCAGTTTCATGTCCCCGATGCTGGACATCGCGCGGCGAGCACAGACCCCTCGCAGCTTGGTTAACGAGGACCCTGGTCTGGGAGCTGGGTGTCCCCGGCCAGCCCAGAACCCTCCGCAGAGCCACCTTTTGGAGAGGAGCGGGCGTGGGCCGAGGGCCCCAGGATGTGCCCGTGCGTCCCCATCGGCTGGAGGAGGTCGAGGAGGCTGCTGGTTCTGAGGTCACTGTCTGTGGCTCTGTCGGCCCCGCCGGGGGACTTCACACAGCAGAAATGTATCTCCTCACAGTTCCGGGGCCCAGAAGTCCGAAAGCAAAGCATTGACAGGGCCTCCCTCCCAGCGAAGGCTCTGGGGAAGGACCCTTCCTGCCTCATCGGGCTTCTGGCGGCCCCAGGCGTCCTCGGTTTGTGGCCTCAGCCAGATCACAGCAAGGACAGTGTGACAGAGGACCAGCCAGGAGCCCTCTCCCGGGTCCCTTCAGGGATCAGGGGAGGCAAGGTTGAGTGGGGACCCCCAGGTGGGGAAGAGCCTGGGATGGAGGTGGGGGGCAAAGGGCAGTGACCCTTGACCTTTGACGTTCTCCAGCCCTCCACTCGGCTGCCTCTGGGGCTGAGGCCCGCGATGTGGAGCCAGTCCCCAGTCGGGCCTGCTGGGGGCTAATTCCCTTGAGCGAAGCACTGGCTCCCGACTTGGTTTTGGTGCAAAGTAGGAAGCGCAGGAAAATCTAGGTTCTTGGGCGATGGGAGCTCTCCTGCCCATCTGACCACAGCTCGGGCATCTGACAGTGCGGGACTCTGTAAGGGGAGCCGAAGTCCTAAAATAAACATGGCATGGGACAGGGTGTCTCGGCTGGTTGGGTTTTGAGGTCACTGGTTCAGACCAGGACCAGGGACAGCTGGGCCTGTGGTGCATGAGCCCATCAGAGGAGCTGAGCTCACACGTCCGTCCGCTGGGATTTCTGCTGCTTCCTGCTGGGCAGGTGGCCCCTTCACATGTCACGGGTCACAGCTGCAATGGCCTCGAGGAAGAACCAATCCACCCTTCCCAACAGGGCCAGCGCCTGGCATCACGGGCAGGAAGTGCCATTGCTGAGCAATTCGTCATTCGGCAAATCGACGCCCGTCAGAGAAACAACTGTTAATGGCGAACGAGTCTATTTTAAGAGCATGAGAATGAATCAGGATGGCAACCGCATTGGCACTGGGAGTGGCTAGCTGGTCCTTCTTTTCATGGAGCCAGGATTTGAGAGGTGAGGCTTCGTTGCAAGAAAATGAGACTTAGTCACGATGTAGCCGATTCTGAGCAAGCCATGCCTGGCACGGAGGCCTGGTGAGGACACGCAGGTGCCCAGACGCTCCCGGGCCGGCGGCACACAGCAGGTGGAGGGAGGATGCCCCCAGCCTGGGAGGACTCCCCAGCGGGCCATTCCCGAAACACACGATCTGCGTCCGGGGAGGAAGCCCAGAGCATTTTGTGCTCACTCTGGGGTTAAACCTGACACAGAGAATTTAAAAACTGAGCAATCAAGAGATAAAAAATTAAACCCTCAAAAAAAAAAAAATTAAACCCTCTGAAAATTCAGCCTACTGTCAAGGCGACTGGTTTAAATTCATTTGGTCTATTCAATGATTCATCGCGGAGTTCTGATTTCTTTAAGTTTTCAGATGCCAAAGTCAGTTGCTTTATTCCTGAGCAGGACTTTGCCTTTTGACAGTAGTTGCTGTTTGTGTGGGGGGTGAGGGGACAAGGAGCAAAGGATTTGGGAGCTGCGTCTGCAAAAAGACCTCAGTGTCTACAGCGGTATCGAGGGGGCTTCAGAAACCCTTCTGAGGCTAGGGTTGAGTCCTGAGAGCCGTCCCCGGGGTGTTGATCAGCCCATTTCCCTGCCCCGGAACAACAGGAAGAAGAGCTTACGTGCTGCCCTAACGAACGTGCCCGTCGCCACTGTCCGCCCCAGACTCCCCGGCCCTCAGCTGTCCTCCCAGCATCTGCCGAGTGAGAGAAACCTGGGTCAGCCCCGCGGCCTGGGAGCCACACGGGAAGAAGCTTTCCACCCGTTTGGCTGCATATATGGCTTCTCGGCACATGGGGCCAGTGGACCGTTCCCAGTCACACCAGCACAACTCGATTGCATAAAGGGGCCGTGTCCACGGAGCCCTATGACCGAGAACACAGGGAGGTTTGTCCTGGAAACAGTACGGGACGTATGGGGGCAGCAAGAGTGACCATCCCAACAGCTGAACGCAGCTGAGCCTGGGGCAGCAGCCTCACTGGGCTTTCGTGCCAGGGGACAGCGGGGATGCACGGTGCCATCAGGGAAACGCGGGTCACAGGCACGCAGACTGCAGAGCCGTGTGCAGCCTCAAAACCTCGGAGCTCAAGAGGACTCGAAACACACTAGGACTCCGGCCAGACTCTCACTTAGAGAAACCCCATGTGCGGGCCCGGAGCAGGAAAGCCGAGTGTGGGGAGGGCAGCGCGAGGAAGGAGCTGGCGGAGTGGGGTTGAGAAGCACTTGTCAAAGAAAATGAAGGGCCACGGAGAGAAGCAGCGGGACAAACAGAGGCACTGGAGCAGAGGCAGCGACCCTGAACCCGTGAGAGGACAGAGCAGCGGGAACCAGAGGCATGCACACGGTTCAAACCGAGCCGTCGCCCCCCGGACTGTGTCTGGCCCAGAGGCCTCTGAGCACCCGGAGCACGTTTCCTTCGCACGTCTTTACGAACTGCAGAATTGGGCACCAGGTGCAGTAACCACAGCTGACGTGGAGTTTAGAATGTGGTCTTTCCTCTGCTCTTCCAGACACCCAACCAGATTCCAAACGACATGGGCTGGTACTTTCCTAGATTGCTCTGACCTCTCGGGCCCCAGCGAGATGAACAGCTCGGGAGGGTCCTGGCTGGGAAGCCGGCTCACGCACAGTCCCAACCGCAGAAATGCAACCATATTTTCCTTACAACCTCAACCTTTCTACACATTTTGTAAAATCTAGGGGGGGAGAATTTACCGAACTATAATCGATGATTTCTTTTATTTGGTTTTGATCCGTTTTGAGTTTCATCTCTCTCTCTCCTGGCAAATAAAACAGTCTGGCTCATGTTTGATTTTTCCCAAAGCGCCTCCCTCCTCTTTCCTTCCTGTGCTGACAGCTCACAATTGTCCTCGCCGTGCAGACAGCTCTTAAATCTATATTCCTAGACCTCAAGTCTTTCCTGAGCTCAATCACCACAATTTCTGCTTGCTTTCTGGGCCTGTCTATCCAGATCGCTCCTCAAATGAACACTCACAAGTACTTCCCGTGGTACTTCTCTCCAGTAGAGAAGTGAGCAAAACAGAAACGTCTTGAACCCCGCAGAACTTAAATTCTAACAGACGGCCTGTTAGCCAAGTCAATGCATCCAGCCAGGCAAGCAGAGACCACACCAAGTTTCAGTTCAGGGAACTGGTTATGCAGGTGATGGAGGATGGAAAGGCGACCAAGGAGAAGATAAGATTAGTAATTGCAAGAAGCGACTACCCCTAGGGCCAGGGGACCCAGGAGAGGGAGGCAGTACCCCAGCAGCCTGGTAGCATGAAGGGGCGTTTGACGTGCGGTTGGGATCCTGGAGCCACAACTGTTCACTGATGGGGTCCTGACAGAAGCCAGAAGCAAGCCCCTCTCCCCTCCTCCTGCCTTCCGGCCCCTCCCCTGTCGGGAGAATCCAACAAGATGTCAACACATGTGGGGATGTGGTTCAGACCTCCAGCCCCATCGCTGCAAAGCAGGGGAGAGAGGGGTTACCGGGAATGAGGCTGAGTCACAAGGGGTATGTAACACATGCCAACAGCTCTTGTTTACAACCTCATATTTCAGCTAACTGCACCAAATTTCTTTAAGAAAAGGAAATGGATCTGCATGTTCACTCACATACAATCGGCGGCCAAACTCCATAGACAGTGACCGGCAATTGTCTCTTCTTGCCAGGCCTGTTTCAGGGACTGAGAAGCATAGTTCTGAGGTAAGTTAGCTCACATTCCAGCCCAAAGTAAAAAAAAAAAAAAAAAAAAAGAGGAAGAAGAAAGAAAGAAAGTTTCAGTTACACTTCAGTTACATTTACATCCAATCAATGTATGACATTGAAACATTAAATTAATTTTAAAATCAATTTAATATTAAAAGTAGCTGGAAGACCCTTATTACTAACATAAAAGATCTCTAGGGGAGCTTGGGTGGCTCAGTGGGTTAGGCGTCCGACTCTTGGTTTTGGCTCAGGTCACTGGGATCTCAGGGTCCTGGGATCGAGCCCCATGTTGGGCCCCACAGTGGACATGGAGCCAGCTCAAGATTCTCTCCCCCTCTCCCTCCGCTCCTCCCCCATCCCCTCCCCACCACCCATGCTCTCTCTCTCAAAAAAAATTCCCGGCTGATGATCCAGTGTCTCCTGTTCCCTGTGAAGCATGGGGGTCTGCAAGTGTTTCAAATGCCTTTTGCATGTAGCTCGGTCCCAGGCTACAATTTCCAAAGATGATCACGACAATGTCTCCCATAGCACACCCTTTTCTTTCCCCTTGAACTATGTGACCTTGACACTTCTTTAACCAAGCCAGCAGTTTCCACGACTGGACTCTGGGCAGACTTCGTGACAGTCTTTTTCAACAGAGTGGCCGAGCAGGTGCTGTGGGGCGCCTGACACAAGATGAGGCTGTAAGAGTGTCACGTGTTCCGACCTGGCTCTCTGGGAACCCAGCCGCCATGCTGTGAGGAAGTTCAAACGAGCCCACCACGTTCTTACACTTTTATCAAAGTTCCTTTGCATCCAGCCTGCATCTCATCTTTATCTGAGCCATAGCTTGTTTTGTACATGGATGTGGCTAGAGTCATGAGATCCCCAATAACAAGTGGGTTACTTTCTACCTCTCTCAGAGTTATCTAATAGTTTCACACCATCTTCAACCACATCTCTGAAAGTTGAAGTCAGTTGGAGACACGGGAGAGGAAAAGAATTTGGCCTGGTCTGATCTCTGGTTTGACAATAGCAGAAAGAATCCAGTAACACTTTAAGTTAGCTTTTTCATCAAATTTTAATTATATAAGCAATGTAAGTGCATTTTAAAGCAATTCCAAGACACACTGAAGCATCCTAGACAAAGCTAGCATTCCCCTGAACACCCACACCTCGCATCCCTGCTCTCCCATCGACTTGACATGATCTCTTCAGATCTTTCACACTTGATTCACACGCATGTGTTCCCATAGAAAACACTTAAATTGTGGTTCAACTATGTCATGTCATTCTGCATGGGTTTGGTTTTTTTTTTTAAACACATAAACTTAATAATACGATTGACGTTGTTCTGCAATGGCCCTCTTTACTTTTTAGCCACACGCTCGAGCTCCCTTCGTTCCAGGGGACCTTTCCTTCCTTCAGCTGCACTCCTTCCTATTTGAAGGGTCAGGGTAGCAAACGTCTTCATGTTTATGCAACCAACTCTGCGTTTCTGTTTCTTGTTCTCCTTTCAGTTTTGCATTCATTTGGGGCCATTTCTGAGTGGTTAAGAGGAAATACCTAACATTGTTACATTTCCCCCAAACCAGACATCTTTTGCATATTTTCTGTTGGGTGTGTTAGGGTTATTTCCTTCATATAGGACAGTTTTTGCTATAACATGAAGAATATTTTTTATCACATGTTACAGTAGGTTATTACAGAAAAGCTATGTATCTGATTCTATTAATTTTAGAATTTCTAAATTTAGGGGCTGGGCAGAGAACTTCATGGGTATCTGATTCTATTAATCAGCTTACTAAATTTGGGCATAAAGGTTAATGTTACTAGGATCTAAAGATTAGATAGTGGTAATGTCACAGGATGTGTCATTACATAATGTATAATGCACCTATGTTGTTTTCTTGATTTTGGTAGATATTTTATAGTTGGTTAGGAGGAAGCCATTGTTTGCAAAAAATACATATTGAAATATTTGGAGGTGATGCAGTATCACACCCTCGACTTACTCTAAACAGTTCAGGAAACATGCTTTGTTGTATGTACTGTTACTTGCAATTTTATGTAAATTTAAGATTTTTTTAAGTTTATTTCAAAAGGACTTGGAAATGCCTGCTTCCAAGAAAGTGAAGACTTAGATGATAGCCATGAAATCTTTCAGCCAAGAGGTTTTTGAACACATGCAACTCTGATGCTTGCCAAGTCAGAAAAGTGGACACATCTGCTGGCGAGAGGCCACTAGCTGCCTCAGCACCGACTACGCCAGCCTGTTGGGCAGGTAGTGATGGCTCCAGAACAGGCCTGTGTGCACGCAGCCCCGTCATCTCAGGTGAAGCCGTGAGCTCCACCAGACACGGCTTCTTGTCTCCTTCCTTCATGGCTGCATTCCACTTGACTCTTCTGGAAGCTTGAATCCTGTGATCAGCTGGAAGATTATTGTGTCCTGGTCTCAGCTGAACTTTTTCAAAAACAATTTACTAATGCTCTTGTAGGGCAGGGCCTAGACAAGGGACTTTTTGAGCCCCTTCCAATTCTGTGATTCTGGATATAAAAATTAGGTAATGAGCACCTTGGGGATATCAATTCCTGTCAGCTGCTTCCCCTCCCCCATCCACCTGCTCAGAGAAAGGGGCTGGGCAGAGAACTTCACGGGTAACCCACAGCTTTCCGGGCAGTGGATTAAAGGAAAGCCTTAAAATACTTCCAGCTGTCGCCTTCTCCAGGCAGTTTCTGGGAACATGTCCACTTAGTTCAAGTAATATTTTGGGATTTTCTTTAAGAATACTCTGTTAAGAAATACCGAATGTCAGTCTCATGAATCAGTTCAGTCACATTCAGAATCTGATGTCTTTCATACACATAGAGAAACCAAATATACAAATGGACAACAGCCAGAGCATATATAAAAATAGAATTTTGACCCACAACCTGCAGCAGCCCGCCAGGAAACAATCCCTTATCTACAATAAACAACCCAGGAAGCCAGCCTGCTGTGAGTCAGACCTGCCGTCGCCAGATGGCCATCTCCAGTGACCATCCAGGAGGGTGAACAATAACTTCTGGACAATCAGCCCCAGATGTCCAGGGCTTGATCAATAACTGACCACTTCCCTCACTTGTGTCCCTGATTCCAACTCAGGACCAACCAGAGAAAGCCCAATATGACCCCCTAACCAACCACATAGGACTGCCGCTCCTAGATACTACTTCCAGCGCCCCCAGGCCAGCGCCTGCCCCCATCAGAGCACACTAGAGCTGTCCCTTTGTCCCCTGTAAGCTCTCCTCTCCCCTGCCTGCCTTCAGTCTCTCCCAAAGCAAGTGATGATGGCCGACGCCCTGCTATAGAGCCCGCTCTGAATAATAGCCTTTGTTTTTCATTTGGGTAGAGTCTCTTTCCACAATATTTAAGATCTTTAAACACACACATTATCCCACTTGATCCTCACATAACTCACAAGAAGGGTGGAGCAGGCTCCCCTGCATGTCCGTAAAGACACAAAACTCCACAGCATTGACCTGAAGCTGCTCAAGGGCAGGACCAACACCAGAACTAGGTCATCTGATTTTTCAACCTGGGTCCTTCCCAAGGCAATCCCTGATGGACAGTATTGCTTATTATTGTTATCTTATATCCTGAGACTACACTGAAAATCAAGATTCTTGAAGATAATTTAGTAGCTGATTTTTGAAATTTTCATTGGCTTTTGTACAGGGTCGTTAACTCCATGAAAAATCCCTTCCTGACACTGTGCCGGGAGAATAACCCATTTTCCCCCACCTTTTTGAGTCACAGGGAAATTTGAGTTGAGACCACCCAGAAATGCAGAGTAGGACGTTGTTGACAAGACCCCCTTGGCTCCACAGGAGTCCCGCCTCCCACCAAGCCCCAACGTTCACCAAGACTCTTTAACGAGCACATGTGCTCTGACCTCCAACTCGGCCATGGATCTCCACCATCCAACCGTGAGCCGAGACTCCTGCGCCCTGCAAAGAAAGCTGTCCTGTTGATGCTAAATGCATACTCTACCCCAGCCTCTGTGCCAGGGACACTCAGACGTGTGAACTATGCCTCCCGCCATTAACCTCAGCTTCACAGGTGACAAAATATAATCCTTACAGTCCATTAGACCAAGGCATCTCAGCCTGCCATCTGAGGACACGTAGGGTTTCACTGATGGGCTTACAGGGCTGTAAACCCCCAAACTGCAGGTGATAATTGCTGTCAATGTGCATTTTCTGGGAAGAAATCGTATTATATTTGTTAAAGGACAATTTTTTTAAAGTAAAATCAATACTCTCATACAGAGTATAAAATGAGCACATGTCAAATATTCTATTTAATTCATTACTTGATAAGGGAACCAGCAAGATGTTGAAGAAAAATTCAAAGAAGAATTTAACAAAAAATTAAAATACTGCACATTTATAGTAGTAAAGGAATACTGACGCAAAACTGGCAAAACTGACAGTGTCTACAGAGTAAGAATCAACTGCACTCCCCTAACAGAATTTGCATTTCTACGAATAAAAATTATTTGCATTCTCTCAGTTTTCTATATAAATTACAGAGTTGTAGGGGCGCCTGGGTGGCGCAGTCAATTAAGGGCCCGACTCTTGGTTTCAGCTCAGATTGTGATCTCAGGGTCCTTGTATCGAGGCCCACGTCTGACTCTGTGCTCAGCATAGACTCTGCTTGAGATTCTCTCTTTCCCTCCCCCCTGCCTCTCCAGCTTGTGCTCGCTCTCTCTCGCTCTAAAATAAATAAATAAATCTTTTTAAAAAAACAAATAAATAAATTACAGAGTTCGAAAACAGCTCAAAGCCAATAAATGGTGGGAGAACCTGACTGGTGATCTAGATAGGCACCCACGAATCCTGCTTTTATTTATTTTTCCCATTTCAAAGTCTTCCTGATCTTTCCCTCCAGTCTTCCTTGTGATCATGATAGTATCAAAGATTCCTTCTAATCACGAAATAAGGTTGGTCTCATTAGGTTTGGGCTGATTGTTTACGTGGTTGCAAGAGTGTTATTTCACTTTGTCAATGGGCCATGGTAAGAGTGAATCAGAAATTAATAACCTTCCACAGAAGAAATCACTAGGCCCAAATGATTTCACTGATGAATTCTATCAAAATGTAAGAAAGAAATGATTGCATTTCTGCACAATCTTTCAGAGAATAGAATCCATTCTATAAGACTAGCATCACCATAATACCAAAGCCAGACAAAGACATTACAAGAAAGGAAAACTGTAGACCAATAGTTTCTCATGAACATAGATACACAAATCCCCCCAAATTATTGGCAAACAAATCTAACCGTGTATAAAAAGAACCATATTCCAGGAGCAAATGGGATTTATTCCAGGTGCACAAGGCCAGTTCAACATTCAAAAATCTATCAATATGGTCTGTCCCATAAATAGGCTACAGAAGAAAAATCACATGATCCTATCCATTCACACAGAAAATAACTCCATTGGTAAGTCCAATGTGCATCCCCCATTGAAAGCCACTGGCTTGGAAGGATGCTAGATTCAAAATAAAGACTGTGGCCAATCACCATTTTAGATAATGTCTGAAACTTGTTCCCTGTTACCCCAGAACTCCGTCCAAGGTGGGAAAACTGGACAGCATTATAGGACACTGTGGACCCCAAAGTATTGACAAATTCTCAGGAACTGCCCAAGGAGCCTTCCATTTCTGAAATATGTATATTAACGAATTTTATTTCTTCGATTTGAATTTAACCAAGGCAAGGCTGAACATCTTTTCTGCTTTGACCATTCCTCCCATGAAACTGTGAAAGAGCGTCAATGTACAGAGAAACCAGAGCATATGGACTGGACACTCTCACGCCTGCACCCTCGGGAAGACGAAGCTTGAGAACCGAGACTGATTTCCAAAATGTCTGACTCAGAGAAAACCACACTTAGCTCCCAACCAACATGTGCCCGCCAAGAGTCTGTCTCCGTCCTCAAGCCAGAGAATTCACTGCTGGGACTCGGGCTGGACGCCCCCTCTTTGCACTCCTGCCCGTGAATGCAGCCGCTCCGGGCCTTCCATGGGCTTCTGGCCGCTCACTACAGCGCACGTCTCCCCAGCTGCAATTCTTCTGCTGCCCCCGAATGAGCTCAGGGTCTGGTCGTTTGAGCTTGCCTCAGTTTACCTCTTTATTCAGGTTGACAAAACTTTATAATGATGGTGACTCAGGAGAGAAAAATGATGTTTCATTGGAAAACTGTAGCACACCTTCATGGGCATTAAATGCAAGTCCTGTTCATTCTCTCCAAGATTTTATTACATCTCTGTAAACTGGCCCGTATACACATGTAGAATCACTATGCTGTATGCCTTAGACTCACACAGTGCTGTATGTCAATTATAGCGCAATAAAGCTGGGCTGGATCCGGAATTCTAACTTCCTCCAGTATCCCACTACCACTTTCCACGCCGATCTTTCCAATTTTTCTCTCACCCTTCTGTCTTAGAACCGCTAAAAATTAAAACTGTCCTCTTCCCGAAGCCCGGCAGCTGGAAGCTGGACAACTTGATAGAACCTTCAGAGATGCCACTGTAACAGCTCATGTGTGCACAACTGTCCCCACGGTGGCTGCATGCGCCCCTCAGAATGGTCACCAGAATTTCTGATGACATCACCAGAGATGCTGAAATCTGCAAGCCAGGAAAACGGTCAGATTGCCACCACCTGCCCTCCCTCCATCTGGAGATGCTTGGAGCCCAAAGTCTAGAAATCTCCAATGATCACCCACTGGCCTCAGAAACTGACTCTATAGTTTGTTCTAATTGTTAACCTCAGTTTCTATTTGTTTCCCTTCAAATGCCAAGGACCTTGAGACTGTGTCGATGGGTGTGGGATGATCTACTCTGGACATGAAACTTCTTGGGAAAGTTTCAGGCGGGAGAATGATGGGGCTCAGGACAAGCTTCTCCAAAATATATCACCATGGCATGTTGACTAACTTAAGCTGAAGGAGTTTAAGAAAATGGCCACGGTGCAAAGCTCACTCTGTCCTCTACACACCTCACCCTTGTCCCCTGAAACAGGTCATAAGACTCTCATGTCAGAGGTATACCTTATACCCCGAAGAAAGGAGTGTGCAAATCTCTGAAGACAAAGGGATGCAGAGAACCTAACAAGCAGCCCTCGCTGTTTCCCACGGGTCACTACCCTCCCCTCCTACACCTGCCTACACCTGTCCTGTGCCTCCACCACCACCCACTCCTCATCCCACCCAGCATAAAACACTCGGCAAGCTCTGTCCTCTTGACTTCGTTTCCTTATGCTGTTTTCTGTTTCACATAAAATTTATCTTGAATACATTTCTATGCTTTTCTCCTGCTAATCTGTGTCTCTTGGTTTAATTTTCAGACCCATGGAGGAACCGTAAAAGAGTTGACGAAAATCTTTTCCTCCCCTACGAGAGCCAGAGTAACCACGGCTGTAGCCCAGTGCTTCCCAAATTCGGTGTGCATGTGTATCTCCTGGCAATCTGGTGCAAACACAGATTCTAAGTCAAGAGATCTGAGCTGGGCCCCAAGACTGGTTTCTAATAAGCTTCCAGGAGATGCTGTGGACAGAGACATAGCATCTGCAGGACTGAAGAAGGAACCAGAACCCAAAACAGGAGCGAGTAGACCAGATCTCCAAGGCCCAGCCAGCCTCCCCCTCCTTCCCAATATTAGAGCCTGAGCATGACCCTCCCTTCCCCCCTCATGGGACAGGACCTGGCTCACTTCCCGACATGACATCACAGGTCCCCGGACATTCCACGGTATCCCGGAGACCAAGGCAGGCGAAGCTGAGGGCCTTAGGGGAAGGTCTTCCTCCTTCAGCTGGAGAGAACATGGCAGGGAACAGAGGAGTGACCCTGTTTGTCCTGCTGCTGTCCTGCTGGCATGAAGCCAAGCTCCATCCAGCAAAAATATTTTCAGGTACGGTCACAAGTGGATTGTTGGGGTGTAGAAACGCTCACCTCCCAGGGGCTGAATCCGGCCACCGCGGCTTCTCCCTCAGGTCCTTCCCTACGTTGCCCAATTCATCATTTATTTCTGGGGGAGAATGGAGAACGTTGAACAGCGTTCTATCTTGGAAGACGTTCTAATCCAGAACTGCGTAGGAGAGGCGCGTGCGCGATCATTTTTATGAGGGAAATGTCTCACTAACCCAAAGTCCGGGAATAGGATGAAGAACCCGCACCCCAGGCCTCAGTTGCACACGGGCTGCCGTCCCGCACTTTCCGCGACACACGCTCTTGTTGCCCCGGGAGTGTGGCGGCCGCGTCCAACAGGCCCCGTCATTCCACCAACCCCACTTCTCACTAAGGGAAGGCGGTTTTCCTCCACACACCAGCGTCCTTAACACACGGACAGAATGAACAGCGGCCTGGGCAGCCGCGGACACCGGCCGGATTCAGTCCCCCGCAGTCCCAGAGGCCCTTGCTGGGGACGGTTCCAGTTACCCCCGGGTGGTCCCCACATGCCTCTGGCTGCGGTCCTTCCATCCTGGCCCCTTCCGCATGGAGGACCAGAGCGGTCCGGGAGCCGGGGACGGGATGGGACTCTGCGACTCGCGGGCTGCGAGGGCAAAGGGTGGCAGGAAAGGGGGGGATGCTCCGTGAACCCCCTACTTCCCTCCAGGACGCTGCCCCCTCGTCCACCTTCCTCAGAGGTCCCCAAGGACGGAAGGAAAGGGGTCAGGAGGGTCCCCCAGCCCCAGCTCCCAAGGGTGGACGTGTGGGCCCTGGAGGGTCCCCCACAGGGTTGGTGCAGCTCTCCTGGGAACTAGGAGCTCTCCTGGGAATTAGGAGCTCTCCTGGGAGCAGGAGCACAGGTGCTGGCCCCGAGCCCCGCACAGCACTCCCCGTCCAGCCTCGAAGTACCCATGCTGACCCGAGGGGACGGGCCAGCTGGCCGGGGTCGGGGTGAGAAGGCAGGTGGTCAGGAAAGATGAGAACGTTCCCAGCTTCCTTTTCTTAAGGAAACTGAGTTTCGAGGCTCCTACAAAGGACAGTGTCCTTTGTGCTGCTGTGGGTGCTGAAGGGTCTGTGACCGGGGCATGGAGGGGGCGAGTGTCACCCATGCGACCGCACGTCCCTCCAGCCGGCCCTTCCTGCTCAGGACTGTCGGGAGCCCACATCCCCTGGGAACAGCTCCCAGCACGATGGACAGAGCGCTCCTGCGGCGGCCACAGCCAGCCTGCCCCCTCCCAGACCTGCTCTCCTGGCCAGACGGGGAATCCCTAGGTGACAGTCGGGCTCTCCCCCCGCTCGGGAGACCAGTTAAGGGCTGTCTCTAAACCGTTTACTGAAAGCAAACATTGGGGTTCCTATGACTCGCAGCTGGGGCGCGGCCCCACACAGACCAGCTGTGGCCACTCGCCGCTGACCAAATCCACGGGCAGAGACGGTGGTGGGGACGCAGGAAAGGAGTTGATCTGAGTGAGGCCGACACTGGGACAACAGCGGACTCGTGTCTCAAAGACCGTCTCCCAAGTGCCGAAAACACTCGCAGGTTTCTATGAGGAAACAGGGGCCAGAGGCCGGCAGGTGTGGGCAGGTGGTGGAAAGGTCAGGTCGGTCTGTGTTTTGGGGTTCGTCCCGGGAGGGGTCTGTCCGGCTCCAGCCAGGACTTACCCTTGAGGGGCAGCGTCGGTTCCCATCGGAGGACGCTCTGCTCTCCGCATCTCCTGCCTGAGTGAAGAGATAAGCCAGAAAGAAGCACTTCATCAATTAGAAAGTTTGAGGTCAAAACGGGGGTAGCTGAAGTCCCCGTTCAAGCTTCCGGGGGCTAACGGCCTCCACGGGCACCACTGCCATCGGCCACACGGCTCGGCCTGACCCCAAGGAGAGATGGGGGGTGGCAACCCTGGTCCTGGTTTGCCTCGTTTGCCCCAAAGTCACCAGAGCACAACCGCGGAGGTCCAGGGGGGCCCTTCCCTGGTGGCCAGGATGGGCACTGTGCAAACGTGGAGGAGGCGCGGTCAGGGGATCCTGGTAGCTCCGGAGCCGGGCGGTTCGAGGCCCAGAGACTGTCAGGCAGGGGTGACAACAGGCGAAGCACGGCCCCGCAGCCACAGTTGACAACGCACTTTAAACACCGTGCGGATATTATAAACATAAATATTTTTCTGCACACGCTTACTGGCTGACTCGCACAATACTTCCATTATAATTACGGGACAGACACAAGACGAAGAGAATATTTTTAACAAAGTGCTTGCAGACGCAGCTGTACCCATTCTTAATGACTCATTAATGCCTCATCCAAAGAGAACTGTACTTTTGTTTGTTTCCTTTACGGAAGGTCAGCACGCTGGGAAGCGATTGTCATCTTCTCGCAGACCTTTTTACATAGATTTCCTGCATTGTTCTAAGCACTGCGTGCGCAGATGAGTCCATTGGTATGCAGATTGTCCATCATTAAACCCATTTGAAAATCAGCGTCGTCATTGGTTTACTGCTGGAACCCGAGAGCATCTACAGACTGCGGCTTGCATGCTCTGTGCAGCCGGTGGCCCTGCCCTGCGGGTCCCGGGCCTGCCCTTTCCCCTTGGGGAGCCTGCCGCTACCTGGCGGCTGGGCGAGAGGTTGACCTTGACCTCCAGTAGAGGACAGGGACCAGGGACCCCGGGTCTGAGCCAGAAGAGTGGGAGGGAGCCCCTGGCTGGTGCTGCCGCAGGGGGAAACCCGCACCAGTCACCGCACACGGCGGGGTCCCCGGCACAGAGGGCTCAGGCCAGCGAGGCCAGGAAGGCTGCAGGTCAGGTGTCCAGGGATCCCACCCAAGTGCCGTCTGGCCAGGCCAGCTCCCCCATGAGACCCTGCATCTTACCTGTAGACAGACCACCTGGAAACGCTCTGCCGATGAAGGGGAGAGCGCGGGTGGCCGGTCTGGGACCCCCTCCCCACAGGGAACCCCAAAGGGAACAGCAGTCCACACCCCCCGCTCCCCAAATCCTACCCCTAAGTCTCCAGGGGCACTTGCTGTTGGAATCAGTCAGAGAGGAGGCAACAGTGCGCTTTTTACAAAAGGACACGCATGTCCCTCTGGGTTGGCTGTCCTCGGAGCACTTGCAAGGGCGTCATCCTTGGAGTCAGGACGCCTGTTCCCTTCTGAGGGACGGCGCCCCTGAGCACTGCCCAAGAGGGCAGGAGTCCCACCGCACGGCGTCAGTCCAAACACGGCCACTTTGCTCACCACTCTCCAGACGAGAGCCTGGACCTGGGAGCCCCGGGCAGGGCTCTTCCCCTGCAGCCGGCTGGTGGGCGCCCCAAAACAGAGTATTTAGAGAGAAGTCAGTGCAAATTCAATGAATTGTTAAACCGTTAGGGTATTTATTTCCCCCCAGGTCCAAGCACGGCAATACCATCAAATTTAAGAATTCTGGACGACGACGTGGCTGGAGTGTTTGGTAAGGAGCTTCCTCCCAACAAAGATCTGGTCTGTTTGTGGAGGGGTGACTGGTATCAAAGGTGGAGGGGTGTGATTTGGTTTGAAGTTAGAATCACAGTCCTGTGGCCCCGCACCAGACCTGGAAGGGCAACCACGAGTCCCGTGAACCGGGCCGCCTAGAACAAAGCACCCCCAGGTCCAGGAGTCGTGGTGCCCAATACTCCCGAGTTTCCTGGCGGGTCTGACAGTCTCGGTACCCATAGGACTAGAGTCACCGGCTCCCACTGCATCCGTGGGCCGACCACCCAAGGGCCTGACTACCTGGGACAAAGAAAGGGTAGAGTCCCTGGGATTTCTGAGGACGTTGTGGGACTCATCGACTAAAGCCCAGAAGGCGAACCGAGGCTCCTGCCCCCCCTCACCTGATACTTCTCCCAGGTGGAGAGCAGGAAGCCGTGAAAGGGAGACATCTGTGTCTCTGGAGACACACAAAGTCCCCCAGGTGAGAACATCAGAGGATGTGGAATCAGAACTCCCGGCAGCAGGGCGTCGGCCAGGCCACTGTCACGTGCCACGTGCGTGTGGCAGAGACTCAGGCAGGTGGGGCCGGGAGAGCTCAGGGCGGCACAGGAACAGCTGGTGGGAGGGCCTGGGGGAAGGCCGACCAGGGGACGGCTCGGATGTGCCCTGGGGGATGCACTGGCTGGGGGGATGGGGCGGGGCCTCCACCATGGTCCCCGACATGCTTTCCACGTGCACTGCTCTATGTGAACCTCCTAACAAGCCCAAGGAGATAAACACGGACCCATTTTACAGACAAGAAAACTGAGGGTCCAAGAGGAAGCTGCCTGGATCGCAGTCCAGTGAGAGCAAAACCAGAATGTGGGTCCCATCTGTTGGGCACGAAGTCCGGTGCTCTTATGCTGAAAGCTTCCTAGGAGAGGTCAGGAAGACGCAAAGGGAGAAAGCAATGCTGCGTCATTTGGAAACCAGGAAGGACGGTGTGCTTACACAGGGACAGCCTGGGGAAAGTCTCAGAGGGGACGGAATGACAGGGGCAGTGAGAAGTGTGACTGCACCTGGGCCCAGGCTTCCAGCATCGTGTCATTGGGGGGCAGTGTTTATTCATCCAGGGTATCTGGATGGTCTCAGGTTTCAGAAACTGTTGAGGGAGGCAGGGGTCTCCCACCCGGGCAAGGTTCTTTCGGAAGGCAAATCCCATCCACGTGGTGCTCCTCGAGTCCCCGTTTCTAGTCCTGGCTTCACAGATGCCTTAAGCCCGCGTAGAGCGAAAGGTGTCTGTCCTGGACCGCTGGCTTTAACATGTCCTTGTGTGCTTTTCCCAAGATGAAATTCTAGTCCAGGAGATTTTGGATCCGAGGAATTCATCATTGCTTATAACACAAGAACTACTACGAAAACCAACAATGAGTTTGAAGAAAGAAAGCAAGTATACATTTTTTTAAACCTATAATTGCGTATATTCCTGGGTCTGTGGTGGTGAAGACACAATCCCATCGTTCTGCATTCTTTAAGGCCAGCTACTTTTGGGGCAAAAGCAAATGAAAACATGAAAGAAACAGTTGTCCCAAACCATTTCTAGAACCTTCCCGAGACCGAGGAGGTCAAGACTGGGCTGGCAGAGACGAGTTCCCTCTATTTTGGGGTGGTCTCTGGGGTGCACATGCAAGCAAGGTCTTGCGCTCGGGCTGCGAAGGGGGTTTAACCGCCGCAGGAACACGGGGCACCTGGAAACAGGACCTTTCAACTACCCGGCACACTGACGCATACCTGAGCCTTCTGAGAGTGGACGGTGACCATGACCCTATTCCACGGGGATAAAACTAGGGTCTGAAGCACGCACCCAAGGCCACCAGGCCGGTGGTGAGCAAACACAAAGAACGTGCTTTTCCAAAGTGCATCTATGTTCGGAAAGCACGTAGACCCACAGACTGGTTCTCTGAGAGCCGAGGCCGGGTGTCTGGGTGACACCTGCTAAGGGGAGAGCGGGGCATCTGAAATCTACATGCAGGGCATGACCTACAGTCAGCAGCAAGACAGTTCAGCCTTGTCTGGAGATTGTGCGTCCAGACGTAAGGCCCAGTTCCTAGGATTAGCATCACCCAGCATCTGCGAGGCCCACACAGCTGGGTGCTGGGGGGTCAGACGATGCCTGACTCTCTTACATATGAACTTTCCAAAGCACGTTTCCAGTAGAACTTGAACACTCCCTTAGCAGTCCGTAAAATACAGTGTGGACCCAAACGGCCGTCTGTGTGTAATCAAAAATCGTCTCCTTATTTTTTCCATGTTCTTCATCAAAGATGCCCACACTAAAAAGAGTCATAAGATGGATATTAATAAGAAGGATCATGAAAAGGAAGTCTCTTCTGGGGATGAAGACAGGCTTTCCCTTAATGGTAAATGCAACCCGGTAACCCCCTGCCTGTGTGGAGAACGCTTGGGGAGGACGGAGGAGCCAGGCAGATGCAGATGGGGACATCCTGGTTACAGAGGATGACAGTGTGGCTGGAGAGGGAGGCTGCTCCGCCCCAGGTGGGCAGATTTCCCGTCCCCGTCGAGGAACCGCCAGCCCTTAACCCCTGCCCGTGGCTCTGACCCTGGAAAAGCAGGGTCTGGAGGAGGAAGGCAGCAATGTCCCTGCAGGCAGGTGGCCGCCTGGAGGAAGGGCTGCCACACTGCCGCCCTCCCAAACTTCAGCTGGGTCGTGCCCCTCCCGGGGGCGGGTGGGCAGAGCCAGTGTCCCCACCAAGCCAAGGAGGCCCCAGGGGTGGGGGAAGGCGTCCCTCCAACAGCCGAGGGGGCTGAGATGAATTCCAGTCTGCCAAGGCTCCGAGGGGTGCCACGGGGTGACAGATCTTTCCTTTACCCTAAAGACTGCACAGAAGAAAGGTCACCTGTGCAGCTCATGGGACACCTGCCCTGTGAGGTGTGGTGGTGGGCCCTGAGCAGGACCAGGTCCTGGTACCAGGCACAGGGGAGGCAGGGTTTGACTCAAAACTTATTCCCCGGCCCCACTGAGCATCTCTGCAGGGGCCCCTGGGATCTGCATTTCAGTCCAGCCTGGGGAGCGAGCCTCTGGTGTTTGGAGGGACGGAGCAAGAATAGGATGCTTGTTCCAAGGAAGATTTCCGGTCGCCTGGATTTGTCCCACCCATTGACTCTGGTGAAGGGCCCAAAGGTCATCAACCGCATGTAGCCAGGCACCTTTTTAGCAGTGGGCCTGCATTAGGAGACGGTAAGGGCGGGGATGTGCCAGATGGAGGACAGCCCGTGAGCTGGACCGGCCTCAGGGACACACATCGCACCGGTGGCACTCACTGGAGAAGCAGGAGGAAATAAGAATGGACGGGAAAACCTGAGCTGGTGGAGAGCTGGGGGGCAGGGCGATGGAGTCTGGGGTGTGGGGATCAGAGAAGCCACCAGCTCGAGGGGTCCTGGTGCCCAGTGCCACCCTCGGAGGGACCATGAAATTCCCACACCTGTGGTGCGTGCGTGGACAGCTGCAGACGGCACTGCAGACCACCACGGTGCCCCACCCATCGTCTGTGGCACCCTGAGATCCCTGAGACCCACCGAGGGTTCTGCGGAGCCCCATCCCTGCAAGGCTCCCAAGCTGCTCGGCAGACTGCACTCCTCTGGGCCCCAAGGCAAACACCACGATCTAACATAATGGCCTCCTCCCTACGTTGGCAACAGCTTCAGGGGCAGAAGGGGTCCGTACCCTGCCTATCTAGAGAGTACTGTTCAGATGGAGAAACTGAGGCATGGCTTGGGGAAGGGACTTCCATATCATGTGGCAGGCCGGAGGTAGACTGGGAACCAGCACCCAGGCAGGACTGACTGAGGGGGCAGGAAGAGGTAGCTGGCATTTTTTGAGAAAGAAAAAGCCTTGGCATTCCAGTCTGGTCACAACAGAAGCCTGAATGAGAGCTCCTGGTAGGGGGTGGCCCTGAAGGACCCCTGACTGCCAGGCAGCCCAGGAGGGATGGTGCCACTGGGTGCCGATGACATCTCCGAGCTGGCCATCCTTGGAAGAGCGCCGTCCTCTCTTGGGGGGCAGGGGGGCACCATGGCTGTCTCCCCCACTCCCTGCCCTAAAGCCTCCTGGCTAGAGAGGGGACAGGAAGCAAATCAGTGAGCAGATGGAGTGCCATGTCCTCAGCAAAGTTCATGCCGGTCCACCTCAATAAGGATAGCCGTTTGCAGACTGGTGCAGGTGGACATATTGTCTCTGGCTGCTTACACATGGAGACGGGTTGCTGCTGCTGCTGTGTGTGTGTGTGCGCGCTCGTGCACACACATGCACGGATAATCCGGAGGGCTCAGGAGCGAGGGTCGGCATGTCGGGTAACAGGAGAGCAATGGGACGGGGAAAACACGGATGATGCAACATTTAAAACAGTTCTGTTGTGAAATCATTTAAGACTTACAAAAAATCTGGGAAAGTGGTACAAAAAGTTTCCTGTGTTCCTTCTACCAAGCTTTCCCAGCGGGAACGTCTTACGTAACTGGAGTACAGGGACTACAACCGGGACGTTTACACTGATGCTGTCCTGCCCAGTAACCTACAGACCTGATCCAGATTTTCCCAATCATCTTACCAATGCCTTTTCGGGGTGGGGGGCCTCCGGGATCCACCCAGATGCCACATGGCAGTCACCCGCCACATCTGTAGTTCCTACAGCCTGGTCCATCTTTGTCCTTCATGACCTTGTCCCCACCACCTTGACGACAGAGTAAGTCATCATATTTTCCAGCTTTGACAACCCGATAGGTGAGAAATGGTATCTCAGGGCTGTTCTTGTTCGTGTTTCTCTAAGCATAAATGAGTTGAAGCATCTTCTGATGTCAATGGGTCATTTTAGTATATTTTTGGGAATTATCTGTTAGCATCTTTTTCTCGTTTTTTTCTATACCTTAATTTTAAAGAGTTCTTTATGTATCAGGGATGTTCATCTTTTGTCTGTGATATATGTTGCTAATATTTTCTTCCAGTTAGTCCGTTGTCTATTGATGTTGCCTGAAAATGTAGAAACACAGGCCATGGGGGCTTAGTCCTCTCTGCAGGTCAGGCTGAGAAGAGTGTTAGGGTTCTGGTACCGACACTGCTGAGACGCTTGGTAGAAGCAACTACGAAAGTGCTACAAAGGAACGTACCCTCAAGCAGGCCACGCATGGTGCTCTCGGCCGGAGGCCCTGCCAGAGGTGAGCCTACGATTCCCATGCAGAACACGCGAGGGGACGCCACACCATGAGTGAGAGTAAAAGTAGCAGATAACAAAGAACCTCAGAAAGGACAGGACACGTGCGCGTCAGAACTTCCACTTCTACTTAGGAGGAAAGCTGCCAAGAACATTGTTCCCGCCCTAACAAGGAAGAAAAGACAAATAATAGACAAAACCACAGCTTCTCTGGAGCCCAGCAGAGAGCTGAAGTCAAAAAGCAACCGGGTGAGCTGAGTTCCCACGAGGGACAAGCATCTCCGTGGAGGGACGGGGCCCAGGTCCGTGCCAGCTTTGACAGAGCTCGGGGGGTACCATGCAGGTGGGTAAGAAGAAATCAGTTCCGGTTTCGCTGATTCTTAAAGGCCACGTGTGGGCTGCATGTCAGTGTGGAAGAGCTGGGCCCCAGACCCAGGATCTGACCCCTGTCCCCCAGCTCTTTTCCACAGGCCTGTCCTGGGAACCGGGACAGGGCAGGAGACCCAGCGCAACATGACCACCTACTGCTGGAGGCCATGCCAGAAGTCTGCCCACCTCCCGGATTCTTCTACCCTAGCTGCTGGGGGAGGGCAGCAAGGCCCTGAAGCCCAGGGTACGCACTGCATCTACCCTCGGTCTCTGACTCACACGCTTGGGACTCAAGCAAAGATCCACTGTGGTTGGAGGGGTTGGAGAATGATAGTCCTGTCCCTCACAGAACTGACCTAGAACGTGTCTTGGGCCAGGACTGCACAGGACACTGTAGAAGTAAGGTCCTGACTAGAAGTGCGTGTCTGCGGTGTCTTCCGGACCCCCGTGGGAAGCAGCTCCGTCCTTTGTCATGACATCTGATGTCGGCCTTACGCTCCTCACAGTCGGGCTTCACCAGTCTGGAAAGTTCCTCACTGCTATTCTGCTGAGAGTTTTTATCATGGATTGTGTCAAAGGCTTTTTCTGTATATATTGAAATGATTGGACAGTTCCTTTTCCTTATTATGTTAAAATGGTGACTTACACTGGTTTTTAGATGCTAAACCAACCTTGCATTCCTGGGATAAGGCCCATTGGGTCATGATGTATTATCCCCTTTAGTTTTGTTTGTTTTATCTTTTTTGCTTTGTTCTACTTGCAGAGATTTGCTCAGCGTTTTTCACCTGTAGTCAAATATTGCAAAGGATCTGGCCTCTGTATTCATAAGAAATATTGGTCTGTCATTCTTTCACATAATATCATGGTCATGTTTTGGTGAAGCTTAGGCTAGCCCCACATCATGAGTCGGCCTATGATGCCTCTTTATTTCCTCTAAAAGTTTGAGTAAGGTCAGTATTTTTTCTTCCTCATAGAATTTGCCAGTAAAACCGTCTGGACCTGAAACTTCATTTATTGGAAAAATTCCTGATAAATTAGGATTTTTCAATCTCTCTATAACTACTTCAATGTTTTTCTTTAAATATTTTTTCTGCCCCAGTCTTTTTCTCTTATTCTTCCAGGACACCAATTACACATACATTTTACCTTTTGATATTGTCCCACGGGTCTCTGAGACTCTGCTCACTCTTTCCATATTTTCCTCTCCAGGTCCATTTGCATAGTTTCTGCTGCTCAGTCCTCAGTTCATGGAGTCTTGAGCCCGTCAGTAAAATTGACATCTCTGACATTTTATTTCTTAGCTCTGCGATTTCCTTTCCGTTCTGTAGCACAGTTATCCCCCTACTGCTCTCAGAGAATCTCTTGGCATGTTCTTCTTTGCCTCGTGGAGCATATTTGTAAGAGCTGCTCTGAAGTCTTTGCCGAATGACTCCACGTCTGTGTCATCCTGGGGCTGGTATCATCAATTCCATTTCCCCCTGAAATTTGGTGATATTTCCCTGGTTCTCTCTACGTTGAGGAATTGTGTATTGAATCCTAGACATTTTAAGTGTCATGTTGCTTTGACCAAACCCTCTGGAGAACATTGATGTTCTGATTTTAGGAAGCCGTTCCATCTGGTTGGGTTGACCTGGTATATTTGATCTTGCCAATTGTGACTGGTGGTTTGAATCGGTCACTACTCGGAGAGTCTGCTGTGCTGGTTTGAGCGTCCTCTGTGTACAGCAGCCCCAGGGTGAGGCTGAAATTGGTGGGGTTCCACACACAGAACTAGGAAGTCTGTCTCTCCAGGGTTCTCTGCTCCTGAGTTCCCTGGTGCACACTCAGGCTTTCAGGGGCTCCTTTCTCTGTGGCCAGAAAGACGGAGTTTCTATCAGAGTTTTGGTGCCCTTGCCACAGCATCACAGCACAATGGGGCTGACCCCCAGAGCAAAGCCAGGAGGGAAACAAGCACAGACACGTGAAGCCCTTCCTTTCGTGGGCAACGGCTCCACACCCGCCTGTGTTTGCTCTTTCCAGGAGCCTTAGCTGGTTCCTTCGTGAATTCCATGTGGAGGTGTTAGTCAGGTTGGGTGGGAGAGTGGACTCAACCAGCAAGAGGACCCCAGAATTCCCACTCAGCGTCTTTCAGAAAGTTCCATGAAATGCCAACCTTCCACCCATGGGAAAATGCTAACAAAAATGCTGCCCGAACTAGGCTAAAGTGACCCCTCCTCCCCGCTGTGACCTTCTACCGGGCAGCTGCTGCTTGACCTCCTCCCCTTCCTCCCCGTCCGTCCTCATGCCCGAGCCATCTGCTTGATTCAGGAAAGCCGACTGGGGGTGTGAGGCCGCCCCCATTCCGGTCTGGGAGAACACTGGTAGAACAGGTGGAGGCAGCTGGTTTCTGGGGGTGGCCTGTTCAGGCTCTGGCTGACCGCCAGGAGCGTGCCCAGCTCCCGAAATCCGTCATCGGCCCTGGGCTACCGTCAACAATGGCCTTAACGTCCATTTCCGTGTGCGTGCTGTCTTTCCTTAGGGCCCACTGTTATCCTTTTTCCAAGCAACCTCATTTGTAGGGTTAGATACTTCAAGTCATCTCCTCCTGGGGGATAAGGAATGCACAGAGCGGTTTTGAGTCTGGTCATCGGGTCAGTGGTGTGTCCCACTTCCTGGGCCTGGGATGGCTGCCATCGACCCCTGAAATTTCAGAGGGCTGTTCTGCTGGCGGTTATTAGTGTTTGAACAGAGGAAGCTTGACAAGGAAAATCTTTCAAAGGAGTGCATCTCTAATGGTGGAACTCCAGCCATTTGAGCAGATGGCTGGGACAGGCTTGGGTCTGGGTGGGGGCTCACTGTCTCAGGTCCTCCAGCCACACTTGGTAGGTGGCTTACCGTTCATAGCGACCTCACCTCCCAGGAAACAAACCAACCCCCGGGGCCCTTCCACTGTGCCTTGAGCCTCACCTGCACCCCCAGAGTCCATCCCATGGCCCAGGAGCAGAGCGAAGGCCATCTGCCATCTGGGGAGCAACAGTGCCATCAGGCCAGGCAGGGCTCCTGCTCTGGGTCCCCATTGCAGAGGACCCACACAGTACACACATCAAAATTCAGTCTATTTTCTCTCCCGTCTTGTAGGAAAGTTTCTTAAGACTTTGGCAGCCAATGGGACAGAGGGAATGAAGGACAGGGATGCATTGTGGCATCAGAACCCTGTGCAGGGAAGGCTGAAGGTGGGGGTGATAGCGGGTGAGAGGGAAGCGCCACCACCCCTTCCTTGGAAGCCAGTGAAAGGGGCTACTCTGAAAGCTGCCCCCGTAGCGGCAGCACCTGGACGGAGCGGCTATGGAAGGTCACTGTGCTCCCCTCCCCTCCCCCCTGCTCAGGGGTGTCACTGCGATGCACAGAGTTGGAAAGGAGTCAGGATAAGGCATCTACCATGGGGTGTGGAAGGCGGTCCTGGGGCAGCGTGGGTTCTGCCCAGTGGAGAGCAGGCTGAGGGTCCTGCCCAGGAAGGTGGGGGCATGCCTTATAACACCCACAGTGGGACATGTGGCAGGTGGCCTCTGTGAGCCTTAGGCCCAGGCCCTGCCACGCTGGGGTGGCCCATCCAGGAGCACCTGTTACAACGTCCTATCAGAACACCTCCCTGAGGACCAACGGAGCAGGCTGAGCCATCAGAAATGATGGTGCAGGTCAAGAATGGTCCGACACCGGTCCTGGAACGCTTTCAGGGGCCCCCGCGGCTCAGCGTGGCTGGGATCCCTGCAGACTTCCCACCTCTCCTGCCCGGCCCTCAACACCAGCTCCGCTGGGAGCAGATGCGTATCCTGCTCCTGTGGCCACAGGCGGGACCCCCACTGGACAGGCTTCCCCGAGCTCCAGCCTCCACCCCACATGGACACAGATAGGCCCGCAGAGGGTCGGGCTTGTGTGCCTTTGCTCCACACGCCGGGCAACCCCTGGAGTTTGGGACTCACTGTTCAGGGGTACACCGAGCTCCACCACCGACTTCCCCAAAGACATCAAAGTACGGCCAACATAACACCGTCCTCCTGAGCCGCGCCGCGGGATTGTGAGACAAAGAGGGTGTAAAGGAGACTCCAAGGAATGACTCTCTAGTGTGAAGTTCTGGCCACCACAGCAGGGCACCTCCTGGAAACTCGCTGGCTCTCCTTCCTGGGCTGGAATAGGTCTCTTAGGCTACTAAGTGGCAGTGACATTTCTCCTTTTCCCCAAATCTGATCTTTCTTAGCATAGTCTTATATTTGGCTTCTTAATGACAGCTGTCACATTCTAATGGATGTTGCCTGGTACGGGGGCAGAAGATAAAGGGAAGGAGGCACACACGCAGCCCCGTTGTACACTTGTTGACGAACAGAGTGTGTGTTGACAAAGGAAATCCCACTGATGCTCCCGCCACCTTTCTGAGCTGATGGGAGGGAATGAAAGGTTCGTGGTGGGCCACGGGGCCACAGGGACTGGGGAGACAGTGCAGGGGAGAGGCAAGTGCCTTGGCGGAGCACCAGATAGCCTGGTTGAAAGAAAAACACGAATTTGGAATTAGACCACAACTGTGTGTCAAATCTTGATCATTGTGCTTAATTTTTCCCACAGAAGAGGAGAAAGAAACAATGTATCAGATTAAAAGCCTAGCAGCTCTGGAAAAAATCATTTACAGCCTTCGGAGAGCTTTAGGTAAACGGAACTTGGGACCATCTTGGTGACAGATAAATGTGGAGGACGCCTACTCCTGCTGGGACGTCCCCCGCTGTGAAGAGAAGTAAACCGTCTGCTCCAGGGAACCGATCTCTGGAGGGGCAGGTGACTCAGTCCCTGGGCAGAGCTGCAGGGAGCCCCCGACGGGTTTCTTGTGTTGTCAGTCCGGGACTCCTGGCCCCCCGAGTCCACATCTGAGGAGTCATAGGCTATGTCCTGGGCATGTAGGGCTGCCATCATACACCCCACAGCCAGGCCCGGGAAGGTCCCCAAACCTCACTGCGGGCAGCCTCTCACTTGGGGCTGAGCCCCACACTGGTGGGTGCCCCGATCTCCATCCCCCAACCCCCTTCCCTTTCAGACAACTTCCTAGTTGCTGAAGTTGGTCCACAAATTTCCCCTGGTGGCTTCTGCCCAGGCCCCATGGTTCTCCCTGGAACTTTCCAGAACACCTCTGAGCCCCTTCCCCAGGCCAGTCCTCTCCTGTCCTCCCAGCATCTCCCAGGTAAACCCTATAGTCACATAGATGGTTCGAATCAACACCTCCAGTCTTCTACCTACCACACACCTGTGATGCACCCTAAGACCGGCTGGTTTTGGGGACACCACACCCTAATTTCAAGCTAGTGTTCACGAAGACTTGCAGGGATTTGTAAATGTGACTGCTAAGCCACATGGGTCGGCTCCTTGTAGATCCCAGCTCAGGACCAGACATTTAAACCCGGCCAGCTTCGCGCACCTTCACCACGTGTTCACTGAGCACCTACCACGGGCCGGGCACCGCTAAGAGTTCGCGGGATGTCGCACCGCAGACACAGACAGCCCCACCCTCATGGAGCCCACATTCCAGGGCACGGTTAGATCGCCTCTCCGATCCCGCCTGTTGGGACACTTCCAGGTCTCCCCTCTTTTGTCGGCTCCTCCTCCAAGCCCCCAATCATGCTTACTGCAGCCAGCCTGCCATCTTGCCCTTTGTGCAGATGCCAGCCAGGATGGAGTCCCAGACACATCACTAGAGACCTCCCATCTGTGCGAGTGGTCACCAAGCACAGCCAGGAGCCACTCAGACACTGCGGGGCCAGAGCCAGCCCTGGGGCCTCGAAATCCCAGGCCCCCCGGTCTGCACCTCCCCCCAGCAGGACCCCCCCAATGTAATCAGAGGTAGAAAGGGAGGTTAGTTTGCTCTACTCACTGCAAATTCACTGACTGGTACTGACATCCAGCCAATTTCTGCTGCTTTAGACAGATTTCATGAGAGACTTTGCCAAATTCCCAGCTCCCTGGGACTGGAGAGTTCTGTCGTGGGGACAATAAGGTCTCCGATGGCTCAAATGTCTAAGGCAGGGCCTTTGCACCTGATGAAGGTCCTGCAGGCTGTCCCCGTGCCTGGCTGTTTGGGGGATGGGCAGCGGAAACT